>NC_084569.2:19324958-19417458 GCF_033978685.3 Nerophis lumbriciformis
AATGCCTTCTCCAAGTCCACAAAACACATGTAGACTGGTTGGGCAAACTCCCATGCACCCTCAAGGACCCTGCTGAGAGTATAGAGCTGGTCCACAGTTCCACGACCAGGACGAAAACCACACTGTACCTCCTGAATCCGAGGTTCGACTATCCGGCGTAGCCTCCTCTCCAGTACACCTGAATAGACCTTACCGGGAAGGCTGAGGAGTGTGATCCCACGATAGTTAGAACACACCCTCCGGTTCCCCTTCTTAAAGAGAGGAACCACCACCCCGGTCTGCCAATCCAGAGGTACCGCCCCCGATGTCCACGCGATGCTGCAGAGTCGTGTCAACCAAGACAGCCCCACAGCATCCAGAGCCTTAAGGAACTCCGGGCGGATCTCATCTACCCCCGGGGCCTTGCCACCGAGAAGCTTTTTAACTACCTCAGCAACCTCAGCCCCAGAAATAGAAGAGCCCACCACAGATTCCCCAGGCACTGCTTCCTCATAGGAAGACGTGTTGGTGGGATTGAGGAGGTCTTCGAAGTATTCCCTCCACCAATCCACAACATCCGCAGCCGAGGTCAGCAGAACACCATCCTCACCATACACGGTGTTGATAGTGCACTGCTTCCCCTTCCTGAGGCGGCGGATGGTGGTCCAGAATCGCTTCGAAGCCGTCCGGAAGTCGTTTTCCATAGCTTCCCCGAACTCCTCCCATGTCCGAGTTTTTGCCTCCGCAACCGCTATATATATATATATATATATATATATATATATATATATATATATATATACATATATATATATATATATATATATATATATATATATATATATATATATATTTATATATATATACATATATATATATGTATTCTGAGCGCAATGATGTCACATTATCGACGGGGAAATGCATTTATAGACAATATGATTTGCTTGAGCGGCGAGGAGATACCGAGAGTAACAAGCGGTAGAAAATGGATTAGAAAGGACAGATTAAAAAAATAAATAAATCAATAAGTAATAATAATAATATTTTTTTAAATTTGGGACTTCCCGCGGGCCCGATTTTGGACGCTGGCGGTCCGGAACTGGCTCGCGGGACGTAGTTTGGGGACCCCTGGAATAGACTAATTCGATTCCATTTTTTTCAATAAAAAAGTTCCACTGACATTGTTCAATCCATATTATGTTTTATATACGTCACTATGAACGTGATGCTTCTCAAACACCTTTCCTCTGTCTACTTAGAGTCAGCTTGGATTTACCCGACACGTACCTCAGAACGCTTTGAACGCAGCAAGAATAATATTCACACATATCTCAGGAGAGACACAGCCAAGTGATGACAAGCCGGTTTAAAAAAAAAACCCAAAAACACATTTTCATGAGCTCAAGTCAGTGCTTGCATTAAAAATTCAGCAAGAGGATGCCTATTTAGCTCAGTGGGACAGGAAATGGCCCTGAAATCGGCTATGATTTGTATGCGAAGAAAGGGGAAGACAACTCTCCTCTAAAAATCATTATAATGTGACCTGATTGGAAAAATGACGAGCACAGGCGACTTGCATGCGGAAGTCTTGCGGGAATGTTCCAAACAGCTAGAAAAACAAAGCTCTGGAATTCAAACTATCTCCTCTGCAGGCCCGATAACTGTTTTTACTCGCTTTCGTTCTCCAATTTCCACAAAAAAGCCTCCTGTTATTTGCCGTTCATTTAAATGTTGTGACCACTCCTTCTACGAACCAGTAGAATCGGTTACTATTTACATACCCAAGTACCATTTTTCCATGTTTGCATAGAAGTATGCAAGGCAGGTTGCAAAATGATGTGTGATGATTATCCAATTTGCCTGTAGCAACATGACGAATAGTATGAATATGAATGCCATCGTGGCGGCTTTCTCATATTGTAGCTCATTTATCAATTTTGACACCAGCAACTGTGTGCAAAACAATAATCCACTTTAAAACCTATTTTTTTTTAAATATTTGTGTATTTTATGATGATGTGCTCCACCAGAAAGTCATATTTTGAGCCTTGAGTGAGACGTAACCCTGACTGTGCACAGTTGTGGCCCCGTTTGTGCAAAGATTAGGGGAATGTGCCACACGCCTGCGAGCCAACAGCAAAGTGCACCCAGACTCAAACAAACCAGATGTGGTGGTTATGAGAAGAAAAAAAAAGATCTACTCGTCTATGTTTACATACACACGGTAGATTACATTTATTGTCATGCAACATGTATTTGTTGGTCACTACTGTCCCTTTTGCCTTATTAAACAATGTTCTATTTTGCTTTTTGAAGACAGACAAATTGTGTATTGTGTTTAAGAGGCACATAATATTGTGATCTAGATACTTCCAAAATGTAATATATATATATATATATATATATATATATATATTAGGGTTGTACGGTATACCGGTATTGTACCGTGATACTAAGGAATCATATTCGGTACTATATCGCCTCTAAAAAGAATCGGTCCACCTCCCCCTTGTCGTCACGTCATGACAGTGCTGGTTTATGAGCAGAGGAGCATGTTCGGCAGCGCACAATCACAGAGTACTTACAAGCAGACACAGTGTGTAGACAGAAAAGGGAGAACGGACGCATTTTGACTTAAAATCTAACGATAAAGGTGAAGTTCCATCTTCTTCCGCTTATCCGAGGTCGGGTCGCGGGGGCAGCAGCCTAAGCAGGGAAGCCCAGACTTCCCTCTCCCCAGCCACTTCATCCAGCTCCTCCCGGGGGACCCCGAGGCGTTCCCAGGCCAGCCGGGAGACATAGTCTTCCCAACGTGTCCTGGGTCTTCCCCGCGGCCTCCTACCGGTCGGACGTGCCCTAAACACCTCCCTAGGGAGGCGTTCGGGTGGCATCCTGACCAGATGCCCGAACCACCTCATCTGGCTCCTCTCGATGTGGAGGAGCAGCGGCTTTACTTTGAGCTCCTCCCGGATGGCAGAGCTTCTCACTCTATCTCTAAGGGAGAGCCTCGCCACCCGGCGGAAGAAACTCATTTCGGCCGCTTGTACCCGTGATCTTGTCCTTTCGGTCATAACCCAAAGCTCATGACCATAGGTGAGGATGGGAACGTAGATCGACCGGTAAATTGAGAGCTTTGCCTTCCGGCTCAGCTCCTTCTTCACCACAACGGATCGATACAGCGTCCGCATTACTGAAGACGCCGCACCGATCCGCCCGTCGATCTCACAATCCACTCTTCCCTCACTCGTGAACAAGACTCCGAGGTACTTGAACTCCTCCACTTGGGGCAAGATCTCCTCCCCAAGGTGAAGTTATAACACTGAAACGCCCTCAGGAAGAAATGCTTTAAGACATGGCTAGCTAGCTAGCAGCTAAAGTCCAGCCGCAGTCGGCAGTGTTTTAGCTACTTCTAAATCACTAATCCTCGCCTCCATGGCGACAAATAAAGTACGTTTCTTACAAGTATCATCCCTGCAGGACGAGGAATAGCTAAACATGCTTCACTACACACCGTAGCTCACCGGCGTCAAAATGTAAACAAACGCCATTGTAATGATACCAAGTACAGGAGTGTATCGAGTCGATACTACTGTGATTATGTCAATATTTTTTGGCATCCCAACTATGGATGTCCGATAATGGCTTTTTGCCGATATCCGATATTCCGATATTGTCCAACTCTTTAACTACCGATACCGATATCAACCGATACCGATATCAACTGATATATACAGTCGTGGAATTAACACATTATTATGCCTAATTTGGACAACCAGGTATGGTGAAGATAAGGCACTTTTAAAAAAAATTAATAACATAAGATAAATAAATTAAAAACATTTTCTTGAATAAAAAACAAAGTAAAACAATATATAAACAGTTACATAGAAACTAGTAATTAATGAAAATGAGTAAAATTAACTGTAAAGGTTAGTACTATTAGTGGACCAGCAGCACGCACAATCATGTGTGCTTACGGACTGTATCCCTTGCAGACTGTATTGATATATATTGATATATAATGTAGGAACCAGAATATTAATAACAGAAAGAAACAACCCTTTTGTGTGAATGAGTGTAAATGGGGGAGGGAGGTTTTTTGGATTGGTGCACTAATTGTAAATGTATCTTGTGTTTTTTATGTTGATTTAATTAAAAAAATAAAAAATAAAAAATAAATAAAAACGATACCGATAATAAAAAAAACGATACCGATAATTTCCGATATTACATTTTAACGCAGGCCGATATTATCGGACATCTCTAATCCCAACATCTTCTTTTGTTTTTTTTAAATGTATATTATGTTTATAAACTCAGGAAATATGTCCCTGGACACATGAGGACTTTGAATATGACCAATGTAAGATCCTGTAATGACTTGGTATCGGATTGATACCCAATATTGTGGTATCATCCAAAACTAATGTAAAGCATCCAAACAACAAAAAAATACGTGATTATTACATTTTAATAGAAGTGTAGATAGAACATGTTAAAAGAGAAAGTAAGCAGATAATAACAGTAAATGAACAAGTAGATTAATAATTCCTTTTCTACCACTTGTCTTTAATAATGTTGACAAAATAATACAATTGAAAATATGTTACTGCATATGTCAGCAGACTAAATTAGGAGCCTTTGTTTGCTTACTTACTACTAAAAGACAAGTTGTCTTGTATGTTCACTACTTTATTTAAAGACAAACTTGCAATAAGAAACATATGTTTAATGTACTACAAGATTTTTGTTAAAATAAAGCCAATAATGCATTTTTTAGTGGTCCCCTTTAGGTAGAAAAGTATTGAAAAGTATCGAAATAATTTTGGTACCAATAACAGTACCAAAATATTGGTATCGGGACAACACTAGTGTGTGCTGAAGCGGGATCTAAACAACAGAACCAATTTTTAGTATGTCGAAGGTGTGCTTTGAGAGGCGTTGCGGTGTTGAGATGGTGCTTCTGGAATGATTCAGCGGCAAGAAAATGCATATCGTAAGATGTTTTTTATAGATAAAAATACAAACACCAATAAAAAAAAATAGCAGCAGACACCAAAGGTTATAAAATTATAAAATGATGTTGATGAATAGATTACATTTCTAACATTTTTATTAATGACAATATGTATGACACATGTTGACAGACACCAATAGGACGAAGGATTCTCTCTACAACGCGATTGCCTCCTCCCTTGTGGTCATTTGTGCTTAACTGTGCGAGTTTACACGCACATTTATAATATGATAATTATGTAATATAAAGATGCAATACAGCGCCCCGGCAAAAACAATGTCAGGCTTGATAAATCACTTTTGGAGCGCTAAATGATCATATTTGCCTCCCTTCCTCCCAGTATTGTGGGTGGTCTGATAATCAGCTTATATTCTGCATATACATGAACACAAACACGCTAAATGGATTGTGCTCCCTATTTTGCTAATTAAAGAGACACAATTCTATGCGCACAAGCTCAATAGATCAGCTTTGCATGCTCTATCAAGTTAAGACATGTTTTAAATCTCTAGTATATCAAGCCCTTAATATACACATTGGCCTTTAACAAGACAACCATGCCAAATAGTATTATTAGGCACTTTTATTCTTTTTCACATGTCAAATGTTTCTTTCAAAATTGAATAAAAAGTATTAACTTCTGCTAAACATTCAGCCAAATAAATTAAATAGAAAAAAAAATGTTTCACTGATTAAAATTGTTTTAATGCATTTTTAAAGAGCTTTAGAGGTAGAATTGATTGCTCCCATTAGCTGCATTGTTGGCCACCTGGAACGAGCCAATTTGTATGTTGGAAAGCAAAAAAACAAAAACGTTTGTCTTCTTGTCTCTCATAATTAATGTGAACGATAGGTAAAAAATCCAAAATAAGTGCAGCTCCCCTCCAAGTCCATTCAGCGTTCAATATCATTAATTTTTCATTTAGCTGTTGTTTTTCTTTCTGTGGAATGGAGCACGCTGCAAATGAAATTCATGGAATTGCTGAAACAAAGGCCATGTTGTATTTATGCACTAATGTTTGTTTTGTGCACAGATTGCAGGTGGATTAAATGATGTCACTGCTCTCCCACACAAAAACAAAGATGCTTCAGGCTGTGTGTGTGTGTAGGCACATTTAATGTGTGTGTGTGTGCGTGTGTGCGTGGGATGTACTGATGGGTCCACGGCACTGCACAGGAACGTCACCAATAAAATGTTGGAATATTTTCGATTTTACTCATTATGCCTCATTTTCTCCCACTCATACACACGAACACACTAATACAATTGGGAGTTAACCGAATATATAAAGTCAATCTTATTATTCCATACTTCCGTATAGTCTTTACAACTTGTGAGGTTTATTTTTCAATGCCAAAACTATGTCAGTCATCCCTCATTGATCGCTGTGATAAATTAATTTCAGCAAAGTAGGATTCGTTAACTTTAATTAAAATATTTTCATAGCTCGGGGCTAAAAACTGTTTACTACATTCCAAATACACTTTTTAACTTTAACTTTTTATGACATGAAATAACACCCTTTAGTCACCTTTACACTCTTTTATTCCAACATAGTTGTTATGTGTGTACAGGGGAAGACAGGAGGGATGTCGTTTTAGCTCTATTTTATATTTATATATATTTACAAAAGTATGGAGTGTGAAACTAATCCAAATGTGCATGTGTGCGACTATGTGTGGGGAGTAACTAAAGACTGTTACCCGGAAGTGTTGAGCGAGGTGCGGAAGTCCAAGGGGGGGCAAGACAAGCTTGGAGGTTCGTGAGACAGGCAGGACTTCGGGGGCAATAGCGAGGCGTCAAAGTCGTTAGGTTGAGATCCAAGATGCAGCCAGGGAACCAGAGGTAACACTGGGAGGCGAGACACACAGCTTGTGGCCTGGGAGGCTGCTGGGAGGCAAGAAGGAGGAGCACGAGACAAATGAACACAGAGGGAGAGAAACACAGAGAGAGAAATAGTGCATAGAGCTTGATAGGTTCGGCTTACTGTACAGGACAGGTCGCTACGTTCTGGCACAGGATAGCAGGTTGCGCTGGCTTAAGAAGACTGGAGAGCTCATCAGCGACAGGTGTGTAGAGTCTGATTGATAGGTGATTGAATGCAGCCGCTTGCTGCGCGCGCCGGAGTGCCGCGCTCCGGCACGCTCTTGGAGGTGCGCCCAGACGAATGCGCACTGGGGTGCGTTCGGGCCGTGACAACAGTAAAGCCAATCAGTGGCCATGAGGCTGGACAGCGTGTTCTGATTGGTTTGGTCTCATCTGCTGGTCAGTACTACTATAGTATTGATATTTTAGTTCATGTAGGCATTTGTATGTTTGAAAAGGCTTAATTTAGGGCAAAGATTTTGTGGAATATTCTTTAAAAAATCCACAATGTCGTGGAACCGCAATTTTTAAGCACGGTGTGGCGAGGGACGACGGTACTACTTTTTTTTACTCCAAATCGTAATGAAAAATTGAAAATAAATTTGGCTATAGTTCCTCATTGGAAATGTAATGTTTTTTCCTGCTTTAAAACTGAGTCCGTTTTGGACTTGCTTTTTTTCCATGTCCTCCTTGGCCCATGTCTATGTTCCTACCAGCCCACAGGCCAAAGAGAAAGACCATAGGCATTTGAGGGAAGCCCTCAAAAACCTCTGGTTACCTCAACTAGTCATTTGTGAAAAGTGCATCCAGTTCCAGAAATAGCAAGAACAGAGTGGATGAGGAGGAAAAAGGTAGAAAGACACAAACATATTGTCATTCCATATGTATCAGGTCCATGAACACCAAGCAGGCATTTCAGAAGGTGAAAACCCTGACAGGATGCCAAACAAAAACATCATGCACTGTCAGTGACCCAGAAACCCTCTCTAAAGACCTGAACATATTTTTTACACGCTTTGATAAATTGGACTTCTCACCAGAGTGTCAGGACCTGCTGAGAGCCCTACCACCACCAGACCCCGAGGAACCGGCCCCCTTCACAGAGGAGGAAGTACGGCGCCAGCTGAGCCGCTGCAAGCCAGGCAAGGCACCAGGGCCTGATGGCATCCCAGCCAGGGTGATCAGGGACTGTGCCATAGAGCTCTCCCCTATCCTACACTTACTCTTCTGTGAATGCTACTGGACTGCAACAATACCTACATTGTGGAAAACTGCAACCATCATCCCAGTACCGAAAAAATCCAGACCCACAGAAATCAACCATTACCGCCCCATAGCCCTCACATCCATAATTATGAAGTGCCTGGAGAAACTGCTGCTTCACATCATCCTTCCAGTTGTCACCCCACACCTGGACCCCCTCCAATTTGCCTACAGGGCCAGGAGGGGCACAGAGGATGCTGTGGCCTGCCTGCTGCATCTCCTCCTCCAGCATCTGGACTCCCCAAGCAACTTTGCCAGGATCCTCTTCGTGGACTTCAGCTCCGCCTTCAACTCCCTACAGAAGCATCAACTGATCCGGAAACTACACCAGTTCAACATCCCCCCTCAGCTGATCCAACTCACCCACAACTTCCTCACCGACCGATTGCAAGCAGTAAGGGTGGGCTCAAACACATCCCCGATGCTTACCATCAACACCGGGGTCCCACAGGGATGTGTGTTGAGCCCTTTCCTGTACACACTCTACACCAATGACTGCCGTAGCATCTCACCCACCACAACATACTTAAAATACTCAGATAACACAGCCATTCTCGCACTCCTCTCCAACAGTCAATCCATCCTGGACTATCATAACACAGTCAAACATTTTACAGAGTCATGCACAGCCAGTTATCTGGAAATCAATGTCAATAAAACAGAAAAAATATGGTTCAACCCCCCCTCACCTCAGAACCCCATCATTATAAACACACAAACAGTTAAAACAGTTGACATTTTTAAATACCTGGGCATAACCTTGGACAATAAACTCACCTTTGATCAGCACACCACGGACATTCAAAAAAGAAGTCAACAAAGACTGTCAGCCATCCAAAAACTTAACCCAATCTCCTGTTATTACTTTACCAAAGCATTGTTCAACCCATCCTTCTGTACTGTTCCACATGTTTTTTCACCATGCTTTCTGTAACCAACCGGACCAAACTCACACGCATTACAAACATAGCAGCTAAAATCATCGGCCTACCCACACCCAACATTTCAGACTTAAACCACAGGTCCATCACCCGACTGGCAAAAACAATAGTCCAGGATATCACTCACCCACTACACCAATACATCATCCCACTACCATCAGGGCGCAGGTACAGAACTATCAAATTCCAGCGGGCCCGCCTCAGGAAAAGCCTTATCCTTGCAGCTATAGCCGCCCTTAACAGCACCGACCTGTCTGACAAGCCTGTAAATGTGTGTTGGTCATGTATGATGTCTTTTTGTTATTTTTTTTTGTGATGTGTAATGTCTAGTGTTTAAATGTACGGCAGTGACAATGAATTTCCCCAAGGGGCCTAATAAATCTGAATAAAATAAATAAATAAATAAAAAATAAAATCTGAGAGAAACTCATAAGATTTGTGTACCAACACAACATCCCAGTACACTTCAAACAAAGCAACACTCTGAGACAGAGAATAATGCATCCTAAAGACCGGACACCCCACACCCACAAAAAACAATCTGGTATATGCTATCCAGTGTAATGATGAATGCACTGATTCATATATTGGGGAAACAAAATAACCACAAAGCTGACGCATGGCACAGCACAGACGGGCAAACTCTTCAGGCCAATACTCAGCTGTCTACCTGCACCTCAGGGAGAAACAACACTCCTTTGACAACAACAATGTACAGACTCTGGACAGGGAGGACTGATGGTACAAAAGAGGAGTGAGGGAAGCCATTTATGTCGAGGTTAAAAAACCATCTCTGAACAGAGGAGGTGGTCTGCGACGCCACCTGTCTCACTCATACAACACTGTCCTTTTAACCATTCCTAAAAGAAAAGACTCTGCAATTTAGCCTCCGACAAATAACAGGAGTTAGAAAAATTCTGGTCACAGAAGGTGACCAGAGTGCCGTTTGTGCCATTTGTTTAGAATGCTTACGGTAGTAGTAGCATTGGACTGGTAGTAGTCGATCCACAGCGATCGTTCTGCCACGCAACAAGGCGTAATTACACTTCAACGACTGTCGTTCTGGTTCCTGGTTTGGTGGCTGCAGGATTAGATCTTTGCTTTTTGCAGATGATGTGGTCCTGATGGCTTCATCTGGCCAGGATCTTCAGCTCTCACTGGATCGGTTCGCAGCTGAGTGTGAAGCGACTGGGATGAGAATCAGCACCTCCAAGTCCGAGTCCATGGTTCTCGCCCGGAAAAGGGTGGAGTGCCATCTCCGGGTTGCGGAGGAGAGTCTGCCCCAAGTGGAGGAGTTCAAGTACCTCAGAGTCTTGTTCACGAGTGAGGGAAGAGTGGATCGTGAGATCGACAGGCTGATCGGTGCGGCGTCTTCAGTAATGCGGACGCTGTATCGATCCGTTGTGGTGAAGAAGGAGCTAAGCCGTAAGGCAAAGCTCTCAATTTAACGGTCGATCTACATTCCCATCCTCACCTATGGTCATGAGCTTTGGGTTATGACCGAAAGGACAAGATCACGGGTACAAGCGGCCGAAATGAGTTTCCTCCGCTGGGTGGCAGGGCTCTCTCTTAGAGATAGGGTGAGAAGCTCCGCCATTTGGGGGGAACTCAAAGTAAAGCCGCTGCTTCTCCACATCGAGAGGAGCCAGATGAGGTGATTCGAGCATCTGGTTAGGATGCCACCCGAACGCCTCCCTAGGGAGGTGTTTAGGGCACGTCCGACCGGTAGGAGACCACGGGAAAGACCCAGGACACGTTGGGAAGACATTGTCTCCCGGCTGGCCTGGGAACGCCTCGGGATCCCCCGGGAAGAGCTGGATGAAGTGGGTGGGCAGAGGGAAGTCTGGGCTTCCTTGCTTAGGCTGCTGCCTCCGGGACCCGACCTCGGATAAGCGGAAGAAGATGGATGGATGGATTTTTAACTCACTATGATGGGGCGAAACCATCCTTGCCCAGGCACACCCTCCTGGTTTTGGAGTATAAACATTTTTGGTTTTGGCACCAGCCACTAGACCAGTACTGACCAATCTAAGTCTATGAGCACAAAATGATGAAGCCTACTCAGATGAGAGGCGAAACGTCGTCTAAGACAAACCAAACAGTCCAGTGGCAATCGATTGAATGCCCTGAGATCCTCACCCCATGTTTAACGTTTTTTCCGACCCTAATAGAGCGCCGCCCTTCTAGTGTTCCAAATGACCAAATGAGCCGCAGTTAAAATGATACATACTAGACAGACGGGTGATGATAAATTGTGAAGGAATTGTGCCTATGCCATAAGATGTGGGCGTGGCATCTCGCCAAACTTTGATCTGATGGTTTGCCACAAAACTTTCAACATTTGTAACTTGGCTCGACACATTCTGATCTTGATAAGACTTGGTTCAAATGATAAAAACACAACACCTTGAAGTGCTGAATGGGTCAGTACTTATTCATACCTATTTGTGGTATTCAAACGGCATTGAGAAAGACCTGACCGTATCCATCAGGAGTGCCCGATAACAATAATTTGGTACCGGTACCGGTAACAAAATGTATATCGATACTTTTCAAAATAAAGTGAACTACAAAAAATTTCAATATTGGCTTTATTTTAACAGAAAATCTTACAAAACAATAAATATATGTTTCCTATTGCAATCAAAGAACCATTTTACAAGGTTAAAATCTAAATTAAAAGGCATTAAACACATTGTGTTTTTCTTGTTGCACTCAAAGAACAATTTACAATTTTACACATTACATATAGTCTGCCATAATCAAGGATTAGGTTAGAATATAATAAAACGCTTTATTTACATTATAGTAAATGCTTCATGATTTATGGCACCCTGGTATGTGCTTTTAGAAAAATACAATTATTAGTAAGTACCTAAAACAAAACTATGGATAAATGTACCCAGATAAGCCATGTAGCAGGTAAAACACACTTTTGTTAAAGATACAACACTAATTGCAGAAATGTGTTACAAAATATAGTTATTTCACTTGCATTAATTAACCAGGGCAGTATAGCTCGGTTGGTAGAGCGGCCGTGCCAGCAACTTGAGGGTTCGATCCCCGCTTCTGCCATCCTAGTCACTGCTGTTGTGTCCTTGGGCAAGACACTTTACCCACCTGCTCCCAGTGCCACCCACACTGGTTTAAATGTAACTTAGATATTGGGTTTCACTGTGTAAAAGCGCTTTGAGTCACTAGAGAAAAGCGCTATATAAATATAATTCACTTCACTTCACTTCAATTGCTAATTGGGCAGTTTTAACTCTGCTAATATTTGGCATCAATCCAAGCAGCTGTGTGTGCGTCTACGTATCTACATATTATGTATCTACATGTTATGTATCTACATGTTATGTATCTACATATTGTGTATCAACATGTTATGTATCTATGTGTTATGTATCTACATGCTATGTATCTACATGTTATGTATCTACATATTGTGTTTCTACATGTTATGTATCTACATTTTATGTATCAACATATTATGTGACAATCATTGGTACTTTTTAACTTTATTATGTATCTACATGTTATGTATCTACATATTATGTATACACATGTGCACAGCAGAGGAGCTGGTTAACTCATGAGAGTGGCGTGTGTGTGTTTAAGAGGATGGCAAGGTGTTGTCTGAGTGACGTCAGTGAGTGAGTGGGCGAGCAAAGAGAGAGCGAGGTAGCGCTGCACTGCGCGGTAGAAGGATGAACGGGTCTGGCTGTGTCCTGCAAAACTAACAATAAAGCAACCAGATTGTCACAAATCGGCGGCCTCGAATTCTGACCTGAGAGGCGGAGCTTAGCGGACCCATTGACGGCTAAAGTGAAGTGTGTTAAAGGAGAACATTATCACCAGACCTATGTAAGCGTCAATTTATACCTTGATGTTGCAGAAAAAAGACCATATATTTTTTTAACCGATTTCCGAACTCTAAATGGGTGAATTTTGGTGAATTAAACGCCTTTCTAATATTCGCTCTCGGAGCGATGACGTCACAACGTGACGTCACATCGGGAAGCAATCCGCCATTTTCTCAAACACCGAGTCAAATCAGCTCTGTTATTTTCCATTTTTTCAACTGTTTTCCGTACCTTGGAGACATCATGCCTCGTCGGTGTGTTGTCGGAGGGTGTTACAGCACGAACAGGGACGGATTCAAGTTGCACCAGTGGCCCAAAGATGCGAAAGTGGCAAAAAATTGGACGTTTGTTCCGCACACTTTACCGACGAAAGCTATGCTACGACAGAGATGGCAAGAATGTGTGGATATCCTGCGACACTCAAAGCAGATGCATTTCCAACGATAAAGTCAAAGAAATCTGCCGCCAGACCCCCATTGAATCTGCCGGAGTGTGTGAGCAATTCAGGGACAAAGGACCTCGGTAGCACGGCAAGCAATGGCGGCAGTTTGTTCCCGCAGACGAGCGAGTTAAACCCCCTGGATGTCTTGGCTCACACCGTCCCTTAAACTGGACAGATCAGCTTTCAGGAAAAGAGAGCGGATGAGGGTATGTCTACAGAATATATTAATTGATGAAAATTGGGCTGTCTGCACTCTCAAAGTGCATGTTGTTGCCAAATGTATTTCATATGCTGTAAACCTAGTTCATAGTTGTTAGTTTCCTTTAAAGCCAAACAAACACATACCAATCGTTGGTTAGAAGGCGATCGCCGAATTCGTCCTCGCTTTCTCCCGTGTCGCTGGCTGTCGTGTCGTTTTCGTCGGTTTCGCTTGCATACGGTTCAAACCGATATGGCTCAATAGCTTCAGTTTCTTCTTCAATTTCGTTTTCGCTACCTGCCTCCACACTACAACCATCCGTTTCAATACATTCGTAATCTGTTGAATCGCTTAAGCCGCTGAAATCCGAGTCTGAATCCGAGCTAATGTCGCTATAGCTTGCTGTTCTTTCCGCCATGTTTGTTTGTGTTGGCTTCACTATGTGACGTCACAGGAAAATGGACGGGTGTTTATAACGATGGTTAAAATCAGGCATGCTTTTTTTAGGGATATTGCGTGATGGGTAAAATTTTGAAAAAAACTTCGAAAAATATAATAAGCCACTGGGAACTGATTTTTAATGGTTTTAACCATTCTGAAATTGTGATAATGTTCCCCTTTAACCCGACGAAACCTGAAGGGAACGTCTGCCCTGTGCTCCTCCACTACGGTCTGCACCGGAGCAAAACAGCAGGACAGGTATAACAACAACATCATTACCTGTCACTATTTAAACTCCTTGTGCAGATCTGAATGCTTATTATTTAAATGTTTACCTAAGTTTGAAGCAAAGGTGGTAATACTAATCGCCGCATTTGGCGAGGCGTGTTTTAAAGCAACACTTGAAGCGCGGAGCGTCACCTTTACCGTTGGTTTTGAATCCCAAATACCTCCATATTGCGCTTCACGCACCCTCTTTATTAACCAGTAGAATTGTCGTTTTTTTTGCCATTCTTCCTCACCACGATGTTATTGCTTCTATGCACTTTGGGTGTGCGTTTTGACACACTCAACATCGCGCGCCTCGCTCTGTAGTCACCGCCACACAGCTGCATTTAGATGAAAGAATGGCACCGGTACTTTTCAAAGACAGTATAGTACCAATTTCAATCAATTAGTATCGCGGTACTTTATTAGTACCGGTATATCGAACAACCCGACCGCAGACTTGCGAGAATCCCAAGTCACACAGCTGTTGGAGGGTCTATTTAACGCTGCTTGCAGCTTTAATTTTTGTTTGTATTTTATGAGCCTGTGTTAAACGACTATGTTGCTGCCAACTGTTTAGGCAGGCCAGCGCTTGCATGCAGATGAAGGCTACAATTACTGATTCTGTTCATCTACCGTCACATTAATAACCTCAGGTCATAAACTTTATCTTGTCTGCGCTCCAAACACCTCATCGGAACCGTCCATGCTGACGCACACCTGAGGATCACATATATAACCCAACGTAGTTATCAATCAGTTCACACTAATGATTCCCTGTCGTTGGCTTGCACAGTTATGCTCCTTGTCAATGTGAGGCGGCACAGACTTCAGCAGCTCCCACACTTCAGTGAAACATCTAGAAGAAATCATCCTGCTGTTCAATACGCTGAATACCTCTGATGCACGGACGCACCACTGGAGAGTGATTGTTGGGTGAGGACAAAAAAAGCTGCAGGTATCTTCCACTCCATGCATCGCTATGGAGCCTCACAGCAGCAGCCACATATCTAATTTCTATTTCGCCACTAGCTCGTGCTTCTTCCCTTTCTGGACTACTTGCAGTTCACAGTGGGCCAATAAAGCATCAATCCCGTGGTGTGATATAGTGCCGGCTGTGCTGACAGCCATTGCTGGGGATTACCGAGGGAGGCGTGTACGTTTTCTGGCTGCAGCAGTATAAGAAGGAGGTCTAGATTTACAGAAGGTGCTGTCAGAGAAATGTGATGTATGGTTTTAACTTTGAAGAAGTACAGGTCCCCTTTTAACATACTTCTATTGTCGAAGATATTCATTCTTTCAGTATAACTCATTTAGGGCACAGGCCGGGGATCAGCAACTCGCGGCTCTTTAGCGCTGCCCTAGTGGCTCCCTGGATCTCTTTCAGAGATGTGTGAAAATGGAAAAAGATGAAGGAAAAAATATATTTTTGGTTTTATTATATTTTCTGTAGGAGAACAAACCTTCCTAATTGTTAGGAATCCCACTGTTTATGTTATACATGCTTCACTGATGAGAGTATTCAGCAAGCACCGTTTTGTCCTATTAATTTCAGTGATCCTTGAACTCGTCGTAGTTTGCTTACATGTACAACTTTCTCCGATGCTGCCACAGAAAGACATGTTTTATGCCACTCCCTCTTTGTCTCATTTTGTCCACCAACTGTTTTATACTGTGCGTGAATGCACAAAGGTGAGCTTTGTTGATTTTATTGATTTGCTGGAGTGCTTATCAGGCATATTTGATCAATCCATGACCGCAAGCTAATCGATGCTAACCTGCTATTTAGGCCAGCTGTATGTACATATTGCATTATTATGCCTCGTTTGTAGGTATATTTGAGCTCATTTCATTTCCTTTACTTATGTCCTTTGTGTATTTAATTTATATTTGCATGT
Organism: Nerophis lumbriciformis; assembly: GCF_033978685.3. Lineage (NCBI taxonomy): Eukaryota > Metazoa > Chordata > Actinopteri > Syngnathiformes > Syngnathidae > Nerophis > Nerophis lumbriciformis. Next base: position 19,341,136 of record NC_084569.2, read on the forward strand.
CTCCTGACACATTATCTGTATGTAATATTGGCTGCATGTCTGATAGTTGTTTGTGTGCCATGTTGTTCCAGACCACAGCAAATGTTACCCAGGTCGCAAAGATTGTAATAAATCCATTAGAAGAAGACAGCCTGCAGTTTCCTTTAACTTGGACACACACATTTATTCTGAGCCAGTAATTTCCAGAAGTTATCTCATCCTGTGAGAAGCCTCCGTTTTACTAATGATTTCCAATGTTGCAAAAATGTGTAGAATAAAAATTAAAATGCAGCGTTTCTGTCAACAAAGATTTGCGTCAGCCTGCGACACACATAGTCATTTTGATAGTAGGCTAATACAGCTAATATAAACACTTACATAATGCGTTGCTTTCATTATAACACTTATATAAGGCTTTTAATTTTTTGCGGCTCCAGACAGATTAAAGTTTTTGTATTTTTAGTCCAATATGGCTCTTTCAACGTTTTGGGTTGCCGACCCCTGGCATAGACGTTCAGGGTGTTTTGTTTGAGACCGTACAAATACTGCTGTTCATTGAATGGGTGACAGACAGTTGCTACTTACATGTGAAAAAACAAATTTATGTCTATTTAAGTTGTTGCATGACTGTAGGACCACGCAAAACTGTAAACTCTAACCCTCCCTCAACCCTAAACATGACAAAACCCCGACCATAACCGAGACAGAAAACTAAACATGAGCATGACAAAACCCTGACTATAACCTTGAACATGACAAAACCCTGGCCATAACCAAGACACATGACCAACGCTAAATATGACAGAGCTCTGGCCGCAATCGAGACACACAACTAAGCCTAAGCGTGACAAAAACCCTCACCATAAGCAAGACACATGATTTACCCAAACCATTATGTAACCGTGACTATAAACAGGACTCACAACTAACCCTAACCATGACAATACCCTGACTATAGTCAAGACACACAACTAAGCCTAAGCATGATATAACCCTGACCATAACCAAGACCGGGACTAAACCTAAGCATGGCACAACCCTGATCATAACCAAGACACATGAGTAACCCTCAGCATGATGAAACACTGACCATAACCAAAACACACGACTAATAATAAGCATTGTGAAACCCTGATTATAAACCAGACACAACTAACCCTAACCATGGCAAAACTCGGACTATAACCAAGACACAGGAATAAGCCTGAGCATGACAAAAACCCGATCCTAATCAAGACACACGACTAAACCTAAGCATGACAAAACCCTGACCATGACCAAGACACCCAACGAACCCTAAACATGACAAAACCCATAACCAAGACACACGACTAACCCTTAGGCATAATGAAACCCTGACCATAACCGAGACACATAACTGATCTGAAGCATGCGGAAACCTGACCATAACCAAAACACACGACGAATCATAAGTATTGTGAAACCCTGATTATAAACCGGACACCACTAACCCTAACCATGGCAGAACTCGGACTATAACCAAGACACATGATTAAGCCTGAGCATGAAAAAAACCTGATCCTAATAAAGACACACGACTAAGCATGACAAAACCCTGACCATAACCTAGACACCGGACTAACCCCAAACATGACAAAACCCATAACCAAGACACACAACTAACCCTTAAGCATAATGAAACCCTGACCATAACTGAGACACATAACTGATCCTAGGACTAATCCTCAGCCCCAACCGTGGCCCTGACTCCAAACCCCTCATGACAAGAATGTAACTCTGACCCCAACCATGCAATCAAGTGTGCACTTGCTCCATGGCAATACAAATATGTTTTTTTTTCCTATGTTTGGTACCATTTCCTGTTAAATTGCTCTTATTTGTGGCCATATTTCCTGTTTGGTCTCTGTGTTTTGAAGCACTTTTACTTTGTTCTTTGTCTTGCAAGCTCACCTGTTCCTCATTGTTAATTGGTTCTATCTAGTTCCAACTTGTATCCTCCTTCAGGCTTTATTCATTGTCTATTGTAGCTTTGTGCTGTGGGCACAAGCTATTTGTTCGCTCCTACAACTTGTCTTCCAGCACGGTCTCTAATTAAAAGGACTTGTAACTTGCACGTCGCCTTCCATCTCTGCATCTTGGGATCACGCCGCCAGAAACCATGCAAGCACGTGACACCAAAGCCTTAACTACAAAACCCAAAACCAGTGAAGTTGGCACGTTGTCCATCCATCCATCCATTTTCTACCGCTTGTCCCTTTTGGGGTCGCGGGGGGTGCTGGAGCCTATCTCAGCTGCATTCGAGCGGAAGGCGGGCTACACCCTGGACAAGTCGCCACCTCATCACAGGGCCAACACAGATAGACAGACAACATTCGCACTCACATTCACACACTAGGGCCGATTTAGTGTTGCCAATCAACCTATCCCCAGGTGCAATGTTTTTGGAGGTGGGAGGAAGCCGGAGTACCCGGAGGGAACCCACGCAGTCATGGGAGAACATGCAAACTACACACAAAAAGATCCCGAGCCCGGGATTAAACTCAGGACCTTTGTATTGTGAGGCACATGCACGTTGTCAACCTATATTCAATTGAATAGACTGCAAAGACAAGATACTTATCGTTCGAACTGGAAAACTTTGTTATTTATTGCAAATATTTGCTCATTTGGAATTTGATGCCTGCAACATGTTTCAAAAAAGCTGGCACAAGTGGCAAAAAAGACTGAGAAAGTTGAGGAATGCTCATCAAACACATATTCGGAACATCCCACAGGTGAACAGGCTAATTGGGAACAGGTGGGTGCCATGATTGGGTATAAAAGCAGCTTCCATGAAATGCTCAGTCATTCACAAACAAGGATGGAGCGAGGGTCACTACTTTGTAAACAAATGCGTGAGAAAATTGTCGAACATTTCTCAACAAGCTATTGCAAGGAATTCAGGGATTTCACTATCTACGGTCCGTAATATCATACATAGGTTCTGAGAATCTGGAGAAATCACTGCACGTAAGCGGTGATATTACGGACCTTCGATCCCTCAGGCGGTACTGCATCAAAAGCAACATCAGTGTGTAAAGGATATCACCACATGGGCTCAGGAACACTTCAGAAAACCACTGTTAGTAGCTACATCTGTAAGTGCAAGTTAAACCTCTACTATGCAAAGCGAAAGCCTATTATCAACAACACCCAGAAACGCCGCCGGCTTCGCTGGGCTCGAGCTAATCCAAAATGAACTGATGCAAAGTGGAAAAGTGTTCTGTGGTCTGACGAGTCCACATTTCAAATGGTTTTTGGAAACTGTGGACGTTGTGTCCTCCGGAACAAAGAGGAAAAGAACCATCCGGACTGTTAAAGGCGCAAAGTTAAAAGCCAGCATCTGTGATGGTATGGGGGTGTATTAGTGCCCAAGACATGGGTAACTTACACATCTGTGAAGGCACCATTAATGCTTGGCATCATACAGGTTTTGGAGCAACATATGATGCCATCCAAGCAACATTATCATGGACGCCCCTGCTTATTTCAGCAAGACAATGCTTCATCGTAAAAGAGTGCGGGTACTAGACTGGCCTGCCTGTAGTCCAGACCTGTCTCCCATTAAAAATGTGTGGCGCATTATGAAGCCTAAAATACCACAACGGAGACCCCCGGACTGTTGAACAACTTAAGCTGTACTTCAAGCAAGAATGGAAAATAATTCCACCTGAAAAGCTTCAAAAATTGGTCTCCTCAGTTCCCAAATGTTTACTGAGTGTTGTTAAAAGGAAAGGCCATGTAACACAGTGGTAAAAATGCCCCATGTGCCAACTTTTTTGCAATGAGTTGCTACCATTCCTAACCCATAGGGTTCAATATAATGTTGGTCCACCTTTTGCAGCTATTTCAGCTTCAACTCTTCCGGGAAGGCTGTCCACAAGGTTGCGGAGTGTGTTTATAGGAATTTTCGACCATTCCTCCAAAAGCGCATTGGTGAGGTCACACACTGATGTTGGTCGAAAAGGCCTGGCTCTCAGTCTCCGTTCTAATTCATCCCAAAGGTGTTCTATCGGATTCAGGTCAGGACTCTGTGCAGGCCAGTCAAGTTCATCCACACTAGACTCTGCTGTCATCCATTTCTTTATGGACCTTGCTTTGTGCACTGGTGCACAGTCATGTTAGAAGAGGAAGGGGCCTGCTCCAAACTGTTCCCACAAGGTTGGGAACATGGAATTGTCCAAAATGTTTTGCTATCCTGGAGCATTCAAAGTTCCTTTCACTGGAACTAAGGGGCCAAGCCCAACTCCTGAAAAACAACCCCACACCATAATTCCTCCTCTACTAAATTTCACACTCGGCACAATGCAGTCGGAAATGTACCGTTCTCCTGGCATCCTCCAAACCCAGACTCGTCCATCAGATTGCCAGATGGAAAAGCGTGATTAATCACTCCAGAGAACGCGTCTCCACTGCTCTAGAGTCCAGTGGCGACGTGCTTTACACCACCGCATCCCACGCTTTGCATTGGACTTGGTGATGTATGGCTTCGATTCAGCTGCTCGGCCATGGAAACCCATTCCATGAAGCTCTCTGCGTCCTGTACGTGGGCTAATTGGAAGGTCACATGAAGTTTGGAGCTCTGTAGCAACTGACTGTGCAAAAAGTTGGCGACCTCTTTGCACTATGCGCTTCAGCATCCGCTGACCCTTCTTTCTTTACGTAGCCTACCACCAGAGGTGGGTAGAGTAGCCAGAAATTGTACTCAAGTAAGAGTACTGTTACTTTAGAGATTTATTACTCAAGTAAAAGTAAGGAGTAGTCACCCAAATATTTACTTGAGTAAAAGTAAAAAGTATGTTGTGAAAAAACTACTCAAGTACTGAGTAACTGATGAGTAACATACACACTCATATCATATATATATATATATATATATATATATATATATATATATATATATATATATATATATATATATATATATATACATATACATACATACATACATATACATTGATATATACAGTATATAATTTATAAGTATTTATTTTGCTGTTTTTGTTTACATGTTAAAGGTGTTTTAATGAATATACATGCATGTTTAACATATAGATTCCTTTCTTTAATGAAGACTAGAATATAAGTTGGTGTATTACCTGATTCTGATGACTGATGTTTTCAAATGGAGGAGAAGAAAAGTTCCTCCTTTCTGTCCAATACCAAATGAAAGTGGTGGGTTTTTGGCATCCTATTTGTCCAGCTTCCATATTCGTTTTTATACACTTTACAAGAAATATATTGGCGTCAAACTCCGTAGCTTGCTAGCTTGTTTGCGCTGGCTTTCGGAGACTCTTGTTTTGAAAGTGCAGGCGCGATGGCGCGGCACTTTTATTGTGAAGACAGGAACGTCCTCATGTGCGGTCAGTCTTGAGGCTTTTGACGGTACGGTTGAAATAAAACAAGTATCTTTTTTCCCTCACACTTTTGATTGATTGATTGGAACTTTTATTAGTAGATTGCACAGTACAGTACATATTCCGTACAATTGACCACTAAATGGTAACACCCCAATACGTTTTTCAACTTGTTTAAGTCAGGTCATGTGACCACCTGGCTCTGTTTGATTGGTCCAACGTCACCAGTGACTGCATCTGATTGGTGGAACGAAGTGAAACGTCACCAGTAAGGCAGGCACTTTGAAGGTCTGTCTGACAGACCAAAACAAACAAAGCGTGCATTAACAGATCGATAAAAATTAGTAGCGAGTAGCGAGCTGAATGTAGATAAAAGTAGCGGAGTAAAAGTAGCGTTCCTTCTCTATAAATATACTTAAGTAAAAGTAAAAGTATGTTGCATTAAAACTACTCTTAGAAGTACAATTTATCCCAAAAGTTACTCAAGTAGATGTAACGGAGTAAATGTAGCGCGTTACTACCCACCTCTGCCTACCACTTGGTGGCTGAGTTGCTGTTGTTCCCAAACTCTTCCATTTTCTTATAATAAAGCCGACAGTTGACTTTGGAATATTTAAGAGCGAGGAAATTTCACGACTGGATTTGTTGCACAGATGGCATCCTATGACATTTCCACACTGGAAATCACTGAGAGTGGCCCATTCTTTCACAAATGTTTGTAGAAACAGTCTCCATGCCTAAGTGCTTAATGTTATACACCTGTGGCCTGGCCAAGTAATTAAGACACCTGATTCTGATCATTTGGATGTGTGGCCAAATACTTTTGGCAATATAGTGTATTTATTGGTTCAATAATAAACACATTGTTATTTTGAAATGCACCGGAATTGTGGACATAGCCTCATCAAGGTAGACAAAAACTAAGCCCAAAATGTCATTTTCCTGACAATCTGTTGCTGCATTATGTGTAAGCACGTCAGTTTTGTATGTATAATGCATGTGAGCCGATATCAATGCGCTTCTGATGAAGACTCTGTGTGTGTGCATCTTATTAGATAGAAACTGATTTAGAGCGGTTCTTGGCCGCGCTCCAGCTTCTGTGAAGACGTCAGCAGCTCAGCCGGCTCTCAGAGAAGGATGGGATGGAGGACGGGCGGCGGGGTGAATAAAGCAGATGGCGAGAGAGAACATTAGGAAAGTTAGCGGAAGGGAAGGGAGGAAATACAAAAAATAGACTACTGGCATGATGGAGTAGGCCTGTGGTGCAATAAGGGAATATGAACATGGCAATTATAATACAGATAACACAAATTTGCACTTAATTATAAAATATTGGGTGAATATTATACAATATTGGATTTTTACTCTTTTATGACTTATTTAAATTACTTACGAATGCTATATCAAATATGGCATGAATCATGTATATATGTATGTATGTATGTATGTATGTATGTATGTATGTATGTATGTATGTATGTATGTATGTAAAACGCTGTGTCTTGATGTCCAAGACAAATATCTCCTCGGAGACAATAAAGCTAATTATTATTATTATTATACCAAGAAGAATTTCTATCTTGCCTTTTTCACTTAGAAAAAGAAGATAAACCAGTGGTTCTTAACCTTGTTGGAGGTACCGAACCTCACCAGTTTCATATTCGCATTCACCGAACCCTTCTTTAGTGAAAAATAAAATGTTTTTTTTTTTCAAATTCAAGACAAAGTTATATGTTTTTGATAACACTTTAGTATGGGGAACATATTCTAAGTAACAAAGACTTCATTTAGAGATTTTGGACACTCGGGGAACATATTCTAAGTAACAAAGACTTAATTTAGAGTTGTTTGGTTAGGGCCAGGGTTAGAGGGTTAGGGTTATAATAAGGCCATGCCGAATAAGACATTAACAACAGGCCCGGCCGACCTGTCTGACAAGCCTGTAAATGTGTGTTGGTCATGTATGATGTCTTTTTGTTATTTTTGTTTCGTGATGTGTAATGTCTATTGTTCAAATGTACGGCAGTGAAAATGAATTACCCCAACGGGGACCAATATATCTAAATCTAATAAGTACTTAATAATGACTAGTTAACTAATTAATCGTGATACTAAAGTGTTACCATGTTTTTTTACTGGTGCACAAAATGAACCGTGCATGAACATCACCTTGTTCAAAGAACAAAACCAACACAGTGCATAAACTCACAACAAATTACACACCTGCAAATCAGTCTGACTTCTGCTGTTGCCGTATCCGTAATACACCGATAGGGAGAAGTTTGTATTTACACGATGAGTCGGGTGTGTTTTGACCTCCGCCGAACCCCTGAGGCCGACTCACCGAACCCCTAGGGTTCGATCGAACCCAGGTTAAGAACCACTGAGATAGACAGATGGTTAGAAACACCACTGCAAATACAACTGCAGTCACATGTTCTATTCGGAACTTGAACAGCGTTTCTGAGGCATCGGTATAGCATCAGAGGGTTGATCTTGAACTGGGTAAGACCCAACATGAAGCAATATGTGTAGCTAGTCGAACACATGTAAGGAGTTGTAGATATATATTGTGGTTTACCCCAGGGATCAAAACTGGTATATACTCTAAACCAGTGGTCCCCAACCTTTTTCTAGCTGCGGACCGGTCAACGGTTGAAAACGGGGGCGGGGGGGTGATGTTGTTGTTTTTTTTTGTCATAAAGAAATACAATCATGTGTGCTTACGGACCGTATCCCTGCAGACTGTATTGATCTATATTGATATATAATGTATATATTGTGTTGGTTGGGGACAACTGCTCTAAACCACAATTGTAAAAGATTTAAAGTCAGTACTATTTGCCGACACTTGTAGTTCACACAGAAGCTAATGAAAATAAAAACAGAAGAAATTAATAAATTATGTTGTTTTTTTTTGGAATATAAGGAAAGTCATACTAAAACATTTTGACCGATTTTTGAGTGCCGTGGTGTACCGCACTTTTTGGAGTATAAGTCGCACCGGAGTATAAGTTGCACCTGCCAAAAATGCATAATAAAAAGGAAAAAAACATATATAAGTCGCACTGGAGCCCGGCCAAACTATGAAAAAAAAACTGCGACTTATAGTCCGAAAAATACGGTAATGTTCTTTATTCTCTATGGAACATTTAAAGTTTTGGTGTTGTTTACTGGCGTCTGGCGTCATATTGCAGTGGGATGGTGTCCTGCTGGCCCCACTATGGACTGGACTCTTACTATTATGTTGGATCCACTATGGACTGGACTCTCACAATATTATGTCAGACCCACTCGACATCCATTGCTTTCGGTCTCCCCTAGGGGGGGGTGGGGGGTTACCCACATATGCGGTCCTCTCCAAGGTTTCTCATAGTCATTCACATCGACGTCCCACTGGGGTGAGTTTTTCCTTGCCCTTATGTGGGCTTTGTACCGAGGATGTCGTTGTGGCTTGTGCTGCCCTTTGAGACACTTGTGATTTAGGGCTATATAAATAAACATTGATTGATTGATTTGATTTTGATAGCATTTTTTGTATCAAGATCGATTGAAAATGAACACCAATGAGTTGACTGATGAACATTATCATATAATTTATTCAGAAAATATAAATAACGACAAATAAAGTATATATACTATTAACCGCAACAGGTAATTGTAAAAAACAACAACAACAACATTATGATTTGTACAATTTCAGAATATGCTTGTTCTATTTTTAAACAAAGAAAACAATCTGAAGTTGTCTTTATTTTTAAGTTATTGTGCCGTGATTTCACCAGTCCGGCACCACTTGGGAGTAGATTTTTCTCCATGTAGCCCCCATCTAAAAATGAGTTTGGCACCCCTGGTTTAGGGGTTCCCTGAACTCAGTATGATGGGTTACAACAGGGGTCACCAACGTGGTGCCCGCGGGCACCAGGTAGCCCGTAAGGACCAGATGAGTAGCCTGCTGGCCTGTTCTAAAAATAGCTTAAATAGCAGCACTTACCAGTGAGCTGCCTCTATTTTTTGAATTGTATTTATTTACTAGCAAGCTGGTCTCGCTTTGCTCGACATTTTTAATTCTAAGAGAGACAAAACTCAAATAGAATTTGAAAATCCCATCCATCCATCCATCCATTTTCTACCGCTTATTCCCTTCGGAGTCGCGGGGGGCGCTGGAGCCTATCTCAGCTACAATCGGGCGGAAGGCGGGGTACACCCTGGACAAGTCTCCACCTCATCACAATTTGAAAATCCAAGAAAATATTTTAAAGACTTGGTCTTCACTAACTGACAAAGAAACAGATAACAGATTTGGTGTCCAGTGTGACATGATTTATTTAAACATTTGAGAGTTGACTTTTGTATTTTACAAAACCAAACATGGTGCAAAGTAATTCATAATTTGTTAAAAAAAAATGTTAGTGGCTAGCTAGTTAAAATGGGATATTGTGATTTCACAAGACTGTCTTAGAAGTGATCATTTGAAAATGTTCAATTTGAAAAATGTGCACTTAGAGAAAATATAAAAATAAAGTGTTGCATATTGATATTTATCTGTTTCTATATATATTTATTGTGAGAAATCATTAAGATGATCAGTGTTTCCACAAAGATAAATATCATTAATTATTAATAATAACAGAGAGTTAAAGGTAAATTGAGCAAATTGGCTATTTCTGGCAATTTATTTAAGTGTGTATCAAACTGGTAGCCCTTCGCATTAATAAGTACCCAAGAAGTAGCTCTTGGTTTCAAAAAGGTTGGGGACCCCTGGGTTACAAGCTCCGTCACGGAACAAATTAAGGTAAGTCATACTTGCCAACCCTCCCGACTTTTCCGGGAGACTCCCGAAATTCAGTGCCTCTCCTGTAAAACCTCCCAGGACAAATATTCTCCCGAAAATCTCCCGATTTTCAGCCGGACCTGAGGACCTGAGTGAGGACAGCCTTTTTTCAGACGGGAGCACAACAGAGTGACAAGAACTAAATCATCCAGACTAGAGACAAATTGTATTATTATGTTTATCTTACCTAAAAATAAATATATTTATTAATTTTTTTTTAAATAACTAAATACATTTTTACTATATTTTGCTAAAAACATCAAAATTAATTGTATTTTTATTTGTATTTTTTCTGACTCCTTATTACATCCAGCCATAGAATTATACATTAAAATAAACATATTTGAAATAATTAATTTTAATTTATCATAATAATTCATTTAAAATGACCATATTTAATTATTAAAATAATTGCTTGTTCATCAACAACTTTAGCATTTTATTAATTACATTTTGAAGCTCTCAGAAGCCAAGTTATTTTATATTCCTTAATATTTATTTATGCAAGTTTGAAGTATCAATTATCTAAATACAGTTTTGTTTGCATATTTTCAGGATGTAGATATATATATATATATATATATATATATATATATATATATATATATGAAATACTTGACTTGGTGAATTCTAGCTGTCAATATACTCCTTCCCTCTTAACCACACCCCCAACCACGCCCCGCCCCACCCCCGACCACGCCCCCCACCCTCCACCCCCCACTTCCCGAAATCGGAGGTCTCAAGGTTGGCAAGTATGTCGTAAGTTGACGTACTATTATTTGTGTAAATATAACCAAACAATAAAAAAAAATTATAGAAATTTAAAAAAGTGGGCCTATTGATTTTTTTTTTTTAATTTGTTTTAATTTTAACTCCCCACCCATGAACTGATGTAATATCCCCTTCTGGTTCAGGAACGTGGACCTGCACACAAACAGCACATCAGTTCAATACTAGTTAGACTTCCAAGCAACCTCTCCACTCTCTCTCACACACACACACACACACACACACACACACACACACACACACACACACACACACACACACACACACACACACACACACGCACGCACACACACACACACACACACACACACACACACACACACACACACACACACACGTCGAAAATTAATCAGTCCTCCACAGGCAAACAGGTGCGATATGAGTGGACTCTGCAGCAGGACATATCAGCTTATACAGCTCTACAGACAGCATGAGCTGGAAATATTTGGCTGTTTAAGGCGAAATTTATTAGAACAACCCTGCAGGGATCGAAACAGGAGGTGATTTAAAAAAATAGTAATAATAAATTGAAAGAGTAGAATGCAACAACTGTTTGCGATTCCAGTCTGCGTACGTGTGACGTTGCCAAAAACAATGATCTCAGTGTTGTGGAAGGTAGACAATCACAGACGTGCTAACGTGATGTTTTGAAATGGCAACAGTCATATCAACCAACCGCCTGTGCACCCATAAAAACAAATACTGATTGCATATTAGCAGTAAAGCCAGACCCGGCAATTGTTTCCGAGCTGTCAAGGCTGTAGATGAAAATATAACGTGGTCGCTTAGCCTTTCTTCATCACACCCTGCAATTGAAGCAGGCGATCGGAACCCGCGGAGCCTCGACAGCTTCAGACGTACTAATGGTCGGGTTCAGACACACTGGAAAATAGAAACAGAAGCAAAGTCACAGTGAGCCCACAAGCTTCTCGGGAAACCAGAACACAACCGCCACCGTGCCTGCAGACGCTGATTGTACGCCATTTGTTTTCCTTGATGCACGCGTGTCATTAGACACAATGTAGATCAGGTGTTCTTCAAAACGTAGCAACATTTAGACCTTTAAAAGGGCAGGAATGTGCATGAGCCGGCTGAACAAAAGTCGTAAAAAAACAGCAAGGGGCAGACCGACCGGCTTTCAGACATGGATGCAGCTCAAATATGCTGACGTCTACGTTTTCCGTAATACAACAGGGCAGCATCCAAAAGTCGGACCTCTTTCATTAAAAAAAAAAGAAACCTCATGCATTCTGTACTGTTATTCTACCAAACCCAAAACCAGTGAAGATGGCACGTTGTGTAATTCGTAAATAAAAATAGAATACAATGATTTGCAAAGACAAGATATTTATTGTTCAAACTGAGAAACATTATTTTTGCAAATAACCAATAACTTAGAATTTAATGGCAGCAACAGGTTGCAAAAAAGTTGGCACAGTGGCATTTTTACCACTGTGTTACATGGCCTTTCCTTTTAACAACACTCGGTAAACGTTTGGACTACAGGCAGGCAAGTCTAGTACCCGCACACTTTTACTAAGAAGTCACGCTGTTGTAACACGTGGCTTGGCATTGTCTTACTGAAATAAGCAGGGGCGTCCATGATAACGTTGCTTGGATGGCAACATATGTTGCAACATTATTGGTGCCTTCACAGATGTGTAAGTTACCCATGCCTTGGGCACTAATACACCCCCATACCATCACAGATGCTGGCTTTTGAACTTTGCGCCTATAACAATCCAGATGGCTCTTTTCCTCTTTGCTCCGGAGGACACGACGTCCACAGTTTCCAAAAATGAAATGTGGACTCGTCAGACCACAGAACGCTTTTCCACTTTGCATCAGTCCATCTGAGATGAGCTCGGCCCAGCAAAGCCGGTGGCGTTTGTGGGTGTTGTTGATAAAAGGCTTTCGTTTTGCATGGTAGAGTTTTAACTTGCACTTACAGATGTAGCGACTGTGACGACAGTGGTTTTCTGAAGTGTTCCTGAGCCCATGTGGTGATATGCTTTACGCACTCATGTCGGTGTTTGATGCAGTACCGCCTGAGGAATAGAAGGTCTGTAATGTCTTTGCTTACGTGCAGTGATTTCTCCAGATTCTCTGAACCTTTTGATGATATTACGGACCGTAGATGGTGAAATCCCTAAATTCCTTGCAATTGCTCGTTGAGAAATGTTGTTGTATTTGACAATTTGCTCCGGCATTTGTTCACAAAGCGGTGACCCTCGCCCCATCCTTGTTTGTGAATGACTGAGCATTTCATGGAAGCTACTTTTATACCCAATCATGGCACCCACCTGTTCCCAATTAGCCTGTTCACCTGTGAGTAAGTGTTTGATAAGCATTCCTCAACTTTCACAGTCTTTTTTTAAACATGTTGCAGGCATCATATGCTGCTACAATTCTGCAGTGTTTGGTGACCAGCAGGCACTCGAACGCACACCCGACAGTGCAATAAACATAAAAAATCCAAACGCTAAAATCTTCATCAAGGAAATTGGTCGAACAAAACGGCGCTCGCCAAATACTCTCATCAGTGAAGCATAAACACAAACATATTAAACAGAGGGCTTTCTCACAGTAAGTTTTGTGTCATGTTTGTCCTTTTAATAAAACAAAACATTCCATTTTCAAACATTTTTGAATAAGCTCCAGGGAGCCACTAGGGTGGCACTAAAGACCCACGGGTTGGCAACACCTAATAATGGAAATCAGTGGAAATCAGTCTTTAAAGTCACCCCAACCTACCACCACATTTTCTAAGGCCAAATATGTTTAGGTCCTGAGACATCCCAGTACTGTATGTTTGCAGAAAAATGGGATCCTAACTCTTACCAATCAGGCTCTTATAATTTATTGGTGCTCAAATGCATTGACTCAGGTCAGTACTGACCAGCTTCATTTAGCCTTGGAGTGACCTCTGATGTTTTTTCCTTTTCCATGAAGGGCAAACATCGATCCGAGCTCCTTCTGCCTCACCTCTTAACCACCGTCCATTAAGAGCGCTTCTCCCCAGAGGAATACTGATATAGCTGCCAGCCAAGCAACGCTAACAGGACTTTGAATGCAGGCAGGGAACACCGAGGGCACAAGTCAAGAGCATTGTGTCCCACGTGGACTGGCTCCTGACCCAGACAATCGAATAAGTGGCCTTTATCGATCACAGAGAAAATGAACAATAGATGATCAATTAACCGGTACTTTGCATTAGAAAACATGTCACATTTTCCAGAATGAGACAAGCACATACACTATATTGACAAAAGTATTTGGCCACCTGCCTTGACTCACATATGAACTTGAAGTGCCATCCCATTCCTAACCCAAAGGGTTCAATATGATGTCGGTCCACCTTTTGGAGCTATTACAGCTTCAACTCTTCTGGGAAGGCTGTCCACAAGGTTGCCGAGTGTGTTTATAGGAATTTTTTACCATTCTTCCAAAAGCGCATTGGTGAGGTCACACACTGATGTTGGTCGAGAAGGCCTGGCTCTCAGTCTCCGTTCTAATTCATCCCAAAGGTGTTCTATCGGGTTCAGGTCAGGACTCTGTGCAGGCCAGTCAAGTTCATCCACACCAGACTCTGTCATCCATGTCTTTATGGACCTTGCTTTGTGCACTGGTGCACAGTCATGTTGGAAGAGGAAGGAGCCCGTTCCAAACTGTTCCCACAAGGTTGGGAGCATCGAATTGTCCAACATGTTTTGGTATCCTGGAGCATTCAAAGTTCCTTTCACTGGAACTAAGGGGCCAAGCCAAACTCCCGTACTTGCCAACCTTGAGACCTTCGAATCCGGGAGATTGGGGGGGGGGTGTATATTGTACCCCGGAAGAGTTAGGGATGCAAGGGATTCTGGGTATTTGTTCTGTTGTGTTTATGTTGTGTTACAGTGCGGATGTTCTCCCGAAATGTGTTTGTCAGTCTTGTTTGGTGTGGGTTCACAGTGTGGCGCATATTTGTAGCAGTGTTACAGTTGTTTATACGGCCACCCTCAGTGTGACCTGTATGGCTGTTGATCAAGTATGTCTTGCAGTCACTTTCGTATGAATGCAGAAGCCGCATACAACATGTGACTGGGCCGGCACGCTGTTTGTATGGTGAAAAAGCGGACGCTAAAGGCAGTGCCATCACGGCACGCCCTTAATATTGTTGTCCGGGTGAAAATCGGGAGAATGGTTGCCCCGGGAGATTTTCGGGAGGGGCACTGAAATTCGGGAGTCTCCCGGAAAAATTGTGAGGGTTGGCAAGTACTGTATGCCAACTCCTGAAAAACAACCCCACATCATAATTTCTCCACCACCAAATTTCACACTCAGAAAGTTGGCGACCTCTTTGCACTATGAGCTTCAGCATCTGCTGACCCCTCTCTGTCAGTTTATGTGGCCTACCACTTTGTGGCTGAGTTGCTGTTGTTCCCAAACTCTTCAATTTTCTTATAATAAAGTCGACAGTTGACTATTGAATATTTAGGAGCGAGGGAATTTCACGACTGGATTTGTTGCACAGGTGGCATCCTATGACAGTTCCACGCTGGAAATCACTGAGCTCATTTGGATGGGTGGCCAAATACTTTTGGCAATATAGTGTGTTTAAATTAACCCTGAATATTAGACAATCACTCTTGATCAAATACTCTCTTTTTTGCAAATCACACTTTTTCACAACATCTTTTTCAGAATGTTTTCAGGGGTACAAACACCATCTTATATGCAGACACTTATAAGTTATTTGGGGAATTTTCATATTCAAGAAAGAATTGTCCAGAGAAAAACTAACATCATTTTAAGTACTCAAATAACATTAGGAGACATCCCGATTGGGCTCTGAAAATGCATAGGCTATTAATAGTGTCTCTGAAAACCCCCAGGCACAGGCAGTTAAGACATAGAAACCCTACACAAACACTCCGACTACAATTGGGGTTTGGACAAAAAATGAATGAAATATTAAATTTGCCATTACAAAAGTTATGGCAACAACAAAACAGTCCAGCAAAAAGGATACTGTGGAGTCTAAGGCTATGTCTATTCTAAGCCGGATAACCCCTTAAATGAATAATTATTTAGCCTAAGCCCCGTTTCGGCCACACTAATTGGATACGTTTTTACACGGCTAAGTGCGCTGTGTATTTCTTGAATCTCCGGCTCTTAGCTTTGTATGGACTCATTGATCGTTTACAAACTGAGTTCGGAGAGGAAGTGACACCGGAAAGACCGCGCACCACACAGGAAGTGACTTCAGAAAGAACGCGCCATAAAACGGTTTCGTATCTCGAGCTAACCACTAGAAATATTGAGGCGAGTCATCCAGACATGCCCGTGTTTCTCCTTCCGTCTGTATAGACCATGGGTGCTCACACTTTTTCTGCAGGCGAGCTACTTTTTGTCACGGAGGGGGGGGGGTCGCAGCTTGCTGCGGGGTCGTTCTCCCAGAAATGCAGATGGACTACCCGGACATGGCGTGCAGGTAAAAACATGATTTATTCTTAACAAAATCAAAGGAGTACAAAACAGAGAGCAAGCCGACAGAATAACGTGCCTGATCGCACTCGAAGCTAAACTAAAACTTAGCATAAACTATGGATGAGAAAAACTTACTAACAGTAGCGGGAACAAACAAAAACGTACTTGTCAAGGCATGGAACGAGCAAAAAGAACAGAGGCATTGCATGAAACAAACAATGATGCCAGGCCGACTGACTGGCAAAAGCAGGCTTAAATAATGCCTCTGATTAGTGCTCGGTTAGCAGGTGAGCGGCCGAACACTAATCAGAGACAGGTGAACTTAATTAGCAACCATGGCAACCAAAACAAAGTCAAGGAGGTGCACACACAGGAACTAAGGAGCCCAAAACTAACAGAACATAACTACACAAAACATGATCTTGATCACAGATCATGACACTTTTCAATTGTTCAAGTCGTGGGGATCTACCCCATAAATATATATAATTTATATTTACTTATTTAAGAAATATATGTTTTTGTTAACAAGTTAAAGGTGTTTAATGATAATGCAAGCATGTTTAACACATATAGTTAATATTGTTAATAAATTAAAGGTGTTTAATGAAAATACAAGTATGTTTAATACATATAGTTAATATTGTTAACAAGTTAAAGGTGTTTAATGATAATACAAGAATGTGTAACACATATAGTTAATATTGTTAACAAGTTAAAGGTGTTTAAAGATAATACAAGCATGTTTAACACTTATAGTTAATATTGGTAATAAGTAAAGGTGTTTAAAGATAATACAAGCATGTTTAACACATATAGTTAATATTGTTAACAAGTTAAAGGTGGTTAAAGATAATACAATCATGTTTAACACATATAGTTAATATTGGTAATAAGTTAAAAGTGTTTAAAGATAATACAAGCATGTTTAACACATAAAGTTAATAATGTTAACAAGTTGAAGGTGTTTAATGATAATACAAGAATGTGTAACACATATAGTTAATATTGTTAACAAGTTAGAGGTGTTTAGAATCAGAATCAGAATCAGAATCAGCTTTATTGTCATTACGCAAGGTAACGAGATTGAGGCCATTCCATACAGTGCGATGTGTGCATGCTAGAAAAACAATGTGCAAATATATAAAAATATAAAAAATGTAGAAGTGCAATGAATATGGTGTGAAATGAATACATACATGAAAAAAAACAAAACAAAAACAGGGTGGTTGGTGGAATGGGTTATTGCACCGAAGAGAAGGCAGTTATGAGGGACAATGGGGCAGTCTGTTCAGGATGGTTATGGCCCTGGGGAAGAAGCTGTTCTTTAGCCTGTTTGTTTTGGTTTTAATGCACCTGTAGCGCTTCCCAGAGGGCAGCAGGTGGAACAGGTCAGAGCCAGGGTGGGTGCTGTCCTTGATGATGGCACTGGCTCTGTTGAGGCAGCGGGAGGTGTAGATGTCCGTCAGAGAGGGGAGAGGGCGGCCGATGATCTTCTGAGCCGTCTTGACCACTCTTTGCAGCCTCTCCCTGTCTGCTGCAGTGCAGCTGCCGTACCATACCGTAATACAGTAGGTCAGCAGGCTCTCGATGGACGAGCGGTAGAAGGTCAGCAGCAGGTCAGGCTTCAGGTTGTACTTCCCGAGGACTCTAAGGAAGTGTAGCCGCTGCTGAGCCTTCTTGATGATTGATGTGGTGTTGACTGTCCAGGAGAAGTCATTAGAGATGTGGACTCCAAGGTACCTGAAGGTGTGGACCCTCTCTACACGCTCGCCGTTGATGTAGAGGGGGGCATGGTCGGTGCTGCTCCTCCTGAAGTCGACGATGATCTCTCTGGTCTTGCTGGTGTTGAGAGCGAGGTTGTTCTCCGAAGACCAGGCCGTCAGCTTCAGGACCTCCTCTCTGTAGGCAGCCTCGTCACCCCTGGAGATGAGCCCGACCACTGTGGTATCGTCGGCGAACTTGACGGTAAGGTTGTCACTGTGGGCCGGACTGCAGTCATGGGT
Source organism: Nerophis lumbriciformis (assembly GCF_033978685.3). Lineage (NCBI taxonomy): Eukaryota > Metazoa > Chordata > Actinopteri > Syngnathiformes > Syngnathidae > Nerophis > Nerophis lumbriciformis. The sequence goes on from NC_084569.2 coordinate 19,359,591, forward strand.
GTAAAGGCAGTAGAGGAGGGGGCTCAGCACACAGCCCTGTGGGGAGCCGATGCTCAGCGTGCGGGAGGATGAGAGGTGCGGGCCAAGTCTCACATTCTGGGGTCGGTCCGTTAGGAAGTCCCTTATCCAGGCGTTTGTGAGAGGGGGGAGGCCAAGAGTGTCCAGTTTATTGCAGAGTCTGTCCGGGATTATTGTATTGAAGGCAGAGCTATAGTCCACAGAGAGCATCCGGACGTAGCTCTGCTGCTGCTCCAGGTGGTTCAGAGCAGAGTGGAGAGCAACAGCGATGGCGTCCTCTGTGGACCTGTTCGCCCGGTATGCGAACTGGTGGGGGTCGAAGTCTGGAGGGATATGGTCCTTGATGTGCTGGAGAACAAGTCGCTCGAAGCACTTCATGATTACCGGAGTGAGGGCCACTGGTCGGTAATCATTCAGGCTGGTGATGGGAGACTTCTTCGGCACCGGGATTATTGTAGATGACTTCAGGCAGGATGGGATGACTGCCTGAGCCAGGGAGAGGTTGAAGATCCTGGTGAGGGGGGGAGCGAGCTGGTGGGCGCACGTCCTGAGCACCTTTCCAGGTACTCCGTCTGGTCCGGTAGCCTTCCTGGGGTTCAAGGTTAAAGATAATACAAGCATGTTTAACACTTATAGTTAATATTGGTAATAAGTTAAAGGTGTTTAAAGATAATACAAGCATGTTTAACACATTTAGTTAATATTGTTAACAAGTTAAAGGTGTTTAATGATAATACAAGCATGTTTAACACTTATAGTTAATATTGGTAATAAGTTAAAGGTGTTTAAAGATAATACAAGCATGTTTAACACTTATAGTTAATATTGGTAATAAGTTAAATGTGTTTAAAGATAATACAAGCGTGTTTAACACATTTAGTTAATATTGTTAACAAGTTAAAGGTGTTTAAAGATAATACAAGCATGTTTAACACATATAGTTAATATTGTTAACAAGTTAAAGGTGTTTAATGATAATACAAGCATGTTTAACACATATAGATTCCTTTCTTTCATGAAGACAAGAATATAAGTTGGTGTATTACCTGATTCTGATGACTTGCATGGATTGGAATCAGACAGTAGTGCTGATAAAGTCCGCATTTTCGAATGGAGGAGAAAAAAAGTCCTCCTTTCTGTCCAATACCACATGAAAGTGGTTGGTTTTTGGCATCTTATTTATCCAGCTTTCGTACTCCTTTGTATACACTTTACAAGAAATATATTGTCGGCAAACTCCGTAGCTTGCCAGCTTTCTGAGACTCTTATTTTGTTAGCGCAGGCAGGATGAAGAAGCGCTTTTATTGTGCAACTGTGCAGTCGGTCTTTGGAGTTTTGACGACAGGTACGGCGCCAGAGTCTGTTGAAATAAAGTGTTTCTCGCCTTCCAGTCGGTAATTTTAATGAGCTGGCAGCAGCCAGCGTCATCTCAGAAGACCCTCGGGTGCCGTGAATGTCAATCAAGTGACGAAAGTGACGTCATAGTGAAGATTTATGATCGCTCATTTTTAGGACTATTTTTTTAATGCCTGGCTGGTGATCAACTGACACACCCTCCACGATCGACCGGTAGCTCGCGGTTGACGTAATGAGCACCGCTGGAATAGACGCTTGTGGAAATCACACATGAATCCCTTAAGACAGTGGTTCTTAACCTTGTTGGAGGTACCGAACCCCACCAGTTTCAAATACGCACTCACCGAACCCCTTCTTTAGTGAAAAATAAAATGTTTAGTATTTTTTAAAATTCAAGACAAAGTTATGTTTTTTTTACTGGTGCGCAAAATGAACCGTGCGTGAACATCACCTCGTTCAAAGAACAAAACCAACACAGTGCATAAACTCACAACAAATTACATCTGCAAATCAGTGTGACTTCGGCTGTTGCCGTATCCATAATCATCATCATCGGCGGTCACTCGAACGAGTATGACGATCCACTTGGTAGGGGTGTGCCAGGAGGATCCTAAATCAATAACGGAGCAGCATCTTCTCATCCGTGGCTCACTAGTGCAATAACAACGCCGGAAATGTGTCCCGGGAAAAAAACATCCGACCGTATCTCTCTCATAACTAAAGTTCCTTGGGTGAATAATATAAACTCACTACACCGGTATGTTTTAGTGCTTTCATGGCGAGTTGACTGACAGATATAAGTATGAACTTTACATTACTTTATATTAGAAATGGCAACAGCAGAGGATGAATGTCCTATAACAAGAGGACAAAGAAAAAGAAGAAGCTTATCAACTACGGTGTTGGTACGGACTACAAAGGTGGACGCACGCACATTTTCAGGACTTATGCAGATCCCAAATACAGGTACCAGAAGGTAAGAAAAGTTGCTTTTGTATAATATTGCGGCACAAAACGCCAGACAATGTCTTACCTTATACACACACCATAATAAAACCTACTCAGTGGCCTAGTGGTTAGAGTGTCCGCCCTGAGATCGATAGGTTGTGAGTTCAAACCCCAGGCGAGTCATACCAAAGACTATAAAAATGGGACCCATTACCTCCCTGCTTGGCACTCAGCATCAAGGGTTGGAATTGGGGGTTAAATCACCAAAAATGATTCCCGGGCGCGGCCACCGCTGCTGCCCACTGCTCCCCTCACCTCCCAGGGGGGGAACAAGGGGCTGGGTCAAATGCAGAGGACACATTTCACCACACCTAGTGTGTGTGTGACAATCATTGGTACTTTAACTTTAACTTTAATACTCGTATGTTGATTGGCAACACTAAATTGGCCCTAGTGTGTAAATGTGAGTGTGAATGTCGTCTGTGTATCTGTGTTGGCCCTGCAATGAGGTGGCGACTTGTCCAGGGTGTACACCGCCTTCAGCCCCGAATGCAGCTGAGATATGCTCTAGCACCCCTGCGACCCCGAAAGGGTCAAGCGGTAGAAAATGGATGGATGAATATTGAAGCACAGTACATACAATCCACCAAGTGGTGCGGCTTCATAGCTTACCAAAGTCGTACTAAAACATTTTGATAGATTTTTGAGCGCCGTGTGTAATGTTCTATATTTTCAATGGAACCTATAACATGTTGGTGTTGTTTACCTGAGTCATATTGCAGTCTACACATATCTCTTATTTGTGACTGCCATCTACTGGTCACACTTATCATTTCACCATGTACCAAATAAAATAGCTTCGAGGTCGGTAAGCACAACCAAAATTATTCTGTACATTAGACGCACCGGGTTATAAGGCGCACTGTCGAGTTTTGAGAAAATGAAAAGATTTTAAGAACGCCTTATAATATGATTGGATTAATAACTATCTTAACAATATGGAATTTACTGTAATGTTTAATGTAAGTAATTCTTGTATACTTGTGGTGTGCCGCAAGGTAGTTGCTTTGGGCCACATTTTGTTTTCATTTATTATTTGTCCAATTCCACAAATGATTTGCCTTTTTTGCCGTATTAAAGTGACCTGCTGGCATCCAATGTTGTTTTTAAAGTCACTGACATGAGCAGGATACATGAGGACTAAGGGGACATTTTTACTTTCTACATACCCCAAAACCAGTGAAGTTGGCATGTGTTGTAAATGGTAAATAAAAACAGAATAAAATGATTTGCAAATCCTTTTCAACCTATATTCAATTGAATTGGCTGCAAAGACAAGATATTTAATGTTCGAACTGGAAAACGTTGTTATTTTTTGCAAATATTAGCTCATTTGGAATTTGATGCCTGCAACGTGTTTCAAAAAAGCTGGTACAAGTGGCAAAAAAGACTGAGAAAGTTGAGGAATGCTCATCAAACACTTGTTTGGAAAATCCCACCGGTGAACAGGCTAATTGGGAACAGGTGTGGGTAAAAGCAGCTTCCATGAAATGCTCAGTCATTCACAAACAAGGATGGGGCGAGGGTCACCACTTGGTGAATAAATGCGTGAGCAAATTGTCCAACAGTTTAAGAAAAACATTTCTCAACGAGCTATTGCAAGGAATTCAGGGATTTCACCATTTACAATCCGTAATATCATCAAAAGGTTCAGAGAATCTGGAGAAATCGCTGCACGTAAGCGATGATATTACGGACATTCGATCCTTCAGGCGGTACTGCATCAAAAAGCGACATTATTGTGTAAAGGATATCACCACATGGGCTCAGGAACACTTCAGAAAACCACTGTCAGTAACTACAGTGTGTCGCTATCTGTAAGTGCGAGTCAAAACTCTACTATGCAAAGTGAAAGCCATTTATCAACAACACCCAGAAACTGGACCCGAGCTTATCTAAGATGGACTGATGCAAAGTGTAAAATTGTACTGAGGTTTGACGAGTCCACATTTCAAATTGTTTTTGGAAACTATGGACGTCGTGTCCTCCGGAACAAAGAGGAAAATACGTTCCACATCTCGTAAGATTTGTTAAAAAAAAAAACCAAAAAAGCAAGTCAAATTCATCTGACATGATCCACACACCCTGAGGACATATATCTCCCGCCTCCTCAGACTCCCTTTTTCCAGCTGCTGAAAGGTTAGCGGCATATATCCCATATGTGCTACTAAAAATAGTAGTGCACAAATCACCAGCTATCCTAATGGATGGAAGAAGAAAAAACCTCAGTATGAAGAAAAAAGGTGCACACGGTTTGGCAGCTTTCACTTGATTTATGTCAGCTCACAAGACCACAGCCACATACTTAAATACACTCACTCCTGAGAGTCTTGTCATGTTGTCTCTTGGAGTAGGTATGTGTGCACGGTCCTCTCTTCAGCCACTTCTCCTGCTCGGGGGTAAGTTTAGTGTTTGGGGCTTGGGAGGAATCCAAGTGAACAAATGCAAGCAGACAGCCTCTCCTCCCAGGCTCCATGTGGGCCCGGTGGACAGATGGGCAGACTTATGCAAGCACGTATATCACACAAACACACACCGTTGGGTGCGTATTAATAAGATTCTTATTAGATTGGTGCACCTGTTGTTGATGACTGCCCGTTAGAAATACCACAATCCTGCATTGCTATTCATCTTGATGTTGCCGCAATGAGAGAAAAATAAATGGGCTGCTATGGCAACATTCACCTCAATTGAATACCCGAGTTAAGTTTCTGTGCATGCGCTCTGTGACGAATGACTTGGGGGGGGGGAATCAAGTACCCGATTCACTTCTGTGACTGACTCCCAAGAACTGGGGTCAGTCAAAGGAAAGGAGTTTCTAACCACTAATACCAGTACTACAAGTAAGTAAGTAAGTAAGTAAGTAAGTAAATTTTATTTATAAAGCGCTTTTCACAGATAAAATAACAAAGCGCTGTACAAAACAGGTGAAAAAGTAGGGTTGCAAATCTTTGGGTGTCCCACAATTCGATTCAATATCGATTCTTGGGGTCACGATTCGATTCAAAATCGATTTTTTTCCGATTCAACGCGATTCTCGATTCAAAAACGATATTTTCCCGATTCAAAAGGATTCTCTATTCATTCAATACATAGGATTTCAGCAGGATCTACCCCAGTCTGCTGACATGCAAGCAGAGTAGTAGATTTTTGTAAAAAGCTTTTATAATTGTAAGACAATGTTTTATCAACTGATTGCAATAATGTAAATTTGTTTTAACTATTAAATGAACCAAAAATATGACTTACTTTATCTTTGGGAAAATATTGGACACAGTGTGTTGTCAAGCTTATGCGATGCAAGTGTAAGCCACTGTGACACTATTGTTCTTTTTTTTTTTTTTTTTTTTCTATAAATGTCTAATGATAATGTCAATGAGACATTTTTAATCACTGCTATGTTGAAATTGTAACTAATATTGATACTGTTGTTGATAATATTAATTTTTGTTTCACTACTTTTGGTTTGTTCTGTGTCGTGTTTGTGTCTCCTCTCAATTGCTCTGTTTATTGCAGTTTTGAGTGTTGCTGGGTTTGGTTTTGGAATTGGATTGCATTGTTATGGTATTGCTGTGTATTGATTTGTTGAATTGATTAATTTAAAAAAATAAAAAATAAAAAATCAATATTTCGATTTTAAAAAAATGAGAATCGATTCTGAATCGCACAACGTGAGAATCGCGATTCGAATTCGAATCGATTTTTTCCCACACTCCTAATAAAAAAGATACAAAGTAGGGTTGTACGGTATACCGGTATTAGTATAGTACCGCGATAGTAATGAATCATTTTCGGTACGATACCGTCTCTGAAACGTACCGGTCCCGCACCCGCCCCGCGCCCGTGTCGAAATCACGTCGTGACATTGCTGGTTTACGAGCAGAGGAGCATGTTCGGCAGCGCACAATCACGGAGTACTTACAAACAGACAGAAAAGGGAGAACGGACTATTTTGGCTTAAAAACTAAAGATAAAAGTGAAGTTACAGCGGGACTTCATAGTAAAAGAGTGCAGGTACTAGACTGGCCTGCCTGTAGTCCAGACCCGTCTCCCATTGAAAATGTGTGGCGCATTAAGAAGCCTAAAATACGACTGTTTTTATTTACAAATTACACAACGTGCCAATTTCACTGGTTTTGGGTTTTGTAATTGAGGATTTTGCATCAAAGAAGGCTAGAAAAGTTCAACTTTAGATTGCATTCATCACCTGTTGCTCATGGTAATGCTAGTTGCAGGGTGAAAAACAGGGATTGAAAAAAACTGCTTCAGTCTGAGCACTTATTATGTTAACATATTACGTTAATGATCTGCTGTTTATCTATGTGCCAAACTGGCGTGTTATCATAACTGCAAATGTTCCGATGTTACTAGGATGATGCAAATGAAATATGAAATAGTTTACTGCAGGAATATTATCTTAACTTACATAGAGTAGTTGTTTTTGTTAGCTTTCTTAAGGGATTTTTCAAGCATGGTTATTAGAATTTGTGCAATTTACATCGGTGTCTTATATGCTGTATTTCATTTATTTATTTTCCTGTGTTGTGGTTACCTTGTTGTATACAAGATTATATAACAAAATAGTACAAATAAAATAATATAATATATTGTTGTGTTGGTGGCAGGGTTTGGTATAAGTCCTTTTTTCCCCACAAAATCTAGCACGGTCCGCCTCTGGTAGGTGACGTCCGCAGGCTGGGGAAGGCCCGCCCACATTCTGGAGCTAAAAAATGGGCATTCAAAAATGTCATGAAACTTGTTAGAAAACAAGCTTGACATCACTGCTATGTCCATTTATGGGGTGGAGAGATTTTACCTGTAGACACCAGTTTTAGTTCCAGAACTATGAAATAAGTGCCAATAATGACAGCATTTGAGGGGCCCTTTGGGTTTTCAAACTGTGGTACGTGCACCACTAGTGGTACGCAGGCTCCATCTAGTAGGACACCAAAAAAAAATCACTTGATTAAATATTCAAACCCAGTGTTACTGTTCAAACTGTGTGTAATGTTACAGTGGCCAAAATTATTAAATATTAGGGGTGTCAAAAAAATAGATTTTCGATTGAATCGCGATTCTTATTTGTAACTATTCTTAATCGATAAAAAAAAAAATCAAAAATCGATTTAAAAAAAAGTTAATTTATTTTTTATTTTTTATCCATCCTATCCATGGGTACTGAAGCAAATTATATTTAGAAATAAGAAAGTTAAAGTACCACTGATAGTCACTCACACACACACACACACACTAGGTGTGGTGAAATTACTCTCTGCGTTTGACCCATCCCCTTGATCCACCCCCTGGGAGGTGAGAGGAGCAGTGAGCAGCAGCGGTGGCCGCGCTCGGGAATCATTTTGCTGAATTAACCCCCAATTCCAACCCTTGTGAAGTGTGGGATACTTCTCTTGTTGTCGTTTTGTATTTCACTTTATTCAATGTTTGAGCAGAGTTTTATTAATATAAGTAATATATAAATTTATCAGAGCTGATTGTCTACTTTATGGAGGAATCATAGAATTAGCACCCAATGTTATTTTAAAAAAAAAGTATTAATTCGAAAATAATTTTTTGAATCGAGAATCGAGTCTGAATTGAATCTAATCCAATCGAATCGTGTAGTGCCCAAATATTCACAGCCCCATCAAATATACTTGTAAGATAAAACCTCTTCCATGTTTTTAATGAATACCAAGGCCTACTACGCTACTGTATTTTAATGTTGGTCATTATGGTGATACTTGAGGAGCCAGGTGGGGTTTTTTGTTCGAATCAATCGTGATTCTTATTTATAACGATTCCTTTCAAAAAATCGATTTTAATTTTTTTTTTATACTTTTTTGTATTTTTGTACCCGTCTTATCCAGGCACTGAAGCAAATCATATTTAGAAATAAGACGTGTGGGATACTTCTCTTGTTGCCATTTTGTATTTAACTTTATTCAATGTTTGAGTAGAGTTTTGTTAATATAAGTACCGTATTTTTCGGAGTATAAATCGCACCAGAGTATAAGTCGCACCTGCCGAAAATGCATAATAAAGAAGGAAAAAAACATATATAAATCGCACTGGAGCCTGGCCAAACTGTGAAAAAAACTGCGACTTATAGTCCGAAAAATACGGTAATATAGACATTTATCGGAGCTGTTTATCTATTTTATGGAGGAATAACGCACTGTTATTAAAAAAAGGGTGTTAATTTAGAATCGCGAATCGATTCTGAATTGAATCATTATCCCCAAGAATCGAATCGTGTAGTGCCCAAAGATTCAAGGCCCTATTAACCTCTTAAGGCCCAAGCTGTTTGTTTACATGCTTTTTTTTTAATTTCTCTTTGCTATTTGGGCTTATTGGACCCTAATTAGAATAAAAACTAAAAATCATCTTTTGATATGATGTACTTAAGTCCATAAGTACACAAACGTGTACGTCATGTGTAGTGACATGCTAATTTTTATTTTTACACTTTTTTTTCCAAATTCCATTGCATGTAAGCCAGACCGACTGACTGGCAAAGGCAGGCTTAAATAATGTCTCTTGATTAGCAACAGGTGAGCGTCCCGAACACAAGAGGCAGGTGAAAATAATACGTAGCCATGGTAACAACTCAGAGGTGCACAAACAGGATAAAAAAAAATTTAAATCGATTTTTTTTTAAAGAATCGTTACAAATAAGAATCGCGATTCATTCGGGAAAAAAAGAAACCCAACTGGCTCCTCAAGTACCACCATAATGACCAACAATAAAATACAATAATGTAGTAGGCCTTGGTATTTATTAAAAACATGGCAGAGGTTTTATGTAAGAAGTATTTTTAATAGGACTGTGAATCTTTGGGCACTACACCATTCGATTCTTGGGGATAACGATTCATGTCAGAATCGATTTTTGATTCAAAATTATAACTCTTTTTATAATAACAGTGCGTGCCAGTTTCATAAAATAGAAAAACAGCTCCGATACATTTCTATATTACTTATATTAACAAAACTCTACTTAAACATTGAATAAACTGAAATACAAAATGGCAACAAGAGAAGTATCTCACACGTCTTATTTCTAAATATGATTTGCTTCAGTGCCTGGATAAGACGGGTAAAAAATACAACAAAAGTATAAAAAATTTTTTAAATCGATTTAAAAAAAAGAAAAGAATCGTTACACATAAGAATCACGATTCATTAGAAAAAATCCCCACCTGTGATCAAAATATACTTTTACATGCCTTAATCAACACTGTTTGTATAGGGAAATGGGCTCCAGTTCCGTAGAAAACTTCACACCAAGAGGGGGCGGCATATCAAGTGTGGCGGTGGAAAGAGGTCGTTCCAAGTACAGTTAGTTGTCAACTGATCATTTTTAATCCACTTTCTTCTGACACCACCAGATAGCAGTACAAGTGTCCATATGTCGGCATAAGACCCCAATTCAGTAGTGTACACAATTTTGGAAATAAGAGCTAAAAGGTGCTGTCCACGCATGTGGCCACTAAGGCCTTTAGAGGTTAGAAATACTTGTTGCATAAAACCTCTGCCATGTTTTTAATGAATACCTAGGCCTACTACGCTACTGTATTTTAATGTTGGTCATTATGGTGGTACTTAAGGAGCCAGGTGTTTTCCTAAGGTGGTACTCGGTGAAAAAAGTTTGAGGACCACTCTGCTGTGTTATACAGCCAGCAAGACTTCACGAAGGCAACTTTTGACCGTTGGCCATTGTCTGTTCCGCCTCTGTCATGAGTCCGGCTGCTGCCTCCCTCAAATGTCACGCTGTGCCAAGTGGAAGAGATTCAGCTGACTCACAAACAAACGCGCTTTGCCAACTGCCGCCCTCACTCTCGCACATGCACGCACGCCAGCGCAACACGGAGTGAAGGGAGACATGAAATGGCATCTAAATCCCAATTGTGGTTCGGCAATTGTTCAATTAAAAAGCAGCCAGAGGATAAAAATACACAACAAAAACAAGAACTTTCCCCTAAAAGTCTTTTATAGGTTCGTTTGGGGTTTTTTTGAAGCGAAGCTGCAGTGTGGCAACAAATTAATAATGTGCTCCCGAGAGAGTGCCTTTCTGAGTCACTCCTCCAATTACACGCTGTGGAACCAAAGCGAACACGGGAGTGCATGAGAGTTCCCCTGGGGTGCTCGGAGACACACATCCGCGCCACGTATCGCACAATTACACGCAGGCGGTTGTGCAGTGGGGAGGCCTACTTCTACCGGGGAGAAACAAGGTCGCCTCACAAGGTTGCTCTGAGCGCCTCAAAGTTACGGGACGTGATAAAACTCACATAGGACGCACTTAACGGAGACAATAATGATACAACTCAGGCATTTACAATATCTGTGCAGCGTTTGTGAGGCTAAGGCCATGTCTACACTAAGTCGTTTAACCCCTGAAACAAATAATTATTTAGCCTAAGCCCCGTTTCAGCCACACTAAACCATCATTTAAGATCCCCTGTTATGGTTTGGTTGGCGCGGTTCGTTCTCCCGGGATGCAAACGGACGACTCCGGACAGGACTTGCAGGTAGGAACATGACTTTGTCACGTGGGGGTTGCAGCTTGCTGCGGTTCGTTCTTTCAGTGCAAAAGACGGCTCCGGACGACAGCGTGAAGGTAGGCTTGGTTTTATTAAACATAAATAATCCAAACTACCACAAACACAATAAAAGGCAAGCGTGCCTAAAACACAGGTGAAGCTACTACTTCGCAGAAGCTATGGCCTGGACAAGGACAAAACTTACTTGGCATGACGAGACGTAAACAGTATGACATAATCAACGAAGCCAGGCCGACTGACTGGCAAAGGTAACTTAAATAATGCCTCTGATTAGTGCTCGGGAAGCAGGTGAGCACTAATCAGAGACAGGTGAACACAATAAGTTGCCATGGTTACAAAAGCAAACAAGGAAGCCTAAACGAGAACTAAAGAAGTCCAAAACTAACAGAACATAACTAAACAAAACATGATCCGGACCACGGATCATGACAGATTTAATCTTGAACAAATCAAAGAGGTACAAAAACAGAAAACAAACCGACGGAACAAGGTGCCGTGAACAAATCAAAGAGGTACAAAAACAGAAAACAAACCGACGGAACTAGGTGCCGATCACACTTGAAGCTAAACACTTAGCAGGGGCTAGGAGACAAGCAAAACTTACGTAACAGTAGTGTGAACAAACAAAGAAGCCAGACCAACTGACTGGCAAAGGCAGGCTTAAATAATGTCTCTTGATTAGCAACAAGTGAGCGTCCCGAATACAAGAGGCAGGTGAAAATAATACGTAGCCATGGTAACAACTCAGAGGTGCACAAACAGGAACTAAAGGCATCTAAAACTAACACAAAACATGATCTGGACCACGAATCATGACATCTCCGTCCTCTGACAAATTTTTTCCTCGGCTAAGTGCGCCGTGTATTTCTTGAATCTCCGGCTCTTAGCTTTGTATGGACTCATTGATCGTTTACAAACTGAGTTCGGAGAGGAAGTGACGCCAGACAGACCGCGCCCCACACAGGAAGTGACGTCAGAAAGAACGCACTGTAGCCAGCTTTGTAATAAAGCGGTTTCGTAACTCGGAGCTAACCACTGGAAATATGCAGGCGAGTCATCCAGACATACCCGTGTTTCTCCTTCCTCTACATGTACAAACGCTTGTGGAAATCACACATGAATACCTTAAGAGAAAGCGATTGCAGCTATTTGGGATACAACACTTCTCAGACGGCAAGAGAATTTTCCAATGTCCAGGTCAACTGGGATTCTACTGAGCGAAAAACTTTGTCCATTTGTTGAAGGAGAGTCAACGAGAATGCGGGCTCCCGTGAATATGATAAAAAAGGTAGCGTGTGCTTTGTATTACCTGGCCGTCGAGGGAAGACTACGGAAAACAGCGAATGCATTTGGACTAGCGTTCAAAGAACTCCGGCTTATTAGTGATTCCCAGAGCCCAAAAAAAGTATGCGGGCTATAGAGCGTTTTCTATTCGGGCTCCAGTACTCTTAGAGATGCTACCTCAGTAGAAGCATTTAAGTCCCATCTTAAAACTCATTTGTATACTCTAGCCTTTAAATAGACCCCCCTTTTAGACCAGTTGATCTGCCGTTTCTTTTCTTTTCTGCTCTGCCGGTTCGGTGGCCACGGATGAAGTGCTGGCTGTCCAGAGTCGGGACCCGGGGTGGACCGCTCGCCTGTGCATCGGTTGGGGACATCTCTGCGCTGCTGACCTGTCTCCGCTCGGGTTGGTCCCCTGCTGGCTCCACTATGGACTGGACTCTCACTATTATGTTAGATGGACTGGACTTTCACAATATTATGCTAGATCCACTCGACGTCCATTGCACCGGTCGCCCTAGAAGGTTTCTCATTGTCATCCCACTGGGTTGAGTTTTTCCTTGCCCTGATGTGGGATCTGAACTGAGGGTGTCGTTGTGGCTTGTGCAGCCCTTTGAGGGGCTATATACATAAACATTGATTGATTGATTGATTGATGTCGCAGACTCAACGTCTAGGTCCAGAGTATATAAAGTCAGCAAAAAGGAATGGACAATGAAGGTGAAGGCAAAAGAGTGAGGAGTGTCCTGACCAGATATCTAGATCCCTAGTTTGATTGTTGTCAACTGTTTTTTGTCACATTGCGTACTTTCGTGTCCAATAAAGATTTGATTAATTTATGATTGCTCAGGTGTGATTCACTACAATAGGTCCCCACAGCACACTGGATTCCAGTTAATTGAAATACCACAACACTGGATATTGTTCAGATAAGTTACATTTAATAACTTGCACACAAAGCAACACTGGAGGTGACTATGACGTGTGCATTTCCCGCGCATACGTACTAGTTCGCGTTGCGCCGGCGGACGGAGGGGGACGGGGGTCTTAAACGGTGGCATTGTTGTGTGTGAACACGAAAAAGGTTAGGTGTGAATTACCCTGGAAAACCTTATCCGGCTTAGTGTAAACAGGGCCTAAGAATGCCATTAATAGACCCCCCTTTTAGACCAGTTGATCTGCCGTCTCTTTTCTGCTCTGCGTTGGCAGGTGATCAGGTGACCACAGATGATGAAAGTAGGGACCAGGGGTGGACCACTCATCTGTGCATCAGTTGGGGACGTCTCTGCGCTGCTGACTTGTCTCCACTCAAGATGATCCCCTGCTGGCCCCATTATGGACTGGACTCTCACCAGACTCAACATCCATTGCACCGATCGGGGTGGGGGGCCCCCACATCTGCGGTCCCCTCCAAGGTTTCTCATTGTATCCCATTGGGTTGAGTTTTTTCTTGCCCTGATGTGGGATCTGTCGTTGTGGCTTGTGTAGCAGCCCTTTGAGACACATGTGGAGTCTCGGCTAGAAACCCCCGATCAGGAAAGAGTTCCCACAGGGCCGGCAGCCACAGTGACGGCAAAGCTCAACACAGCAGGAAGGGGGCGGAGCCTGGGTAGTGTCATTAAGTGGAGGTATGCCCCAAATTTCTTCCTCAATCAGCATGATTGTCAGCACCTGCTCAGAGCACACCTGCTCTGAGTCAGGCAATCCAAATGTTGGCGACTTAAACTCAGCGCTCTGTCTGGCTTGTGCAGCCCTTTGAGACACCTGTGATTAAGGGCTCTAGAAATAAACTTTGATTGATGGATTGACTTTGATGTTATCGGTCCGTTCAGGAAATGTCACGGGATGAGTTTTGGGATCATTACATGGCTAAACATTGCACAACTACACCTACACACATGTGCGCACACTCACACACATTCACGTGCAACCTGACTGTGTGTTCTACGGTGGACATTAATCATGTCCAAAAATGCATCAAAAAACCGCCAACAATACTTAATTTACGTTCTGTAACCTGTAATGTAACCAAGCTTTAGCGAAATTATTATTGTAAGAGCGAACACTGAGGAACTCTTTTTTTCTAGCGTAGTAACACATCGCTTTGCGACAGCATGCTATGGCATTAGCCGTCAGCTAGCTACTGCATCAACAGCTGAATGGCTTATGAGTTTGTAATGCACAACTCAGTAAGATATAACGCCAATCTGTACTGACTTAAAACCATGAACAATTACAGTATCAGTAAAAGTTAGCTCACATTTCATGTTTTTTTTGTGCACAGCTTGCTCGGCAGCGTATGTACTGTGGTACAGCTGGCCGGGGAAGACTTTTCCAGTTGATTTTGGGGAAAAACGCCATTTTTGTTGGCAAAGCTTAGCTCCAAGTTCCACATTTACGACCTCACTCTCTTGGCTTCCTTCTGCTCCAACGTTTCACCCTCTGTTTGTGCTCGCTTCTATAAGCAGTAGTTCATCCTCCGTATATTCAGCTTCAAAAATATAAGGTTGTGAATCCTCATTTGTCCAAAAATATTCATCTGTGTTGTCTATTACCAAGTTTGCCATGATTAGAATACACTCGCGTAGGAAGTAGGAACACACATTTTTTATAAATTAGTTCCGGTATTATTTATGGGGGCGGTATAGCTCGGTTGGTAGAGCGGCCATGCCAGCAACTTGAGGGTTGCTGGTTCGATCACCGCTTCCGCCATCCTAGTCACTGTCGTTGTGTCCTTGGGCAAGACACTTTACCCACCTGCTCCCAGTGCCACCCACACTGATTTAAATGTAACTTAGATATTGGGTTTCACAATGTAAAGCACTTTGAGTCACTTGAGAAAAAGAGCTATATAAATGTAATTCACTTCACATTTAAAATGACCAAAATATGGTAAGTATTGTACATATTACATATTGTTCTGAATATGTCTGTTACTACATTATATATATACTTGCTGTGTGTATGTAAAACGTTGATGGATGGCTTTAAAGAAAGGCTACAATGATGACTTATATTTGCCGCATCTTGCTCGTGTTTTTTCATCTTTAGAATCCCTTAAAAAAAAGACGCATGTTCTTGGCGTTCATAATAAACATATGCGGTCCCCTCCAAGGTTTCTCATTGTAATCCCATTGGGTTGAGTTTTTTTCTCGCCCTGATGTGGGATCTGACCCGAGGATGTCGTTGTGGCTTGTGCAGCCCTTTGAGACACTTGTGATTAAGGGCTATATAAATAAACTTTGATTGATAGAGTGACTTTGATGTTATCGGTCCATTCA
Organism: Nerophis lumbriciformis; assembly: GCF_033978685.3. NCBI lineage: Eukaryota > Metazoa > Chordata > Actinopteri > Syngnathiformes > Syngnathidae > Nerophis > Nerophis lumbriciformis. The sequence goes on from NC_084569.2 coordinate 19,375,099, forward strand.
GGAAATGTCACGGGTTGAGTTTTTGGATCATTACATGGCTAAACATTGCGCACACACACACACTCACACACATTCACCTGCAACGGGACTATGTGTTCTACGGTGGACATTAATCATTACTCCTGCCTGCACAATGCTCATTTAGTGTAAGGTAACCCAAAGTTATCTCTAGCCTTTTTGTGCATTTCAAACTTACACTCTACACACGAACATGTTCTCCTCGGTAAACACTTAAGAGGTGACCCTCTTTAACCACCGTTTGACCTTAACCCTGACCATAACCTTTAAAAGAGAGTCCCCCCCCCCAAGAGGCAGGTTGTGGTTTATATCCTAAGTGGGTCCCTAATTAATGGCCTAAAATATGTCCTCACTCATACATAAAGGAGTAATATTCAAATTAATTGTTTTGGGGGACTACATTTCTAGAAATGTCTACATTTGACATTTGATTTTGCTATATTTGTTTTGTCAAAGGGAACTGCACTTTATTAAATGGATTTATATTATTTGGTGCAGGCGGACCGGAGCAGGAGGAGATAGAAAGAGGGAAAAAAAGGAAGATAGAGGGGGAAATTGCGGTGACAAGAGGGGGATAAGACAGAGAGACAACAAACAACAGCAAACACAACAATAACAATAACAACATCAGCAAATAGGATATGTACAACTATGATGGTAAAAGTGATGGCAAAGAAGCAGTTAGTGAAATGAATATTAATAATACAGAAATAACAATGAACATTATTGCACTACAAATAGAGCAATAAAAAATACCAATAGAAATAGCACTATTGATAATGAATAATGACAATAATGACCTCTAGTATCAACATTACAATTGTTTCAAATTAGGGATGTCCGATAATGGCTTTTTGCCGATATCCGATATTCCGATATTGTCCAACTCTTTAATTACTGATACCGATATCAACCGATACCGATATCGATACGAATTAACACATTATTATGCCTAATTTGGACAACCAGGTATGGTGAAGATAAGGTACTTTTAAAAAAAATTAATAAAATAAAATAAGATAAATAAATTAAAAACATTTTCTTGAATAAAAAAGAAAGTAAAACAATATAAAAACAGTTACATAGAAACTATTAATTAATGAAAATGAGTAAAATTAACTGTTAAAGGTTAGTACTATTAGTGGACCAGCAGCACGCACAATCGTGTGCTTACGGACTGTATCCCTTGCAGACTGTATTGATATATATTGATATATAATGTAGGAACCAGAATATTAATAACAGAAAGAAACAACCCTTTTGTGTGAATGAGTGTAAATGAGGGAGGAAAGTTTTTTGGGTTGGTGCACTAATTGTAAGTGTATCTTGTGTTTTTTATGTTGATTTAATAAAAAAAATTAAAAAAAATTAAAATTAAAATAAAAACGATACCGATAATAAAAAAAAAACGATACCGATAATTTCCGATATTACATTTTAACGCATTTATCGGACATCTCTATTTCAAATGCAACAATACATATATGTAATGATAACTTGAAATACAAAATAAAGCAGCTAAATGGAGGGGAAGAAATTAGAAGCCAACTACATTAACCTTTTAGATTGTTATAGTAACATAGGTTAAGCTTTGTCAGTGTGCCGTGAGTTACCCAGTTTCCCCTAGGGCGTTAATACATGTTTGATGAATCATGATTATATGCATGACTGTATGTATGTATATGTACTTGTATATGTACAGTATGTGTATATGTATGTTTGTACAGTGAATGTATATGTACAGTAGGTGTATATGTATGCTTGTACAGTGAACGTATATGTACAGTATGTGTATATGTATGTTTGTACAGTGAATGTGCGTGTGGATGTACAAACTTTGAGTGTGTAGGTATGTACTGTATTTGTGTATGTATGTGGGAGCGTAGGTACTTATGGGTGCGCGTATGTATGTACATATGTATGAATAATTGTGTGTATGTGAGTATATATGTGAATTTGTATGTACAAATACACGTGTGTACTATATATATATACTATGTATTTGTCTAAAGTCAACTGCAAATAAGGCAACAAGAGAAGTATCCCACACTTCTTTTTGTAAAGTAAATTTGTACAGCCGATATGGGCATCTACATCAACTATATGATTTGCCTGAGTAGCTGGACAGGACAAAAATTAAAAAAATTAAAAATAAAATGGAACTGCATTTTTGGGGAATTTTGCCTATCCTATCGTTCACAATGTTTATGAGAATCTAGGTTTTTTTTTAATGCATTTTAATTTGTAATAATCAGCTCTTTCTAAGTGGCTAGCAATGTAGATAATGGAATCAATCCATTCTGCCGCTAATTCACTTTGAAAATGCATCCAAAACCACCAACAATACTTAATTTACGTTCCATAACCTGTATAATAATCAAACTTTAGCAACATTGTTATTGTAAGAGTGAACACTGAGGAACTCTTTTTCTAGCGTAGTAACACATCGCTTTGTGACAGCATGCTATGGCATTAGCTGTAAGCTAGCTACTGCATCAACAGCTGAATGGCTTATGAGTTTGTAATGCACAACACAATGAGATAGAATGCCAATCTATACTGACTGAAAACCATGAACAATTACATTATCAGTAAGTGTTAGCCCACATTTCATGTTTTGTTTGTGCACAGCTTGCTCGACAGTATATGTACTGGGGTACAGCTGTCCGGGGAAGTTTTTTCCAGTTGATTTTGGGTAAGAACGCCATTTATGTTGGCAAAACTTGGCTCCAAGCTCCACATTTACACAGTCAAGTCACACCGACCTCACTCTCTTGGCTTCCGTCTGCTCCATAGTTTCACCCTCTGTTTGTGCTCGCTACCATAGGGAATAGTTCATCCTCCGTATATTCAGCTTCAAACAGATAAGGTTGTGAATCCTCATTTGTCCAAAAATATTCATCTTTGTTGACTATTACCAAGTTTGCCATGATTAGAATACACTCACGTAGGAAGTAGGAACACACATTTTTTGCCAGAAGTCAGAAGTGCGCTGCTATGGAAACGGAAATAAATGTGCTGAGGAAATAAGTTCCGGTATTATTTAAAATGACCAAAATATGGTAAGTATTGTACATATTACATATTGTTATTGTCACGTTGGGGTCGCATCTTTATGCGGGGTCGTTCCTCCCAGATGCAGAACGGACAACTCCGGACGAAAGCGTGAAGGTAGGAGATTATTTATTTCTCATAAATCATACACCGTAGATACAAGCAGACAAAAACAAGAATAAACAGAAAATCGGGTCAATATCATGGGAAGCTATTGCGAAGCTTAGCACAGGAACAAGAATCAAGAATCACAGGAATAACCAACTTGTTGCGTGGAGCAAACAAAGAAGCCAGGACGAGTGTGGTGAGAGAGGTGAATAAATAGCTCTCTGATTAGTGCTCGGCAGCAGGTGAACGTGCCAAACACTAATCAGAAGCAGGTGAAACCAATTAGTACCCATGGTAACCAAAACAAACCCAGAAGTGTACAAAACAGGAACTAAGGAAGTCCAAAATTAACAGAACATAACTAAACAAAACATCGAATTTTTGATTGATTGAAGTATTTATTTCAAACCTGCACAATACAACAACACACATTTTTTTTTTTTACATTTTGGCAGAGACATTTATGCATGGCTTGAAAAGGGGTTGGATGAAGCATGATCATGACAGTTATGAACATATATGTTACTACATTATGTATATATATATACTTGCTTTGTGTATGTAAAACGTTGATGGAGGGCTTTAAAGGAAGGGTACAATGATGATTGGCCGCATCGTGCAATTGTTTTTTCATCTTTAGAATACATTTAAAAAAAAACAGTTTTTTGTCGTTCATAATAATTGTGAACGACAGGAAAAATTGCAAAAATAAGTGTTGTTCCCTTTTAAGGACCTTCTGTAAAAGTGTGGCTCAAAGTCGATCTCTATGAAAGCACAATTGTGTTTTTAAGAATCTGATGCAAACATGTGAGTCTGTCACAAAGTCTTTTGAACTGAACTCGCAAGCCACCAGTTGAATAGCCCAAATGATGAAAAAGAGAGGACCTAAGATGGAACCTTGAGGAACACCACTAGTATAACTAAAGAAGTTTAACAAATGACTACTGACTGCATCTGAAGCAACAACAATAAGTCCCGTGAAAAACCGTCCGACTGGAACTCTCTAATAACTAAAGTTCCTTGGGTGAATAATGTAACCTCACTACACCGGTATGTTTTAGCGCTTTCATGGCGAGTTTACTGACAGATATAATTAAGAACTTTATACTACTTTATATTAGAAATGGCAACAGCGGAGGATGAATGTCCTATAACAAGAAGATAGAGAAAAAGAAGAAGCTTATCGACTACGGTGTCGACACGGACTACAAAGGTGGACGCGCGCAAATTTTCAGGACTTATGCAGATCCCAAATACAGATCAGCAGGTACCAGAAGGTAAACAAAGTTGCTTTTGCATAATATTGCGAAAACAAAACACCAGATGATATGTCTTACCTTGTACACACACCATAATAATACTTGTATGCATGTTCTCCCCGTGACTGTGTGGGGTCCCTCCGGGTACTCCGGCTTTCTCCCACCTCCAAAGACATGCACCTGGGGATAGGTTGATTGGCAAAACTAAATTGGCCCTAGTGTGTGAATGTGAGTGTGAATGTTGTCTGTCTATCTGTGTTGGCCCTGCGATGAGGCGGCGACTTGTCCAGGGTGTACCCCACCTACCGCCCGAATGCAGCTGAGATAGACTCCAGCACACCCCGCGACCCCGAAAGGGACAAGCGATAGAAAATGGATGGATGGATGTTGAAGCACAGTACAATCCATCAAGCGGTGCGGCTTCATAGCTTACCAAAGTCGTACTAAAACATTTTGATAGATTGTTGAGCGCCGTGTGTAATGTTCTATATTTTCAATGGAACATATACAATTGTGGTGATGTTTACTTGAGTCATATTGCAGTCTACATGTATCTCTTATGTGTGACTGCCATCATATTGCAGTCTACACATATCTCTTATGTGTGACTGCCATCTACTGGTCACACTTATCATTTCACCATGTACCAAATAAAATAGCTTTGAGGTCGGTCAGCACAACCGAAATCATTCCGTACATTAGGCGCACCGGGTTATAAGACGCACAGTCGAGTTTTGACGAAATTAAAGGATTTTAAGTGCGCCTTATAGTCCGAAAAATACGGTAACTGCCAAAAAAGAGACGACTTAAAGGAAAGCCTAGAGGAACACCACACTTATGTCAATCACAAGTGTTCTATGTTTGCTAGCAGGGTGTTTCCAATGTGTTTACAGTGGTCCAAGTCCCTTTATACAACAGAAGCAGCCTAGTGTTTTAAGAATTTGTTTCAAAATATTTGTCTTCCAAGTTTTGGTATGGTTTCATTCCCGAGTTGAGTAGCCTCTCACTGTGTCACAGCAAGGTGTTTGGGTTTGAATAACCTGGCATGTTCTCTAGGTCACTGTTTTTCAACCTTTTTTGAGCCAAGGCACATTTTTTTTCATAAAAATAATACGGAGGCACACCACCAGCAGAAATCATAAAAAAAATGAAACTCGGTAGCTGATGTTGACAATAAAAAGTTGTTGTCGCAATTGTTGGATATGAATTCAAACCATAACCAACCATGCATCACTGTAGCTCTTGTCTCAAAGTAGGTGTTCTGTCACGACCTGTCACATCATGCAGTGACTTATTTTGAGTTTTTCTGTGTTTTCCTGTGTGTAGTCTTTGCGTTCTTGTCTTGTGCTCCAATTTTGGTGGCTTTTCCTGTTTTGTTGGTATTTTCCTTTTGCAGTTTCATGTCTTCCTTTGAGCGTTGTTCCCCGCACCTGCTTTGTTTTAGCAATCCAGAATATTTAAGTTATCGCTATCCTTCTGTGTGGACATTGTTGATGGTAATGTCATATTCGGATATACTTTGTGGACGCCATCTCTGCTCCACACGCTGTAAGTCTTTGCTGTCGTCCAGCGTTCTGTTCTTGTTTTACTTTGTAGCCAGTTTAGTTTTGGTTTCAATCTGCATAGCCATCCCTAAGCGTCAATACCTTTCCTTAGGGGCACTCACCTTTTGTTTATTTTTGGTTTGAGCATTAGATACATTTTTACCTGCACACTGCCTCCCGCGGTCATCTGCAAATTGTGATCACGACAAACCATCGTCGTCTCACACGAAGTGTTCCCGACATCTACAAAGTGTCACGGTTTGGTTGCAGCTTGCTGCGAGGTTTGTTCTCCCAGGGTGCAAACGGACTATTCCGGACAAAGGTAAAAACATGATTTAATTCTCAAAACTCAAAAAGGTACAAAAACGGAAAACAAGGCGAAAGCACAACGCGCTGATCGCACTTGGAGTCAAAGTAAATACTTAGCATAGACTATGGACATAGAGAACTTATAAAACTGTGGCATGAAATAAACACGACTTAGGCATGAGACAAACAATGACGCCAGGACGACTGACTGGCAAAGGCAAGCTTAAATAATGTCTCTAGATTGGAAACAAGTGCGTGTCCCAAACACCAGAGGCAGGTGAAAATCATAAGTCGCCATGGTAACTAAAACAAACAAGGGTGCACAAAAACAGGAACTATTGGAGTCTAAAACTAACAGAACATAACAAAAACATGATCCGGATCACGGATCATGACACAAAGCAATTAACTACCGTCTGCCACCTACTGATATGGAAGAGTATTACATGGTAACTCTGCCGAGCTCGAGACAGCACCGACACTCAACAACAGCACATTATTTGCGGATTATAATTACTGGTTTGCAAATAATATTTTTAACCCAAATAGGTGAAATTAGAGTCTGGCACACCAGACTGTATCTCAAGGCACAGTGATTGAAAAACACTGCTCTAGGTACTCCATTTTTTCCATTGGTTCAAAAACAGGCATGTTAGTTTCATTGGAGACGAAACTGTCCATAGCTTAGAATGTGACCATGGAGAATTGTTGGTCTATATGTGGGATTGACTGGCGGCCACTATCGTGCCGTAGACAACACCTCTTGCACCAAATCTGCTCAACCTCACCCAAGACCTTAAACAGGATAAGTAGTGGATAAATGAATGTTGTTCTTCCAAATACTCTTAAGAACTCAGCTCAGAGAAACCCAGCACAACACAATCTAGAGTTGACCAACCGCCCTCAAATCCATCACCTCTGATCCATCCAAAACTCCACCACACCTCCACAACAAACCACACCCTCTCGACGGTATAATCAGAGTTGCCGAGCTAAGCAGAGTGAAAGCGCAGGAAAAACTAGTGTGGGGGAGGACGGAGGGGGTTGATGGCACCAGAGCTCGACCCCCGTGTAGTTCAATCGGTGGCGGGCCTGCCCTGCTCCGAAAGCTCAGATTACATTGCACATAATGAGAGGCCTGGCTCAGCAGGCTCACACGTACAAACACACAACTACACACACTGGCCCACGCACACATACAGAGGCATTATTGCTGAAGCCCACTTCTGTTCTGTTCTCCTCTCTGGACTCTACAGGGACAACTGCTAGCACAGCTGCTTTACATGTCGCTGTATGGTAAAGGAAATACTTATCGTGGGTTTGATACTCAGGACAGGCTGGAAAACACAGCAAACATAGAATATATATCTAATGACATGGATGATAATGTTTTGAAATAAACCTTGTCTTATCATTTTTTCATAGACCATTGACCTAATTAAACATGACACAGAACATAATGAGTGAGAAATTGTGCCACCAAATGGATAAATACAACTTTTAAGTTAGGAGACTTGTGTTGTAACGATACCAATATTTTGGTTCCCGGTACCAGTACTAAAATTATTTCGATACTTTTCGGTACTTTTCGGTACTTTTCTAAATAAAGGGGACCACAAAATAAATTACTTTATTTTAACAAAAAATCTTAGGGTACATTAAACATATGTTTCTTATTGTCCTTAAATATAATAGTGAACATACTAGACAACGTGTCTTTTAGTAGTAAGTAAACAAACAAAGGCTCCTAATTTAGCTGCTGAAGTATGCAGTAACATATTGTGTCATTTATCATTATATTATTTTGTCAACATTATTAAGGTCAAGTGGTAGAAAATGAATTATTAATCTACTTGTTCATTTACTGTTAATATCTGCTTACTTTCTATTTTAACATGTTCTATCTACACTTCTGTTAAAATGTAATAATCACTTATTCTTCTGTTGTTTGATACTTTACATTAGTTTTGGATGATACCACAAATTTGGGTATCAATCCGATACCAAGTCGTTACAGGATCATACATTGGTCATATTCAAAGTCTTCATGTGTCCAGGGACATATTTCCTGAGTATATAAACATAATATACATTTAAAAAAAATGAAAGATGTTGTGATGCCAAAAAATATCGACGTAATCATAGTAGTATCGACCAGATACGTGCCCATACTTGATATCATTACAGTGGATGTTAGGTGTAGATCCACCAATGGCCTTTGTTTACATTGCGATGCCGGTGAGCTACGGTGTGTAGTGAAGCATGTTTAGCTATTCCTCGTCCTGCAAGGATGATACTTGTAAGAAACATACTTTATTTGTCGCCATGGAGACCAAGCTTAGTGATTTAGAAGTAGCTAAAACACTGCCGACAGCGGATGGACGTTAGCCGCTAGCTAGCTAGCCATGTCTTAAAGCACCTCTTCCTGAGGGTGTTTCAGTGTTATAACTTCACCTTAATCTTTAGTTTTTAAGCCAAAATGCATCCATTCTCCCTTTTTTGTCTACACACTGTGTCTGCTTGTAAGTACTCCGTGATTGTGTGCCGCCGAACATGCTCGTCTGCTCGTAAACCAGCAATGACATGATGTGACATCAACGGGGGTCCTACCACAATTGTGTCTTGACCACAGACGAGCGTTGCGTCGGTAGTGTCGTGTTCTGAGAGCTGCTGGCACCAGAGAGCTACGGTTCATTGAGAGAAACATGAATTCCAACATGCACTTTGACATCCTGAAACTGAAACAAAACATAGTAAATGTTAGAGGTAAATTTGTAAGAATTTGGTAGGGTTGTTGTGTACATGATAATAAACCGAGGCGTAGTATTTATAATAATACTCTCTTTTACGAACCATAGAGGGCAACACAATCTAATTTTATTTTGTACATATATTGGCCTGCTCATGTCTATATGCTGTATGTTTAAATGATTGGGCCAAAAAAAAATTTGGCTTTGGGGCTGCGTTTTGTGCATTTCATTATTTATTCTCCATGACGAGGGTGAGTCCATAATGTGCTAGATGGCTGACTGAATGATTGTGTTAGTGCGTTTGATTTAATGTGAACATTTTCATTGGTCTGATGAACATCCATCCACTTTCTACCGCTTGTCCCTTTCCGGGTCGCGGGGCGTGCTGGAGACTATCCCAGCTGCACTTGGGCGGAAGGGGGAGTACACCCTGGACAAGTCGGCACCTCATCGCAGGGCCAACACAGATTGACAGACAACATTCACACTCACACACTAGGGCCAATTTAGTGTTGTCAATCAACCTATCCCCAGGTACATGTCTTTGGAGGTGGGAGGAAGCCGGAGTACCCGGAGGGAACCCACACAGTCACGGGGAGAACATGCATACAAGTATTATTATGGTGTGTGTATAAGGTAAGACATATCATCTGGTGCATGTCTTTGGAGGTGTGAGGAAGCCGGAGTCACTGGGAGAAGATGCAAACTCCACACAGAAGACCCCAAGCTCCGTGAATCGAACCCAGGACCTTCTAAGTGTGAGCCACACGCACTAACCCCTGTACCACCGTGCTGCCCATTGGTCTGATGTGACCATGCTAAATTTATTGGTGGCATATATGTGATATATATGTGAACCCGGAAAAATCTGCAAAATAGCGCAGGGTTCAAAGCGTGGGAAAAAATAGCCTCTTATCGTCCGTAAATTAGGGACTCATAACAGACCCTAGTTCAGAGTGTCAAACTCAATTTAGATCTGGTAAAATCACGGCACGATAACTTCAAAATAAAGACGACTTCAGATTGTTTTCTTTGTTTAAAAAAATCGAACAAGCAGAGTCTGAAAATGTACAAATCATAATGTTGTTGAGGTTTTTTTTACGCTTACATGTTGCGGTTAATAGTATTCTATCTTTATGTGTCATTATTTATACTTTCTGCAAAAATGATGTGATAATGTTCATCAGTCAACTCATTGGTGTTAATTTTCAATCTATCAAGGCTTCCTACACCTTCCTACAATTTCAAAGATTATTTTAAGACCAAGCTGGGCGACCACGGAACGGCCACATCATTGGCCGACGAGGCGGAAGTGAGTGGTACCGGAGCACCAGCAGCTGTTAAGGTCCATGCCCGAGTCCTGCGCATCGCTGTCGATAGCGCGGAGGAAGTCCATCAGGCGGCCACTTTCTTGGCCGAGGAAAAGAAAATCGCGTGGCCAGCGGCGATGACAGTGTCGTGGGAGGAGCCGTCGACGATGACACTGACAGCGTCATGGGCGGAGTTGACGACGATGAAGATGGCGGCGCCCTGCAAAAGCCCGCCCGAGATGATGATGTTGTCATGGGTGGATCCGCTGCCGACCAGGAAGATGGCGGCGCCGAGCGGAGTCCCACCGGTGATGAGGAAGATGGCAGTGCCGTGCGAAAGCCCGCCAGAGACAATGAGGTCTTCGTGGGAGGAGACGATGACAGGGATGACAGCGGCGTGTGCTTCACTGCATCGCTGCCGGTAGTAGCCCCCCCTCCACTAGGCGGCTGCCAGACGCGGTCCACCACTGGGAGAAGGAGTTCCGGGTTGTTGGTGTCCCCCGGTTCAAAAACCCGGGACGGGCGGAAGGCGGCCAGGGGGAGGAAAAACAACACGTCCCTCACCGAGTCCCAGCAGGACGCCAGGAGGGACATCACGGTGGGCTCCACTGGAGCCTTCGCCAAACTGGCAGGACGAGCGGGTGCTGGCAGGGAGAGCAGCCGTGGTGCAGCTGCTGGAAGCCGCCTTGGAGCAGGAACGGGTGCTGGGGGCTCAGTCGGTGTTGGTCGTCGTGGCGCCGCGACCGGCGTAAGATGCGGGGCTGCGACCGGCGTAAGACGCGGTGTGGGAACCGGTGGTCGACGCTCCGGCACAGGCGATCGCCGTGGAGCCGGTACAGGAGGTTGCACAGCAGGAAACGGGGAAGATGGCGGCGGTGGCCGCGCTGGTCGGAGATCCGGAATGAGCAAAGGCGGCAGTGGCCAAACCGGTCGGAGATCCGGAACCGGCAGTCGAGGCGGAGGGAAAAGGTCCGAGCCTGCAGTGGGCTGGGACCGCACAAACCTGGCTTTTAAGTCCTCCACGAATTGTGCAGTCCAGAACGTCGGCTGTGCGTCCCCGACAGGGGTTCTTGCGAGGTCTCAGTCTGGCTCGAAGATACTGTTAGGAACTCGCATGGCTGCAGTTTTTGTGACCCCAAGATACAAGACCGGCGTAAGACGCGGTGTGGGAACCGGTGGTCGACGCGCCGGCACAGGCGATCGCCGTGGAGCCGGTACAGGAGGTTGCACAGCAGGTAACGGGGAAGATGGCGGCGGTGGCCAAACCGGTCGGAGATCTGGGACCGGCGGCTGAGCCGGGAGGAGCGAAGGCGGCGGTGGCTCAGCCGGTCGGAGAACCGGAACCGGCAGTCGAGGCGGAGGGAGAAGGTCAGAGCCTGCTGTGGGCTGGGACCGCACAAACCTGGCTTTTAAGTCCTCCACGAATTGTGCGGTCCAGAACGTCGGTTGTGCATCGCCGATAGTGGTTCTAGCGAGGTCTCAGTCTGGCTCGAAGATAGTGTTAGGAACTCGCATGGCTGCAGTTTTTGTGACCCCAAGATACAAGAACCAGGAGGACGATGAGCAGGTAAGATGAGTTTTATTACTCCAGAGAGAGAAGCAGTCTTGCATGTAATGGTTACCAACATAAAGCTATCTTCGAGCACTGATTAGTGCTCGAGACAAGGCATAAATAGGACACATGTTGATTGGCAGCAGGTGTGGACTTGCTGCCAATCAACGGCAGGTGAGAAAAAAACACAGTGCTCAGCGTGACAAGTAGGAAGTGGAAACCAAAATAAGAGCACTGATGGGAAGTAAATACAAAAACAAGGAAACAAACAAAGGAAGTGACAGATCGTCACATATAAGGGTTAGGGTTAGGGTTACTAATTAGCAATAATTCTGAGGTTATTGAGGGAAGACTCTTAGTTAATGGCTTACTGGTTGTATAATAAGGCCGTGCAGGATAAGGCATTAATAAGTACTTAATAATGACTAATTAAGAGCCAATATGTTAATAATTTGCATGTGTATAAGCAACTAATTAATGGTGAATATGTGTTCCCCATACTAAAGTGTTACCATGTCTTGTCTCCATGTTTTTTTGTTTTTTTACAATGTTACCTCTTGTACTGTTTATATTGTGCGAATGAATAAATAAATAAAAGTTCCTCCAGAAAAAAAAAATTATAATAATAATAACAAAATAGATTTAAAGCTGCAAGCAGCGATGGACGGGACCGACTTTGACGGCACATAAAATCCACACCGGAGCAGTAATTAAAACTATTTGGTCAACTTTTAATTAGAAGGGTTCAATCTCTCTCCTGTGCTAGTTTGAAGCCGAAACGACAAACGCGCTCAGAGGAGATAATGTTTGAAAATAGGTGACTGGTTTTTACAAAACTTTTGTTTTGAAGGGGGAATTGCAAACTTTCTGTTGATTTTTGCTGGGGGTTGTCAAAATATGAAATGTAGGTCTAAGTGAGACCTACATAGAGGTTCATGTCTCTAAGACATTCCTACTGGAAGTTACAGGAAGTTTTGTCTGAGTTTTTTCCTAGGAGCAGTTGTGTCTCTGTTTTCTTTCTAGGGGGCGCTAGAGCGCAATTTTGAGTTTTTTATTAGATCACAATTTTTGCCAGTCCTGATGTGGTGTTTCCAGTTTGGCGAGTTTTGAAGCATGTTAAGGGGGTCAAATTACAGCTCAAAGAGGCAAAAGTGACTGTTTTTGCAAAACGTTTGTTTTGAAGGGGGAATTGCCAACTTCCTGTTGATTTTTGCTGAAGGATGTCAATGTATGAAATCTAGGTCTAAGTCAGACCTACATAGAGGTTTTTGTTTCATATCTCTACGACATTTCTACCGGAAGTTACAAGTCAAAATTGCGCTCTAGCGCCCCCTAGGAAGAAAACACAGACACAACTGCCCCTAGGAAGAAAACTGAGACAAAACTGCTTGAAACGTCCGGTAGGAATGTCGTAGTGACATGAAACAAAAACCTCTATGTAGGTCTCACTTAGACCTAGATTTCATTCATTAACAACCCCCAGCAAAAATTAACAGGAAGTTTGTTATTCCCCCTTCAAAACAAAATTTGGGTCAAAACAGTCTTCTTTTTTTCAAACATTATCTACTCTGAGCGCGTTTGTCGTGTTGGCTTCAAACTATCACAGGAGAGAGATTGAACCCTTCTGATTAAAAGTTTATGAAAGAGTTTTAATTACTGCTCCGGTTTTGATTTTACGAGCTTTCAAAGAACCGCTGCGCTGATGCTCCTGCGCTGCTGCCGTCTCAAGATGGCCGCTTAGAAGCAGGAAGCACCAGCGTGAGCACACAATGCAGAGAAGGTAGGTACTGTGCGGGTAAAGATATGTTGACTGGGTGAAAGAAGGAGGCACCAGTTTGACTCCAGGATACAGAGAAGGTAGGTAATGTGCAGGTAAAGATATGTTGACTGGTTGATGGCAGGAAGCACCAGCGTGACCCGAGGATGCAGAGCAAGTAGGTAATGTGCGGGTGAAGATATGTTGAATGGGTAAAGGCAGGAAGCACCAGTGTGACCCCACTATGCAGAGAAGGTAGGTAATGTGCAGGTGAAAAAATACACAATATTTTTTTGTCTTCAAGAAACGCATTCAACACATTTAGTTGAAGAAAAATGGAGAAAAGAATGGGATGGTCCAATTATCTTTTCACATGGTCACAGATATTCAAACGGTGTTATGATTTTGATAAAATAACCTTTTAATTTTCTATTTAACTCTATGGAAAATGACTCACAAGGACGCTGGTTAATATTAAATATGATTATTCAGGGTCAAAAGATGTGTGTTATTTCTTTTTTGTCCTAAAAATTCTACACACAATACTCTATAATGACAAAGTGAAATAGAAATAATTCATTTTTGTCCTCAAATTATACACACAATACTCTACAATGACAACGTGAAATGGAATTATTTCTTTTTTGTCCTCAAAATTCTACACACAATACCCTATAGTGACAATGTGAAATGGAATCAATTCATTTCTGTCCTCTAAATTTTACACACAATACCTTGTTGAATGGGTAAAGGCGGGGAAACACCAGCAAAAGTCGGTCCCGTCCAACGCTGCTTGCAGCTTTAATTACAGTATGTTATTTATGTAGTTTGGTCATTTTCTTCGACTGGTGCATTGGTTTATTTGTTTTACATATGTAGCATAATCTACAAAGATACAAATAATTGCTATTGCGACATCCAGTGGACAAATTTAGAACAGCAGTTTCTTTCATTCAAAAATTTCGGCTCATTTTGATACTTTGCAAACTCATCCCGCGAGCCGGATAAAACTTGCCGTATGTTTGACGCCACTGCCCTAGTGCTCTAGTCCCTTAGCCCATTTTAAAAAGATGATGCATTTGTTGCACGCTTTAACCATTTGTGGACATTACGCTGGTCCCCGCAAAATAGCATGAACAAGTTCACACACACAGACAATTGCATTCCGCTCACATCGTATGCTCACTGGCGCCGCGTGGGACGCCATTGTGTTCACCGCCTGCCTGCTTGCTTAGATCACACTGAGGCCATTAGCATTGTGACAACCTGAATTGTGTTGCAGTGAGCATGTTTGCATTCATGTCTTTGGTGCGTTTGTGGCTCACTCTGCCACAGGACACGGGCTTATTTATGTCAACATAGCATCCTTGCATCCAAGTGGATGTGGTTTTATTTCAACAGTGACCTCTACGATGAAGTTTCCCCCCCCTCGGGAGAACGGTCGGTGCGCGTATTGCGGCTCCAAATGATAACAGAACGGGTGAGGTCATGGACTTTTTGCCGCAAAAGGCCTTTCCAGCTCAAGGTTTTGCAAGAATACAAGCAGGCTTTGTCAAGGCCGTGTGTGGAGTGCTCTGTGCTGCATTACAATGGAATGGAGACGGAGAGAGGTCCTAAACAACATCTATTGATCAGGAGCAAAAAAAAAAAAAAAAAAAGAGTTGCACCTAATGCCCCATCTGCACTTTCTGATGCTAACAGGAAGAGATCTGCAATCCCTGGCTTTTAGAACTTAATGATTTTGTACCATTTTACGACTGCATCATTTTGAGGAGTGTTTTCTAATATTATGCTGACCTTATTTAGACAACATGAGAGAGGGTGGGACATATTAGAAGCACCTCTCAAAGGGGAAGTAGCAAGAAGCAAACCACAACCACAATCACAAAATACAATTTGTACAATTTGAGGTTCAACCAAAGACTACTGCGGGGAGTAGTTTTATGATACTATTTAACTAGAGATGTCCGATTATGGCTTTTTTGCCGATATCCGATATTGTCCAACTCTTAATTACCGATACCGATATATACAGTCGTGGAATTAACACATTATTATGCCTAATTTTGTTGTGATGCCCCACTGGATGCATTAAACAATGTAACAAGGTTTTCCAAAATAAATCAACTCAAGTTATGGAAAAAAATGCCAACATGGCACTGCCATATTTATTATTGAAGTCACAAAGTGCATTATTTTTTTTAACATGCCTCAAAACAGCATCTTGGAATGTGGGACATGCTCTCCCTGAGAGAGCATGAGGAGGTTGAGGTGGGCAGGGTTGGGGGGGGGGGGGGGGGGGGGGGGGTATATTGTAGCGTCCCGGAAGAGTTAGTGCTGCAAGGGGTTCTGGGTATTTGTTCTGTTGTGTTTATGTTGTGTTGCGGTGCGGATGTTCTCCCGAAATGTGTTTGTCTTTCTTGTTTGGTGTGGGTTCACAGTGTGGCGCATATTTGTAACAGTGTTAAAGTTGTTTATACGGCCACCCTCAGTGTGACCTGTATGGCTGTTGACCAAGTATGATTTGCATTTCTGTGTGTGTAAAAAGCCGTAGATATTATGTGATTGCGCCGGCACGCAAAGGCAGTGCCTTTAAGGTTTATTGGCGCTCTGTACTTCTCCCTACGTCCGTGAACCACTCCGTACAGCGGCGTTTTAAAAAGTCATAAATTTTACTTTTTGAAACCGATACCGATAATTTCCGATATCAAATTTTAAAGCATTTATCGGCCGATAATATCGGCAGTCCGATATTATAGGACATCTCTATATTTAACACTTGTATGACAGTCAGGGATATACACTTAATATTAACAAAACAACCATGAGCAGGCTACATTGTGTTTCGCAGAGAAAGGTGTAAAATGTTATTAATAAACCATAATTAAACCAAAATGTTTTGGATTTTTCTTCTGCATCAGAATGCTGTTGGCACAGGGGCATTTTTACCACTGTGATACATGGCCTTTCCTTTTAAAAACACTCAGTAAAAGTTTGGGAACTGAGGAGACCAATTTTTTAAGCTTTCCCATTCTTGCTTGATGTACAGCTTAAGTTGTTCAACAGTCCGGGGGTCTCTGTTGTGGTATTTTAGGCTTCATAATGCGCCACACATTTTCAATGGGAGACAGGTCTGGACTACAGGCAGGCCAGTCTAGTACCCGCACTCTTTTACTATGAAGCTACGTTGATGTAACACGTGGCTTGGCATTGTCTTGCTGAAATAAGCAGGGGCGTCCATGATAACGTTGCTTGGATGACCACATATGTTGCTCCAAAACCTGTATGTACCTTTCAGCATTAATGGTGCCTTCACAGATGTATAAGTTAGCCATGTCTTGGGCACTTATACACCCCCATACCATCACAGATGCTGGCTTTTAAACTTTGCGCCTATAACAATCCGGATGGTTCTTTTCCTCTTTGTTCCGGAGGACACGACGTCCACAGTTTCCAAAAACAATTTCAAATGTGGACTCATCAGACCACAAAACACTGTTCCACTTTGCATCAGTCCATCTTAGATGAGCTCGGACCCAGCGAAGCCGGCGGCCTTTCTGGGTGTTGTTGATAAATGGCTTTGGCTTTGCATAGTAGAGTTTTAACTTGCACTTACAGATGTAGCGACGAACTGCAGTTACTGACAGTGGTTTTCTGAAGTGTTCCTGAGCCCATGTGGTGATATCCTTTACACACTGATATCGCTTTTTGATGCAGTAACGCCTGAGGGATCGAAGGTCACCGACATAGCCGCTTACGTGTAGTGACTTTTTCCAGATTCTCTAAACCTTTTGATGATATTACGTATGGTAGATGGTGAAATCCCTAAATTCCTTGCAATAGCTCGTTTAGAAATGTTGTTCTTAAACTGTTGGACAAGTTCCTCACGCGTTTGTTCACAAAGTGGTGACCCTCGCCCCATCCTTGTTTGTGAACGACTGAGCATTTCATGGAAGCTGCTTTTATACCCAATCATGGCACCCACCTGTTCCCAATTAGCCCTTTCACCTGTGGGATGTTCCAAATAAGTGTTTGATGAGCATTCCTCAACTTTCTCAGTCTTTTTTGCCTCTTGTGCCAGCTTTTTTTAAACATGTCGCAGGCATCAAATTCCAAATGAGCTAATATTTGCCAAAAATAACAGTTTTGCATTTCGAACGTTAACTATCTTGTCTTTGCAGTCTATTCAATTGAATATAAGTTGAAAAGGATTTGCAAATCATTGTTTTTTATTTACGATTTACACGACGTGCCAACTTCACTGGATTTGGGTTTTGTACACTAACATAAACTAAATACCTCAAAGATGTACAATTTGGAGTTCAGCCCAACACAATCGCTATGTGAGTAGTTTTATTTTATTTATCATAACTACTTCAGAAGTTATGCATGTTGAAATGGTATATTATGACGTAAGATTTTATTGAATAGTCCATAATTTAACTAAAATACCTCTGCCGTTTTTACATAATTCCGCTATCGCATCGTGATGAAAACAACCCCTCTCGTTTTTGCGCTTGGTGGTGCAGATAGAAATAAGTCTACGAAATACTTGCATTACATGCTGCCTTCTATAGTTTCTTTAGCATGTGCTTGTGTCACCTTTGAGCTTTTGTTTCTTGGGCTAAGCATGTTTATAAGTAAAATGAGTAGGAGTATGTGCTTCCCTTATCTTATGTGCCTCAACCAGAAAGTTCAACACAACCGACGGTCAACAGATGAGGAATTATCTCTCAAATTCGTGCTATAATTCTGTAGTCTTTTTTTTAGGTAAAATGTGGTGATGCGAGGGATGAGGTCCAATTAGTGTTTTAAAGCGATCGGACGCTCAAAAGACACTCAATTAGGTACACCTCCAAATCGATTTACACCAGAAGTGTCAAACTAATTTTAGTTCAGGGGCCTTACGGAGGAAAATCAATTCCCACGCGAGCGGGACTAGTAAAATGATGGCATTAAAACTTAAAATTAAAGACAACTTCAGACTGTTTTCTTTGTCTTAGCCGAAATCAAGGAAACATAACTTCAAATTTAACCGACGTGAACAATGGTAGATTGAAGCATAAAATAAAACATAACAAACACAACAAATGTAGAAACGCAAATTTTTACAATGGAGTTCAGGGTGCGCATCGTGCATTCAACCGATTGCAAGCGCCGCTTGGAACTCTAACTGCAAAGATGAGGTTCAAGTTGACTTAAGTCTTTGCATCTTACCGTTTCATTATTTTATCCGTTGAGTGGATGATTTACAATTAAAGAAGGTATTGTGCGTCGATACTGCCGCCAGCCACAAAAGGAGCAGCTGATTGCTTGCACCTGGGCTGATGGGAATAGCGGCAGCCAATCCAGAGGGCGCTTAAAGTCAGCTGACACGTCATCTTTAAACAGTGTCACGTGTGACGTGGGTTACATTTGAATTGCTTTTGCGACATCCAGTGGACACATTTAGAACAGCGGTTTCTTTCATTAAAAAAATGCAGCTCATTTTTGTATTTTGCAAACTGATCTTGCAGGAATAAACCTGTATGTTTGACACCCCTGGTTTGGACAATGCAATACAATATCAAAGCTCTTTCCGCAAAAGTACATTTTTACGTTTTATTATTGAGCACATGTAGATTGCGGTTAGTCTGCATTACAGCTGTTTTCAGTTATTTTGATTACCCTATTTAGCTGTAAAAGAGAGTCAACATATTACAATTAGTTTGTATTTATAACACAAACCCCGTTTCCATATGAGTTGGGAAATTGTGTTGGATATAAATATAAACGGAATACAATGATTTGCCAATCATTTCCGACCCATATTCAGTTGAATATGCTACAAAGACAACATATTTGATGTTCAAACTGATAAAAAAAAATTTTTTTGCAAATAATCATTAACTTTAGAATTTGATGCCAGCAACACGTGACAAAGAAGTTGGGAAATGTGGCAATAAATACTGATAAAGTTGAGGAATGCTCATCAAACACTTATTTGGAACATCCCACAGGTGTGCAGGCTAATTGGGAACATGTGGGTGCCATGATTGGGTATAAAAACAGCTTCCCAAAAAATGCTCAGTCTTTCACAAGAAAGGATGGGGCGAGGTACACCCCTTTGTCCACAACTGCGTGAGCAAATAGTCAAACAGTTTAAGAACAACGTTTCTCAAAGTGCAATTGCAAGAAATTTAGGGATTTCAACATCTACGGTCCATAATATCATCAAAAGGTTCAGAGAATCTGGAGAAATCACTCCACGTAAGCGGCATGGCCGGAAACCAACATTGAATGACCGTGACCTTCGATCCCTCAGACGGCACTGTATCAAAAACCGACATCAATCTCTAAAGGATATCACCACATGGGCTCAGGAACACTTCAGAAAACCACTGTCACTAAATACAGTTTGTCGCTACATCTGTAAGTGGAAGTTAAAGCTCTATTATGCAAAGCGAAAGCCATTTATCAACAACATCCAGAAACGTCACCGGCTTCTCTGGGCCCGAGATCATCTAAGATGGACTCATGCAAAGTGGAAAAGTGTTCTGTGGTCTGACGAGTCCACATTTCAAATTGTTTTTGGAAATATTTGACATCGTGTCATCCGGACCAAAGGGGAAGCAAACTATCCAGACTGTTATCGACGCAAAGTTCAAAAGCCAGCATCTGTGATGGTATGGGGGTGCATTAGTGCCCAAGGCATTGGTAACTTACACATCTGTGAAGGCACCATTAATGCTGAAAGGTACATACAGGTTTTGGAACAACATATGCTGCCATCTAAGCGCCGTCTTTTTCATGGACGCCCCTGCTTATTTCAGCAAGACAATGCCAAGCCACATTCAGCACGTGTTACAACAGCGTGGCTTCGTAAAAAAAGAGCGCGGGTACTTTCCTGGCCCGCCAGCAGTCCAGACCTGTCTCCCATCGAAAATGTGTGGCGCATTATGAAGCGTAAAATACGACAGCGGAGACCCCCGGACTGTTGAACGACTGAAGCTCTACATAAAACAAGAATGGGAAAGAATTCCACTTTCAAAGCTTCAACAATTAGTTTCCTCAGTTCCCAATCGTTTATTGAGTGTTGTTAAAAGAAAAGGTGATGTAACACAGTGGTGAACATGCCATTTCCCAACTACTTTGGCACGTGTTGCAGCCATGAAATTCTAAGTTAATTATTATTTGCAAAAAAAAATAAAGTTTATGAGTTTGAACATCAAATATCTTGTCTTTGTAGTGCATTCAATTGAATATGGGCTGAAAATGATTTGCAAATCATTGTATTCCGTTTATATTTACATCTAACAATTTCCCAACATATATGGAAACGGGGTTTGTAATAATAATTTTTTTTTTTAAATTAATTTGCAAAAATGATTTTTTTTTTGCTGCAGCTGTTACATATACTGTAATATTGTACATGGTAATTTGGATTTTTTTATATATTGTATATGTAATATAAAAATACAATATAATAATATAATATATCAGTATATATTATATACTGTCTATATATAATATGTAAATATTACTTATATGTTATATTTTATATTGCTACTATGGTACATTTTTAGTCTACTTAATACCTGCATTAACATTTCCATCCTTACCCTTTCCATCCTTTGAAACTGACCTACTGTGTGGAACAATTTCCCTTGTGGATCAATAAAGTTTGTCTAAGTCTCAGTCTAAGTCTTAGTCCAAAACAGAAATCTATGGTTTTATAATTTTTTTTAATACAACATGTATTTATTTTGCATTTAAGGTAACATCTACCAGCTTATTATTTTATTTATTATTTAAATACCCTATTTGGCGACACAAAATATACAAATTAATTTCATTTTATTCTAGTTTAGTGTTTTTATTCATTTATAATATATATATATATATATATATATATATATATATATATATATATATATATATATATATATATATATATATATATATATATATATATATACACATATATACACATTAATATATATATATATATATATATATATATATATATATATATATATATGTATGTTTCTGTGTGTATATATATATATATATATATATATATATATATATATATATATATATATATATATATATATATATATATATATATATATATATATATGTGTGTGTGTGTGTGTGTGTATTTATATATATATATTTAATAAATTTGCAAAGACTTCTGGGTTTGTTTTTTGTTTTTTTACTTTTTTAATAAAACATATTCTTTTATCTTGCATTTAAGGTATTTATCAGACCATATGTGTATGAAAAACATTTTTTACAACCGGGGATATCTGTTTTCCTACTGTCGTGTTTTACATGTCATTGGTTGGAAACCTAATCTAAATCATCCTATTTGTGGAGCATCAAAATAACAGTCGTCATGTTCCATTTACATGATAGTGTTAAGATTACTTATGGTGCGTGTGTGTGTTTGCGTTATTCATACATGTCGTCAGCCTTACGTAACAAGCACCGTGAAAGCGCGCAGTGCACTGATATGCCACTCCTCGCTTGAAAACAGTAATGGACGCTGTGAGTCACTGGCCCTACAAAACACTCTGCACCTGTCACTATGGGCACCGTACACAAATAGACACAATGAATACGACACACATTTTCGGAATGCTTTCTGCTGATAATGAGACTTACTCATAAACTGTGATGTCTTTGAAGTTTCTATTTTATTTTGATTCTCATTATGTGCACTTAAATACACTTCTTGCTTACCTAATTTTTTTTTTTTTTACTACCGTGGTTGTGTTATTTTCTCACTGTTCCACGGATTGTCCATTCAGTTGTCTATGTTGCTGTATAATACATGCATTACCTCACTACTTTCCATGTTAGCACTGAAATGTTTTCTTACATTCACTCCTTCTTGCTGATGGCTTCCTGTGTTTCCGTCCATTCATCACTGCAACAGAAGATAAAGCATGTTTTATCTTTCACCTGTATGTTTGTTTACTGTGCATACACGAGAGGCAAAGATCGACTCGTCGGGTCATACAGGCTTGAGAAAACAACCTGTTTTCATTCAAGACGTGCTAACTCAGGCAGGTAGAACAACCGTGCAAAAGTCACGTGTAACGCTCATTTTGATCAATAGTAACAAGGCAAAACAAAGGAGATGTCACGCAGTGGCCCCAGGATGCAGAGAGGAGAGGTAGCGTGCCGGTAAAATTATATTTTAGATATTGAAAAATAGCGTGGAAGAAACAAAAAGGTCCGCGGTTGATTAAAAAAAAACTAAATTAACAAAAAAACAGATAGGAACCGAGGAAGATGCAAAAAACTTACAAGTATAGAGGAATAAGGAACACTGGGTACATGTCGGCTACAGAAAACAATGAACAAGAGTAGAGATGCCGATAAATGCGTTAAAATGTAATTTCGGAAATTATCGGTATTTTTATTATTGTTTTTTTTATTGATTTTTTTTATTAAATCAACATAAAAAACACAAGATACACTTACAATTAGTGCACCAACCCAGAACCCCCCCCCCCCCCCCCCCCCCCCCCCCATTTACACTCATTCACACAAAAGGGTTGTTTCTTTCTGTTATTAATATTCTGGTTCCTACATTATATATCAATATATATCAATACAGTCTGCAAGGGATACAGTCTGTAAGCACACATGATTGTGCGTGCTGCTGGTCCACTAATAGTACTAACCTTTAACAGTTAATTTGACTAATTTTCATTAATTACTAGTTTCTATGTAACTGTTCTTATATTGTTTTACTTTCTTTTTTATTCAAGGAAATGTTTTTAATTTATTTATCTTATTTTATTAATTTTTTTAAAAACCATACCTGGTTGTTCAAATTAGACATAATAATGTGTTAATTCCACGACTGCATGTATCGGTTGATATCGGTATCGGTAATTAAAGAGTTGGACAATATCGGAATATCTGTTATGGGCAAAAAGCCATTATCGGACTTCCCTAAACAAGAGCTTTCTGACCAGACAAGGTCAGACTTTTTCACTATGTAAAGCGCTTTGAGTCACTAGAGAAAAGCGCTATATAAATATAATTTACTTCACTTCACAAGGCTGGCTTAAAGGGGAACTGCACTTTTTGGGGAATTTTGCCTATCGTTCACAATCATTATGAATGACGTGACGACGGATGGATTTAAAAAAAAATGCATTCTAAATATTAAATAAATGTGATAGAAAGTCCGCTTACAATCGAGCCACTCTATTCTGCCGACAAAGCCCTTAAAAAACATCCAAACACCTTCATTAGGGTTTTATATACATGATGTAAGTATATATGTAATGTAGTAACGGGCTGTAGAAGTCGCTGTCTTGCGGTTCCACAGATATGTATGTCAAAAGTTACCATTTAGTAGTCAATTGTACGGAATATGTACTGTACTGTGCAATCTACTAATAAAAGTTTCAATCAATTAAAAAAACGCATTTAAAAAAAAAATACATCCGTTGTCATGTCTTTCATAACGATTGTAAACGATAGGCAAAATTCCCCTTTAAGAAGTCAAGAAGAAATAAAAATCTGGATTACCAGTTAAAAACTAGGGCTGTCGACATATGTGATTAATTACAAAAATGTATTGCGTTTTCATACATTAATGAAGATTAATCACAGAGACAGACTCACAGTTTGAACAGTAACACTGTTTGAATACTTAAGTAAGTATTTGTTTGGCGTACCACTAGATGGAGCCCGCGTACCACTAGTGGTACACGCACCACAGTTTGAGAATCACTGATCCAATCAACCAAAGGTTCAAATGACCCTCCCCTGCAGTACCTCTGTGAACCACCTGGAGGTCGCAGGCACTCTAATGAAGGCCTCTGAGCTAAGATAACAATGTTTTTCTTTTCAAAAAACCATAGCTTAGCATCTTTGAGGTACAACATTTATGAAAATACTTAATATTTTCTGTACGGACGCCCCTGCTTTAAAGGATAGCTACGTTTACTTGCGCCAGTGACTAAATTTGTCTAATAAACTCAATTTTCCAAGACGCTTTTTGAATTAATTCACTCAAACTTTTTCACACCGCGCTGCCTGGAGCTGCCGTTGTTATGGCAACAGATCAGGCGTAGCGATGTCCTCGGGCTAACTTTGGATGCGATTCCCCCTTCTGCTGCATGCGGCCTAATCGACGGTCACTCTCAAGTGCACCTGCCGGTTTGTTTGGAATCATATTACGATGCCATTTTCCTTTTTTTATTTTTTTTTTTGGACCGTGGAATTACGGGTACATTCGGGACGGAAGTGCGCTCAATGGAGCACGGCACAAAGGTCAGAGATCAAGTGTCATGTGACGCTGTCTAAGCTGCTCAGGATGAATGCTTGATGTCACACACACACACACACACACACACACACACACAAACACATGCATACACACACCTTCTCGTATTTGTTACCTTCTTGAGACCTGAGAAAAATGCCTAACTCTTTAGGACCAGACTTTCTAACATTAATAATATATACACACTATGCAAATATAAAAAAGCTTGTTGTGAAAATTGAGTTGGAATTTCACAAGAAAAAGGTGACAATTTCGCAAGAAAAACTTCGAACTTTGGCAGTATTTTAATAAAAGTCGTAATTTTACTCAACGCAAGACAACATTTTGCGAGAAAAACTTCAAACTGGCAATGTTATGATAAAAGTTGGATTTTTACTCAATAACAGTCGCAATTTTAAAAGAAAAGCTTAAAATGTTGGCAATGTTATGAAAAGAGTCGTATTTTTCACTCGACAAAAGTCACAAGTTTATAAGAAAATTTAAAATTTTGGCAATATTATAATAATAATTGGAATTTTACTTGGCAAAATTATGACAAAAGTCATAATTTTACTCAAAAAAATGTCACTATTTTACAAGAACAACAAACAAATTGTCAATATTGTGATAAAAGTCTGAATTTTATATGACAAATGTCACCATTTTGCATTAAAAAGTAATCATTTGACATTGAAAAGTAATAATTTTACGAGAAAGTATTGCAATATTACAGAAACAGAAAGAATATGAGAAATTGTTCCCAGTTTTATAAGAAAATAGTCGACACATTGTGAGAAAATGACTGCTTTTCGGAAATGTTTTTGTTTTTTTGTTTTTGTTTGTAATTGGTTTTTAATCTTCATTATTTACTTCAAGTTATTACAGTATGTCTCTACATACATATTTATTTATTTTTTTAATACATTTTGGCCAAAGGTGGCGCATTTCAATTGCTTACACACACTTGTTATTTCATATGTTGGCCAGAGGGGGAGCACTTTTAAAACCGACACAGTCAATTTGAAAAATCCCTGCTTTTTGGGACCACCCTAATTTTGATATATTTCACCACCAGGGGGTGCAAATGAGACATTCTCTATTAGATGCAATGTTTTTCTGTATTGGGACCATGATTTATGTCCTAACTTGTTCACCGGTCCTCATATGGAAGGTACTTATCCTTGTTGATGTCTCAAGAAGGGTAGAAATACAAGAACACACACACATGCACACACACACACACACACACACACTAGACAAGTGTCGATTAGACATGAGCTGCACGTGAGGATTGCAGGCCCAGTCAGCTTAGAGGCATTTTCTTTGCTGGCTGCCCTGCTCACATATATGTAAAGTAAACACGTGCATGTGCATGTGCATGTGCATGTGCACGTGCACATGCGCGGCCTCACAAAGGAGCCATCTGTGCACTTTTTTTTTTTACCTGTTGATCAGTCATCAGTCATATTTAGGCTGCATCTGCTCTTGTTATGTTAGGTCGGGTTAGAGGGAACTCTGCCCGAACACTTTCTGGGGCCAAGTGTGAACGCTATTATCTCTACAAAAAGATCCTGCGAGAAGAGGCGAGAGTTGTGGCAGAGCAACCTCCCTACTCACCTGACCTGGGGATCCTGGGAGAATAGAGCTTGACAAGTGTTTATTTTAATTTTTTTTTGCTGCAGCTGTTGCATATACTGTAATATTGTACATGGTAATTGGGATTTGTTACATATTGTATATATTATATAGAAATATAATATAATAATATATCAGTATATATTATATACAAACATAATATAATATAATATAATATATCAGTATATAATATATACTGTATATATAATATGTAAATATTACATATATGTTATATTTTATATTGCTACTATGGTACATTTTTAGTCTACTTAATACCTGCATTATCCTTTCCATCCTTTGTAACTGAGCTTCTGTATGGAACAATTTCCCTTGTGGATCAATAAAGTTTGTCTAAGTCTAAGTCAAACACCGATATTTACAAAAAAATCAATTCACATACGAACGCCGATTATTTTTTAAATTATGTTTCCGAATCAATTCAAAATGTTCAAGAACTTATTTTTTTACACACTATGGGCGTGATTTACTAAGATCCAAATACCAACAGAGGTGGGTAGTAACGCGCTACATTTACTCCGTTACATCTACTTGAGTAACTTTTGGGATAAATTGTACTTCTAAGAGTAGTTTTAATGCAACATACTTTTACTTTTACTTGAGTATATTTATAGAGAAGAAACGCTACTTTTACTCCGCTACTTTTATCTACATTCAGCTCGCTACTCGCTACTCATTTTTATCGATCTGTTAATGCACGCTTTGTTTGTTTTGGTCTGTCAGACAGACCTTCAAAGTGCCTGCGTTTCAACAAATACAGTCACTGGTGACGTTCACCCCGTTCCACCAATCAGATGCAGTCACTGGTGACGTTGGACCAATCAAACAGAGCCGGGGGTCACATGATCTGACTTAAACAAGTTGAAAAACGTATTGGGGTGTTACCATTTAGTAGTCAATTGTACGGAATATGTACTGTACTGTGCAATCTACTAATAAAAGTTCCAATCAATCAATCCATCAAAAGTGTGAAGGAAAAAAGACCCTTTTTTATTTCAACCGTACATCCCGTCAAAAGCCTAAAGACTGACTGCACAGTTCCTGTCTTCACAATAAAAGTGCCGCTCCATCGCGCCTGCGCTTTCAAAATAAGAGTCTCCGAAAGCCAGCGCAAACAAGCTAGCAAGCTACGGAGTTTGCCGCCAATGTATTTCTTGTAAAGTGTATTAAAACGAATATGGAAGCTGGACAAATAAGATGCCAAAAACCAACCACTTTCATGTGGTATTAGACAGAAAGGAGGAACTTTTTTTCTCCTCCATTTGAAAACGAGGACGTTATCAGCACTACTGTCTGATTACAATCAATGCAAGTCATCAGAATCAGGTAATACACCAACTTATATTCTTGTCTTCATGAAAGAAAGGAATCTATATGTGTTAAACATGCATGTATATTCATTAAAACACCTTTAACATGTAAACAAAAACGGCAAAATAAATAAATATAAATTATATACTGTATATATCAATGTATGTATATATATATATATATATATATGTGTGTGTGTGTGTGTGTATGTATATATATATATATATATATATATATATATATATATATATATACACATATATATATGTATATGTGTGTATATATATATATATATATATATATATATATATATATATATATATATATATATATGTCTTAATAAGGTTATCCAAAAAATAGTGCTCGATACCGTAGTAGAGCGCAATATATGTATGTGTGGGAAAAAAAATCACAAGACTACTTCATCTCTACAGGCCTGTTTCATGAGGGGTTCCCTCAATCATCAGGAGATTTCTCCTGATGATTGAGGGAACCCCCTCATGAAACAGGCCTGTAGAGATGAAGTAGTCTTGTGATTTTTTTTCCCACACATACATATATATATATATATATATACATATATATATATATATACATATATATATATATATATATATATATATATATATATATATATATATATATATATATATGTGTGTGTGTGTGTGTGTGTGTGTGTGTGTGTGTGTGTGTGTGTGTGTGTGTGTGTGTATATATATATATATATATATATATATATATATATATATATATTTATATGTGTGTGTGTATATATATATATATATATATATATATATATATATATATATATATATATATATATATATATATATATATATATATATATACATATATATATATATATATGATATGTGTGTGTGTGTGTATGTTATTCATCAGTTACTCAGTACTTGAGTAGTTTTTTCACAACATACTTTTTACTTTTACTCAAGTAAATATTTGGGTGACTACTCCTTACTTTTACTTGAGTAATAAATCTCTAAAGTAACAGTACTCTTACTTGAGTACAATTTCTGGCTACTCTACCCACCTCTGAATACCACGCACTAAACAGCATGTGCAATCTATAAAATAGCGTGTACTATCAGTGGGCGTGTTGCGTGTGATTCACTAAGACTGCATGTGCAAAAAGGGCCTAATTTAAATGAGGATTATGTGAGTACTATACGGGGGGCATCACCATGGAGACACTCATTTACTGCACATTCATGTTATCATGCTACCACTTGTGGCGTTTTGACATGTTTTCAAACACGCAGGAGACATCTACCACTTTTTATGGGCATTTTAGAAGCAGTCGTGCAGTGCGTCTACATTGACACCACCTATTTTTTATTTTTTTAGTTTTTTTTACAGCTGAAGGTGCATGGAAGAGAGGCTACACTACTATACTGAAGATGCAAATAATGCATACTTCAGGAAGTTTTTATCATATAGGATATATGCTAATGATATATCCGAAAATATATAGATATATGTGAAAAAATAAACGTCATTAAACAAATCAATTGTATTTTTTTAATCAGCCCCTTAAGTCATCTAGTATCTTTGAAATTATAAAAGGGTATTGCTCAATAAACGATTCTTCTCTTAGAGCCGTGTGTGGAACTGTATCAATTTATGGACTATGGACTGGACTCTCACAATTATGTTAGATCCACTATGGACTGGACTTTCACAATATTATGCTAGGGGAGTCACCCACATCTGGGGTCCTCTCCAAGGTTTCTCATTGTCATTCCACTGGGTTGAGTTTTCCCTTGCCCTGATGTAGGATCTGAACCGAGGATGTCATTATGGCTTGTGCAGCCCTTTGAGACACTTGTAATTTAGGGCTATATAACGTATTTTTCGGAGTATAAGTCACTCCTGAGTATAAGTCGCACCCCCGGCCAAACTATGAAAAAAACTGCGACTTATAGTCCGAAAAATACGGTAAATAAACATTGATTGATTGATTGATCAACTTGCAAATTTTTTACAAATGTGCTAAATAATAATGCTTGCAAAACGGTGATGAGTGTTGATAAATCACATTGGGTGTGCTAAATAATTATATTTGCATTTTGTGGGTGTTTAATATTTTGCATATTAATGAAGACAGAGACGCAAAAAGGATTGCACGCCTTTTTCTGCTCACCAAACAGACGCAATCCACTTTGCACATGTGGAGTTAAACAGCTTTGCACGTGCTATTACCTTTGCACACATTTTAGTACACACAATCCTTTAGTCGATCAGGCCCTATACTGTATGTGGTTGTTTACACACTTCCTTGTGGTCTAGATAATATGTATTGGATATGCTTTGGTGCAAATTGTGCATACATTTTGCTAAATAGTCACTTTTATAACCCGTATTTTGAGTCTGTCTTCATGATGTTCGATTCTGGAAGTGTTCCCAGATTGTAAATGAAACCACGCCCCACCCTCTCCAACAGTATCATACTTTATCGTTTGAAAATGTACACTTTTGAATATATATCTTAAAGTTGTCATCGCTTTTTTTTTTTTTTTCTCAGACACTGTCAAAAATAAACATAAACATTGTATAGATTCACCCGGTCACAACATTAAGTACACTTGCACACAGCCGATCATTTCAGACTTGCATTTAAAAATATATATATAATAATATCTTAAAATGCACATGACAAGATTAGATTAAAATAATACTTTACTTTACCTTCATTGTGTTTCCTCACAGCCTGATGAATAGCTCCTCCCCCTCCACCTTGTGGTGACATCACAACGTAGCCTGATGCTAAACCCTGCGAACAGAGGCATCCAAAAATGGCGTGCAAGCTCACACCAAAAAATGCAAGAACCTTACGATTTAACGCTTTGGCATTGTTTAACACGACTATCCAACATTATAACATTTATAAGCAAAAAAAAGACATAGTTCATCATACCTTAGGTCACCTTTAAGAAACAATCAATTTTGCTGTCAAAGTTTACCAATCAAGTTAGGAATGTGTAACGCAAGCTACACCCCTTGCAAAAATACTCACTTGTTCATTACTTCTGGAAGCGGCAAACCCAGCATTGAACGCGTCACTGCTCACTCAACACAGACGTCAGAAGGTCATCAAAGCTCACTTTCATGCAGTCAAACATTTAGCAACCAGGATAAGGCATACTTGCCAACCTTGAGACCTCCAATTTCGGGAGGTGGAGGGTGGGGGGCGGGGCGGGGCCGTGGTTGGGGGCGTGGTTAAGAGGGGAGGAGTATATTTACAGCTAGGATTCACCAAGTCAAGTATTTCATATATATATATATATATATATATATATATATATATATATATATATATATATATATATATATATATATATATATATATATATATATATATATATATATATATATATATATAAAAGAAATACTTGAATTTCAGTGTTCATTTATTTACACATATACACACACATAACACTCATCTACTCATTGTTGAGTTAAGGGTTGAATTGTCCATCCTTGTTCTATTTGTCACTTTTTCTAACCATGCTGAACACCCTCACTGATGATGCAATGCTGTGTGGCACGCAGAAAGTGCTTTCATAAAATGCACTAGATGGCAGTATTGTCCTGTTTAAGAGTGTCACAACATTGCTGTTTACGGCAGACGAACTGCTTTATGGTAGACAAAACGTGACTGCTATTGTTGTGTGTTGTTGCCGCTCTGGGAGGACGTTAATGAAACTGCCTAATAATAAACCCACATAAGAAACCAAGAACTCACCCTTGATCAATCTACAGTTATAACATGATTGGGCAGGTACGTTGTTTGTATTGTGTGCCTGAATTTCGGGAGATTTTCGGGAGAAAATTTGTCCCGGGAGGTTTTCGGGAGAGGCGCTGAATTTCGGGAGTTTCACGGAAAATCCGGGAGGGTTGGCAAGTATGGGATAAGGTAATCGGAGAAAGGTAAAAATATAATACATCTATTATCGGACAAAGTTATGTTTAAGTTTCACGTTTGCATCTCATAGCACATACTTGCGGTGCATTCTAGGAACCAGGATTAACGTTCGAAAAGGAGGCATCATTACTTTTTAAAGACATGGGAGGCTTAACCCCCTGCACTAACAATAATTAATATATAAAAGTATATGATAATATATATAATTATATAATAATTACGTATTATTATTATTATTATTATTATATTGATGATAATCCTACATGTATCAGCCTTAGTCTATGACAGGCCTGGGCAATTATTTTGACTCAGGGGCCAAATTTAGAGAAAAAAATGTGTCTGGGGGCCGGTATGTCTATTTTTAGGAACACTAATACAAAACCTGATTGAATGCTAAAAACGTTATGACTGACCGCCTTAAAAAACAGAATGGAATTTTAAATTGTTCTATGAATGATAAAACACTGAATATTGACAACAGATGAATGTCACACCCCCTCTCGATCGACATATTTTACAATCAAGTGAAATGCAACAAAAAATAAAAACACCTATAATCTGATACATCTGATAAATCACTAAGCTTTAGAACTTTGTTGTAAAAATCTGACCCGCATTTTGGGATGGACGCTCTGGATTCACGCTCCTCACCCACACTGCTTGGTGCCTCGTCTGAGCTGCTCTGACTTAGATTACCATAGTAACTAAATACATTACCATAGTAATTAGTGTATCATGCAGATTCCAACCATTGAAGTACTTTGTAAAGTTCAAGACTTACGGTCATTTAAAAACATCACTACACATCATAATGGCGGCTACACTTTCCATCTTAAAGATCTAAAAATGTATTTAGGAATGTCTGGGGGGCCAGATTGAAAAGCTTAACAGGCCGCATGTGGCCCCCGGGCCTTAATTTGCCCAGGTCTGTTCTATGAAGTAAAGGAAAACTTGATTTACTTGAACTTAATTTATTATCCTATTAAAGTGAATAATGACGGGTTGCATGATGATTAAAACTTACAGTCTGTCTTCTTTTTATTAAATTTGTCAACATTATTTTGTAAAAAAAATAAATAAATAATAAGAATTACTTTTTAAAAATAAAAAAAATACCAAATAATTTAAGGGCATTTAATGATATTTTAAGGGGTCTAATGGCGCCACTGGTGGGTCTCACTGGTTCGAACGCTTGATTAAAAAAAAATAAAAATAAAAAGTAAAAATTATTGATGAAACTAAGACATAAACATGTAAATATTGTGGACTTCCTCTTCATGGAGCGTGCCATCCACTGTACTTCCTGGTTGTCATGTGTGTGGCGCACCAGACACAATTACATGTGTGAATGCTTCTCTGCAGCCACACAATGATGCATGGATGAGAGTGTTTACATGCAAGAAGGAACTGGCTTACATTCACATCGGCAAAATATGCTAATCTCATCTTGAAAAAGTCGAAAACCTTATCAGAGTGTTTTCCATACAAAATCTTGGGGACATATAACCTTAATGAGGTTAATTTTTTGTTTTAAAAAGGCTTGCTTCCACCAAATTAAGTCAATGTTATTTTTTAGTGTATGTCAACATACTGAGCAGTGATGTTTGGTTTAGGGTGAGATGGGGCCCCTTTGATCCGCCACCAATCAATATCGGCCAATTTCCGTGAAAAAGCATTTGATCGGCAGATGGCGATGTATGCCATTTGATGCCGATCACATAGGTCCATCCCCTCTGGCTGACACTGAATGTGTTTTTAGTTCTCCCGCTAACAAGTTAGCAGCTAATTATGCGTGGAGCCGCTCCCCTGACCTGCATTACAGCACATACATAGCATTTCTTAATATCTTATGTAGCGTTATCACTGGAGGACGAGGTTAAAAATGTCACACACTAACTGCTAGTCAGGAGCAGGTATGCTAATAGCTAAAATAGCTATCAACAAAAGAAGAAATAAGTGCTTGGTAAAGTTTAGGAAGTGTAGATGGACGACATAACAGAAAGTAAGCAGATATTGACATGAAATGAACAGGTAGATGAATAAGAGTCTAGAGCAGTGGTTCTCAAACTTTTTTCAACAAGTACCACCTCAAAAAACATGAGCTGTCCAAGTACTACTATATTGACCATCATTAAAAATACAATAGCGTAGAAAGCCTAAATATTCATTATAAACAAAGCAGAGGTTTTATTTAACAGGTATATTTAATATTTTTGGCTACTGTAACTTAACACACAGTTTGAACAGTAACTCTGTGTTTGAATATTTAATTAAGTGGTTATTTAGCGTACCACAAGTGGTCCCACAGTTTGAGCATCACCGGTCTAGGGAGTGGATAATATAACTCTGGCTTTTAAACACCACTGCTTTTGCACATTTTCCTTTTGACTTCTTCTAGTTTTTATCCGATCGTAGCCGTTCAAGTAACGTTCGGCTTGATCGGGAAATTTTTCTTCCAAAAATTCCTCGGTTACCAGGAATTTCAGGTTTTCCAGGACATTTTTTGTGGTATTTCTTGCCCGTTTCTTAACTATTCCACCATTCACACACTCCCCTCACCCTGGATATTGAAGACCAGTTTCCTGTTTCCCTAAATTTCAGTTTTTCCCGGAATTGGCAGGAATTTTTCCCCATACTCCACTCATCCTGGACATTCCAGCTAACGTGTTTCCCGGTCAAAGAAATTACCGGATTACCGAGAATTACCAGGAATTTTTTCCCCATTGGAAATTAATGGGCAATAACCAAACCTCTTCATATCCCACATTTATCAACCAATTTAAACTGTTCCACCATCCACACACTCTCCCCACCCTGCACATTGAAGCCAAAAACCTGTTTCCTATTTTCCCCAAATTTCCGTTTTTCCCAGAATTGCCAGAAATGTTCCCCCAGGCAAAGGGCAAAAGCAGTGGTGTTTAAAAGCCGGAATTCCTGGTAATCAGGGAAATATTGTAACTCTGAAACATTTTGGCTGGGTGAATGGAGTGTGTGGATGGCAGAACGGTTTGAATCGGTTGAGAAATGTGGAATATGCAGAAGTTTGTATAATGCCCATTCAATTTCAACGAGGAAGAATTCCTGGCAATTCCGGGAAAAAATTACATTTTGGGAAACAGGAAACAGGTTTTTCGCTTCAATGTCCAGGGTAAAGGGAGTGTGTGGAAGTTGGAACAGTTTAAATCGGTTGAGAAATGTGGGATATGAAGAGGTTTGGTTTTTGCCCATTAATTTCCAATGGGGAAAAAATTCCTGGTAATTTTTGGTAATCCGGTAATTTTTTGGACCGGGAAGCATGTTGGCTTGAATGTCCAAGATGAGTGGAGTGTGTGGATGTTAGAACGGTTCAAATCTGTCGAGAAATGTGGGACATGCAGAAGTTTGTATATTGCCCATTCAATTTCAATGGGGATTCCTGGCAATTCCGGGAATAACACAAATTTTGGGAATCAGGAAACAGGTTTTTGGCTTCAATATACATGGTGAGGAGAGTGTGTAAATGGTGGAACGGTTTGAATCGGGTAAGAAATGCCATATAAAGGTCCTGGAAAACCTGAAATTCCTGGTAATCAACACATTTTTTAGGACAAATTTCCCGGTCAAGCCGAACGTTTGGATACTTGAATGGTTACGATCAGATAAAAACCGGGGTGAAGAAGTCAAAAGAAAAAAGTGCAAAAGCAGTGGTGTTTAAAAGTCAGAATTCCTGGTAATCAGGGAAGTTTTTTAAACTTGCAAACATTAAGGCTGGGTGAGGAGAGTGTGTGGATGGTGGAACAGTTTAAATCGGTTGAGAAATGTGGGATATGAAGAGGTTTGGTTATTGCCCATTAATTTCCAACGAGGAAAGAATTCCTGGTAATTCTCGGTAATCCGGGAATTTTTTTGACCTGGAAACACGTTGGCTTGAATATCCAGGATGAGTGGAGTGTGTGGATGTTGGAACGGTTCAAATCTGTCGAGAAATGTGGGATATGCAGAAGTTTGTATATTGCCCATTCAATTTCAACCGGGAAAAAATCCTGGCAATTCCGGGGAAAACGGAAATTTTTGGAAACAGGAAACAGGTTTTTGGCTTCAATATCCAGGGTGAGGAGAGTGTGTGGATGGTGGAACAGTTCAAATCGGGCCATAAAAAATGTCCTGGAAAACCTGAAATTCCTGGTAGTCAAGCCGATTGTTTTGATACTTGAACGGTTACGATCGGATATAAACGGGGGGAGAAGAAGTCAGAGGGGAAAAGTGCAAAAGCAGTGGTGTTTAAAAGCCGGAATTCCTGGTAATCAGGGACATTTTCTTTAACCCGAAAACATTTTGGCTGGGTGAGTAGAGTGTGTGGATGGTGGAACGGTACAAATCGGTTAAGAAATGCCATAAAAAAAATTCCTGGTAATCAAGGAATTTTTGGAAGAAAAATTTCTCGATCAAGCCGAACGTTTGGATACTTGAAAGGTTACTATCGGATAAAAACTGGGCGGAGAAGAGGTTAAAAGCAAAAAGGGCAAATTTTTTAAACCCGGAAACATTTTGGCTGGGTGAGTGGAGTGTGTGGATGTTGGAACGGTTCAAATCTGTCGAGAAATGTGGGATATGCAGAAGTTTGTATATTGCCCATTCAATTTCAATGGGGAAAAATTCCTGGCAATTCCGGGAAAAACGGAAATTTTTGGAAACAGGTTTTTGGCTTCAATATCCAGGGTGAGGAGAGTGTGTGGATGGTGGAACGGTTCAAATCGGGCCATAAAAAAGGCCCTGGAAAACCTAAAATTCCTGGTAATCAATGACATTTTTGGAAGGGAAATTTCCTGGTCAAGCCGAACATTTACGATCGGATAAAAACTGGGGGAGAAGAAAAAGGGGGGGGGGAAGGAAAAAGTACAAAAGCAGAGGTGTTTAAAAGCCGGAATTCCTGGTATTTAAGGAATTTTTGGAGCAAAAATTTCCCGGTCATGCCAAACGTTTGGATACTTGAACGGTTACGCTCGGATAAAAACTGGGGGAGAAAAAGTCAAAAGGAAAAAGTGCAAAAGCAGTGGTGTTTAAAAGCCAGAATTCCTGGATGGTGGAACGGTTCAAATCGGGCCATAAAAAAGGTCCTGGAAAACCTAAAATTCCTGGTAATCAATGACATTTTTGGAAGGAAAATTTCCTGGTCAAGCCGAACGTTTACGATCGGGTAAAAACTAGGGGGGAGAAAAAGTCAAAAGAAAAAAGTGCAAAAGCAGTGGTGTTTAAAAGCCAGAATTTCTGGATGGTGGAACGGTTCAAATCAGGCCATAAAAAAGGTACTAGAAAACCTAAAATTCCTGGTAATCAATGACATTTTTGGAAGGAAAGTTTCCTGGTCAAGCCGAACGTTTACGATCGGGTAAAAACTGGGGGAGAAGAAAAAGGGGGAAAAAAAGGAAAAAGTACAAAAACAGTGGTGTTTAAAAGCCGGAATTCCTGGTAATCAAGGAATTTTTGGAAGAAAAATTTCCCGTTCATGCCAAACGTTTGGATGCTTGAACGGTTACGCTCGGATAAAAACTGGGGGTGAAAAAGTCAAAAGGAAAAAGTGCAAAAGCAGTGGTGTTTAAAAGCCAGAATTCCTGGATGGTGGAACGGTTATAATCGGGCCATAAAAAAGGTCCTGGAAAACCTAAAATTCCTGGTAATCAATGACATTTTTGGAAGGAAAATTTCCTGGTCAAGCCGAACGTTTACGATCGGGTAAAAACTGGGGGGGGAGAAAAAGTCAAAAGGAAAAAGTGCAAAAGCAGTGGTGTTTAAAAGCCAGAATTCCTGGATGGTGAAACGGTTCAAATTGGGCCATAAAAAAGGTCCTGAAAAACCTAAAATTCCTGGTAATCAATGACATTTTTGGAAGGAAAGTTTCCTGGTCAAGCCGAACGTTTACAATCGGATAAAAACTGGGGGAGAAGAAAAAGGGGGGGGAAAAGGAAAAAGTACATAAATAGTGGTGTTTAAAAGCCGGAATTCCTGGTAATCCAGGAATTTTTGGAAGAAAAATTTCCCGTTCATGCCAAACGTTTGGATGCTTGAACGGTTACGCTCGGATAAAAACTGGGGGTGAAAAAGTCAAAAGGAAAAAGTGCAAAAGCAGTGGTGTTTAAAAGCCAGAATTCCTGGATGGTGGAACGGTTCAAATCGGGCCATAAAAAAGGTCCTGGAAAACCTAAAATTCCTGGTAATCAATGACATTTTTGGAAGGAAAATTTCCTGGTCAAGCCGAACGTTTACGATCGGGTAAAAACTGGGGGGGGAGAAAAAGTCAAAAGGAAAAGGTGCAAAAGCAGTGGTGTTTAAAAGCCAGAATTCCTGGATGGTGAAACGGTTCAAATTGGGCCATAAAAAAGGTCCTGAAAAACCTAAAATTCCTGGTAATCAATGACATTTTTGGAAGGAAAGTTTCCTGGTCAAGCCGAACGTTTACGATCGGGTAAAAACTGGGGGAGAAGAAAAAGGGGGAAAAAAAGGAAAAAGTACAAAAACAGTGGTGTTTAAAAGCCGGAATTCCTGGTAATCAAGGAATTTTTGGAAGAAAAATTTCCCGTTCATGCCAAACGTTTGGATGCTTGAACGGTTACGCTCGGATAAAAACTGGGGGTGAAAAAGTCAAAAGGAAAAAGTGCAAAAGCAGTGGTGTTTAAAAGCCAGAATTCCTGGATGGTGGAACGGTTCAAATCGGGCCATAAAAAAGGTCCTGGAAAACCTAAAATTCCTGGTAATCAATGACATTTTTGGAAGGAAAATTTCCTGGTCAAGCCGAACGTTTACGATCGGGTAAAAACTGGGGGGGGGGGGGGAAGTCAAAAGGAAAAAGTGCAAAAGCAGTGGTGTTTAAAAGCCAGAATTCCTGGATGGTGAAACGGTTCAAATTGGGCCATAAAAAAGGTCCTGAAAAACCTAAAATTCCTGGTAATCAATGACATTTTTGGAAGGAAAGTTTCCTGGTCAAGCCGAACGTTTACAATCGGATAAAAACTGGGGGAGAAGAAAAAGGGGGGAAAAAAGGAAAAAGTACAAAAACAGTGGTGTTTAAAAGCCGGAATTCCTGGTAATCAAGGAATTTTTGGAAGAAAAATTTCCCGTTCATGCCAAACGTTTGGATGCTTGAAGGGTTACGCTCGGATAAAAACTGGGGGTGAAAAAGTCAAAAGGAAAAAGTGCAAAAGCAGTGGTGTTTAAAAGCCAGAATTCCTGGATGGTGGAACGGTTCAAATCGGGCCATAAAAAAGGTCCTGGAAAACCTAAAATTCCTGGTAATCAATGACATTTTTGGAAGGAAAATTTCCTGGTCAAGCCGAACGTTTACGATCGGGTAAAAACTGGGGGGGGAGAAAAAGTCAAAAGGAAAAGGTGCAAAAGCAGTGGTGTTTAAAAGCCAGAATTCCTGGATGGTGAAACGGTTCAAATTGGGCCATAAAAAAGGTCCTGAAAAACCTAAAATTCCTGGTAATCAATGACATTTTTGGAAGGAAAGTTTCCTGGTCAAGCCGAACGTTTACGATCGGGTAAAAACTGGGGGAGAAGAAAAAGGGGGGAAAAAAGGAAAAAGTACAAAAACAGTGGTGTTTAAAAGCCGGAATTCCTGGTAATCAAGGAATTTTTGGAAGAAAAATTTCCCGTTCATGCCAAACGTTTGGATGCTTGAACGGTTACGCTCGGATAAAAACTGGGGGTGAAAAAGTCAAAAGGAAAAAGTGCAAAAGCAGTGGTGTTTAAAAGCCAGAATTCCTGGATGGTGGAACGGTTCAAATCGGGCCATAAAAAAGGTCCTGGAAAACCTAAAATTCCTGGTAATCAATGACATTTTTGGAAGGAAAATTTCCTGGTCAAGCCGAACGTTTACGATCGGGTAAAAACTGGGGGGGGAGAAAAAGTCAAAAGGAAAAAGTGCAAAAGCAGTGGTGTTTAAAAGCCAGAATTCCTGGATGGTGAAACGGTTCAAATTGGGCCATAAAAAAGGTCCTGAAAAACCTAAAATTCCTGGTAATCAATGACATTTTTGGAAGTAAAGTTTCCTGGTCAAGCCGAACGTTTACAATCGGATAAAAACTGGGGGAGAAGAAAAAGGGGGGAAAAAAGGAAAAAGTACAAAAACAGTGGTGTTTAAAAGCCGGAATTCCTGGTAATCAAGGAATTTTTGGAAGAAAAATTTCCCGGTCATGCCAAACATTTGGATGCTTGAACGGTTACGCTCGGATAAAAACCGGGGGTGAAAAAGTCAAAAGGAAAAAGTGCAAAAGCAGTGGTGTTTAAAAGCCAGAATTCCCGGATGGTGGAACGGTTCAAATCGTGTCGTAAAAAAGGTTCTGGGAAACCTAAAATTCCTGGTAATCAATGACATTTTTGGAAGAAAAATTTCCTGGTCAAGCCAAATGTTTACAATCGGGAAAAAACTGGGGGGGGGGTCAAAAGGAAAAAGTGCAAAAGCAGTGGTGTTTAAAAGCCAGAATTCCTGGATGGTGGAACGATTCAAATCGGGCCGTAAAAAAGGTCCGGGAAAACCTAAAATTCCTGGTAATCAATTACATTTCTGGAAGGAAAATTTCCTGGTCAAGCTGAACGTTTACGATCAGGTAAAAACTGTGGGGGGGGGGGGGGGAGTACAAAAGCAGTGGTGTTTAAAAGCCGGAATTCCTGGTAATCAGGGAAAAAATTTAACTTGGAAAAATTTTGGCTGGGTGAGTGGAGTGTGTGGACTGTGCAACTGTTTTGATTGGGTGAGAACTGTGGGAGTTTGAAAATAGCCATTAATTTTCATTTGGGAAAATGGCCCGTAAATCCTGTAAATCCTGGTAATCGATTTGTTTTGATATTCAAACGGTTCTGATCAGAAGAAGTGGAAGAACAACAAGTATTTTGGTGTAGAAGCGTGTATGTGTGAGTGTATTGGCATTCACACAATAATAACAAATAAGAACAAAACAGGGCTACCATTAAAATCTTGTATCAGGCCCTAAACAAGACAACAAGGACAACACACAAAGCCAGGGGCCCCAATCCGTGTCTTCCTTTATCCATGTTTGGTCATGTGACAAAAGCCTTCACCTGACAGCGAAAACTCCTCCCATCTCCACGGCACGCCAGCGAAACACGCCATAATCTTCACTCTCTCTCATGACGCACGAGGGCGAGCAGAAATAGCTCTGACAGACGCAGGCATTCCCTCCCGTTTCACGTCACCAGCGCTCATCTCACCGAATCGGGGTCAGGCGCCTACCAAACCTGTTTCCACCTGGCTCCGTATTCTGTTTGGGGTGGAAACAAAGAGGCGTGACTTCCCCCCCGGAGGGCATCTGAGTCAGGACATGTAAAAACCCAAAAGGTCACGCCGCCATCCACAGCCCCACCGCGTGACAATGAAGAGATGATGATTATGTTAATTCGGGGATGACATTGAAATGTTGCTATGGTGTCAGATTGACAGCACACACAAACAACATCATTAAAAATGCGTTTGAAAAAAGGTTCCTTTTCTATGACCTTGGAGAGTGGCGTCCAAGCCCTCCCGTCATCTTTGAAGTTAGCGCTCCCTCCAGTGTCCGCCTCCGCTTCTCGGCGTTTCACAAGGAGACGGAGATACATCCATCCGTCCTGCCGCTGCCACGGCAACAAGACCTGTGAGGTCATTGTGGCCGAGAGCAGAAAGAATTCTATTTAGAGCGCGTGCTTTGGTTGAATGAGGAAAGGCCTGGTTCAGGCCGGAGAAAGTCTTTGTTGAAAAGCCCGGAAACAATTCAACTAAACTGCAATATGCTGTTTTGAGTACACGAGTGCCGATATTATGAAAACACTCATTTTAAAATCAATACAAGAATATGGTTTATACTACCATAATGTAAAAGCTTGAATTGGAATTTTACATTGATTTACAATTATGTATAAAATAGACGAGTAAATTAATCAATTCAAATTAATAAGGAATAGTGTGTATAAAAACCTTCAAACAAACAAACAAACAAATTGAATGAGTTACCATTAATCTGTTAAAATGTAATTTCTAAATAAAAATAACCTGCATTCTAAAAATAATTTTGAAACAACATTAAACTATGTACTACAAATAATCTGTACAATGTATGAGTATATACTAACTATGTTGCATCAAACAATCAGTCAATCGAACTTTAGTAACGTAGCACTTTTCATGCACACAGACAAGCAGCAAACAACGACAACAAAGAAACCACACACAGAGCACTAATGACAGCTACAAAACAATAAAAGGCGTCCACACTGAGGAATCACTAAAAAAAATATCATCTAAAAAAATTATATAAAGTAACATTTTTAAATATGTGCCATATACAGTAATGAATAAATAAAATAGTCTAAAAAGAGTAATAATAGCAAGAAATTCAATGGGAAATTACATCATGAAAATTATGAAAACTAGCAACCCTAGAAGACATTATACTTCAGTGAAATGCTGCCCTCTAATGGATAACGTACCAAATTGAGCAGTTTTTAAAGTGTGTAAAAAAATATATATTCGATTACAGAAGT
>NC_084569.2:19422458-19557458 GCF_033978685.3 Nerophis lumbriciformis
ACAAAGGCTGTCTGGCTGTCGACCAGGTGGTACCACTTTTCCACACAGATGCTGCAGTGCTTCTGGAATAGCTTTTTCAGACGAGCTGCATAGACTGCTACGCAGACTTCAGCCTTGACAGCGTCCCTCTCGTTGTCTAATGGTGTCATCCTGACTTTGGCTTTTACCAGTCGTATAGTCACGTCCTCTGGTAACTCCCACCGAAGGTACAATACGGCACCGTAAGAGCGTTCGCTACCATCAGAGAAGGTGATGCCACAGGTCTTGGCACACGGGTCAGGTGGCGTCAGGGCTCTGATAAATTTCAACTGGCTGAGCTTAGCGTAGTCTTCAAAGAGACAGATGGTATCTTCACAGAGGCTCTCAGTCAAAGGTGCATTCCATGTATCTACTGATGGACCGTAGTTGACCTTTGCTTCCTGAAAAGCTCTCCTCACCAAGATGGCTCCCTTCTGTTTGACAGGAGTTGCAAGACCGAGGGGATTGTATAGCGCAGAAACTTGACTGAGGAGCTCTCTTCGGGTGAGTGGATCTGGCACCTGCGCTCTGACTTCCTCTCTTGACAGGTTTTCTCCGAGTCTCATTTTCTTTCTCTTTTTGGAGAAGTTCACAGCTACCATCAAGTGAAGCTTGTCACTCTCAGGATCATATTCGAGGCCCAGGGCTTTATTTTTCCCCTCAGAGAG
This sequence comes from Nerophis lumbriciformis, assembly GCF_033978685.3. Taxonomy (NCBI): domain Eukaryota; kingdom Metazoa; phylum Chordata; class Actinopteri; order Syngnathiformes; family Syngnathidae; genus Nerophis; species Nerophis lumbriciformis. The sequence goes on from NC_084569.2 coordinate 19,423,145, forward strand.
TTGGTTTGGGAGGACCATCACTGGGGGTTCTTCCTTCTTTAAGTGGCTTGATTCTGACCTCCAATTTTGGCAGGAGTAGACTCATGCATTCATGTAGAATCCTCTGGCTTCCAGGATGTGCTCAACATTTGAGGTTATTTGCTTGAGCTAGCTCAGATCATCATGCGAGGTCAAGATGTCATCTACATAGGCGTCTTGCTCCAGCACTCGACGCTCTTCTGCAAGATGATGGAACATTGGCATGTTGGCCGTCTCCCGCATGGCGACTTGAGTGATAAAGCCGGCTGGTTTATCACCTATGTTAACCCTGGTGGTGGCATATTCCTGGACGTCCTCTTCCTCAGAGTCTCTCCACAGGAAGCCATACAGAATTATAAAAAAAATTTTATGTCCCCAAGTGCAGCGAAGACACCTTGGCGAAACCGAATGAGGACAGCACAGATGTCATTGAGGACGTCTGGACCCTTGATGAGCAGGTCGTTCAGGCTCTGGCCTCTGAATTTCTGACTACTGTTCCAGACGAGGCATACTGGCGTTGTCACCGAGTGGAGATTTGGTGCAATCAAGTGGCTGATGTACCATACGGGTCCAGACCAGCTTGCCAACTCTCTATGGACAGCTTGACTGCAGCGTTCCGCTCAACCATCTCGTGGACTGGAGCTTTGTACGCCGCCTTCCATTTTGGCTCCTTTGCCAACTGCTTCTCAGTCCTCAGGAATGTTGCTTCAACTGCTCTCCTGTTGTTTGGCAATGTTGCTGGATCCTCAACCCAAGGGTACTTTGCATGCCAGTGTGGTTTCTCGCTGTGGTGAGCTCCATTGATGTATGTCAGTTCACTCTTTATTTGCTCCAGTTCCCGCTCCTCAGAGAAGGTCATCTTCTTCCCTCCAGGTTGGCAATTCGGACATCTGCAGTCGCCACACCTGGGCTCACATGCAGGCCCAATGCTGTCCCACCTTCACCAGTCTATGAAGTCTCGGCTGGCAGCAGACGTGACTGCTTGGAACAGTTGAGGTGGGTAAACTGGGTTCTTGCTGGTTTGCTCCTCGTACGCAACAGCTGCTGCGCGCATGGAGCCGGCAAAGTGGGTTCTGGATCCATGGGCTGTGACTTTAATATTTTCCATGAGATCTGGATGAGAGCCACCCACTGTCTTCCCAAGGGGACTCGCCAATGGAGTGCACTTTTTGAGGGACGAGTTGGCCTTCCTTGTGGCTGATGAGGAGCTTGATTTTAGTGGGACGGACCAGTTCATGAAGAGGGACATCAGGAAATATCTGTTGCAGTGTTTTGGGTGGTATGTGGCGATTGACCTATGCGATGATGTCCAGCCCGTAACAAACAAGCTGGTGGGACCTAAGGGTTCCTTTTTCACTTGCGACCCGGGTCTTCAGGAGGTAACACTTGGTCTCCACCGTCACTTGCATCCCCCCGACTTATTGGTCTCCACATCTTCACTCCTCAGGTTCAGCTCACCAGCACCCTCATGAGTGATGTAGTTCGCATCGGATGCCAAGTCTATCAGGGTTCCGATCCTCTGTCCATCATTTGCAGTAACTTCCAGGATCATCATTATGACAGGGTACTCTTCAAGGCCATTCTCTGCCAGCAAGCTCCTCTCAGGTACAGCTGAACTGAATGTCTTTGAGACGGAGTTGCAGAATGCATCTCGGCACCGCTGGGCTAGGTCTGGGGGCAGGCGTGTCAGGAACTCTTCCTGGCTTTCGGTGTACCTTTTCCATCCCCCTCTTACTGTACTAGGCTTTGGCCTCCTTGGCCCATCTCCCTTACTTGCAGCTTTGGGACACAGGTAGTAGTGATAACTCAGACCATGAGCATCCTTACACCCCTCGCTTTTGCACAGAAAGTTGGTCTTGCACTCTGCGTCACCATCGTGGACCTCCAAGCATCTCCCACAAGCACCAATTTTTTTAACTGCTTTCTCCTTCTCTTCTGTTTTGAGAGCTTTGAATTTCTTGCAGTAGTAGAGTCTCTTTCTGTGGCCCCTTTCTCCACAGACGACACAGGGTGCTTGAGCACTTGAGGAGTTGGTGCTTTTTGTTCGGGCATGTTTTTTCGGGACTCCTGTCTCCCTCATGCTGGGGTCATTGTCCCTGAGTTGGTCCAGCTGCTCATAAATATTTTCCTGACTTCTCAGAAACTTGAGAAGTATGTCAAACCTGTCCTCAGGTGATGAGGCTTGCTCTTCCTCTCTTGCGGTTACATGGACCAGCCACTCCTTCTTTAAGCCCTCCAGTAGCTTACTCTCCAGGGACTTGGTAACGAGTGGATTTTTCAGGGCGCCAGTGTTTCCCAGTTCACTGAGGTCATACAGGGCCTTTTCCACGATTTGTATCAAGTCCACAATCTTCCTGGGTTGATGACTTTTTACTTCTGGCAGTGCCTGCAGCTCCTCAATGATTTCTAGGCAATTGCTGTTTTATTTCCGAACCGATTTCCCAGCACACGAAAGATTTCATCTGCCGTCCCATATGATGACAGGCAAAGGTCCCTCACAACATTGTCTTCCAGGCTGCCCAACAGCTGGATTTCCTTAACCTCCTTGGAGCCATTCGGTTCGCCTTGCTTTTGTAGTGCCTCCCACTCTTTCATCCAGAGGTAGAAGTTCCGCTTGTTGCCCTCAAACCGTGGGAGTGCTGTTGTTTTCAGTTTGATAGCGGGTGAGTGGTGTGGCATCTCCTCAGAGGACTCCTTCTTTTGCAGCTTTGCCTGCAGTAGGGTAGCCTCGTCAGAAATGAACTCTTGCAGCGTACTCTCCACATTCCTGACGCGCTCCCGGAAGTCAGACTCCTGTCCTTCAGGGACCCACCGAGTCCATTGGCGCATGGTTCCGTTTGCCATTTTCACCAGCCCCTCAAGGTTGCTGAGCATCAGTTTGTATGCCTCCAGCTTCAGACTCGGTTTGCTCGCTGCCAACCGCTTGCACTCTTTTTCAGCTGCCCCAATACAAGAGAGAGTTCGGAGCAGCCAAAGTGTTGCCATAGAACCTTCTGGACAGTATTCTCCACTTCCTGAAGCTTCTGTTCGCAGTCCTCTGCTGTTTTTCTCCCATCTGCATTGATGTCCTCTTTAGCAGTAGGTTCAAGCTCCGCCTCCTCGGTCAAGGTTTCTACCTCCTCATTTGCCTCCATTACCTTCTCAGCCTCAAGTGTGACCTTGCTGAAGGCTTCCACCAGTTCTCTGCCGACATTTTCTTGCAAGACTTCAACAGTAAGTTTGCCTGTCGGGTAAACCACTGTCGTTCTTTCCCTCTTCAGCTGCTGCAGGGATTTTGACTCGGCCATTTTGGGCTTTGCTAAGAGCTTTGGAGCACTGGGCCTGGACACAGCAGTGGCTTGGCAGGGGCGTTGGGTGGATTTGGATGCGGGAGACTCAGTCTGGTTTGCTTCGGGGCTTTTCCAACCAGCTGGAACAGCAGTTTTTCACTGTCAAGTGTTTTGCTTTTATGCTGTGCTTATCCCAGCCTTGAAAGTATGTACCAATGCTGAATGTGGCTTCTGGATTTCACTCAAAAGACCAGACCGTTGTTATTTCTTTCCTTTTATTTTTCCTTTAGTTTGCAACAGTTTCTCCAAACAAAGAAACAGCTTCTTTTTTCTTTTTAGACTTTTTCCAGTCTTGTTTAGGTTTTTACCTTTGTTACCTTTTTTAGCAGTACAACTCTGGGTTCTCTGTAAGAACTAAACTTTTTTCCACTCTGCGCTGCGGTGGCGTCTTTTGTACTCCTTGATTTGACACAGCTGACTATTTACCGGGCTCGCGCACCAGCAGATGAGACGGGAGCGCGCCCCGCTATACCTGCGTGTGAACGTAAATAGATTGGCTCTGATCATATAAGCCGACTGGCCAAACTAATGCCGAATTATATACATTACCCGGGGTTGCCTAGGTGAATAGGGGTGCGGATATGCTCTACGATAAAACACAATTTTATTAAGTAGGGTTTGGCTGGTTGCCAAGCCGTCGCAGTTGCGAGCTCGCGCATCAGCTGACGAGACAGCTGTTTGCCGCTACACATACATACATACATACATATACTGTATATACAGTATATATACAGTATATACTGTTAGTGATTAATCCCAAACTGTTCCCACAATGTTGGGAGAATGGATTTGTCCAAAATGTTTTGGTATCCTGGAGCATTTCACTGGAACTAAGTGGCCAAGTCCAACTCCTGAAAAACAACCCCACACCATAATTCCTCCTCCACCGAATTTCACACTCGGCACAATGCAGTCCGAAATGTACTGTTCTCCTGGCAACCCAGACTCGTCCATCAGATTTCTAGAAGGAAAAGCTTGATTCATCACTCCAGAAAACGCGACGTGCTTTACACCACTGCATCCGACGCTTTGCATTGGACTTGGTGATGTATGGCTTAGATTTAGCTGATCGGCCATGGAAACCCATTCCATGAAGCTCTCTGCGTACTGTACGTGGGCTAATTGGAAGGTCACATGAAGTTTGGAGCTCTGTAGCAACTGACTGTGCAGAAAGTGGGGCAACCTTTTTGCACTATGCACTGACCCCTCTCTGTCAGTTTATATGGCCTACCACTTCGTGGCTGAGTTGCTGCTGTTCCCAAACTCTTTCATTTTCTTACAATAAAGCCGACAGTTGACTTTGGAATATTTAGGAGCGAGGACATTTCACGACTGGATTTGTTGCACAGGTGGCATCCTATGACAGTTCCACGCTGGAAATCACTGAGAGCGGCCCATTCTTTCACAAATGTTTGTAGAAACAGTCTCCATGCCTAAGTACTTGATTTTATACACCTGTGACCAAGTGATTAGGTCACCTGATTCTGATCATTTGGATGGGTGGCCAAATACTTTTGGCAATATAGTGTACGTGCACACACAAATAAAAATTGACCGAAAAACATAGACTGACATTTATGTGAATGTTTAAAAGAGAAGAACGACAATCATAAACCAGCTGAATGTGATCCATATGTGTACTCGTTTCACCCAATGTGCTAATATTCAAACACGTCAGTCAGAATTTATTGCAAATATGCTAAGATTCAAACTCGTTTTTCTTTCTTTCTAGTGATCCTTCAATGTCAAAGTCGTCTGGGTGTTTTTTTTCGTGTTTTGCGGAGTACCGTACCAACATCTGCAAGTTCCTCCTCCGTCCTATGTCAGTGAGGGCATTGTGTCTGCACTTGTCAGTCTCATTATTATGTTCTGTCTGGCGGGCGGGCCTGGCTGGTGGTCTTGATGTGAACTTGATGCTCACCAAGTCATGCGGCCGCCTGTGATGTGAGGAGCGTCAAGGGGCTTGTGTTGAATCTTTGCAAGCCACTTGTCAGCGCCTCTAATGAAAGTGGCGCTTTCCCCCCACCCCCTCGGTGGCCTCTTTTTCATTAGCGGGGTCAGAGGCCGTCGCCTAAGGCTGAACCTAAACGGATAGACGGGTGAGAAAGATGGGGAGGGGGTAAACATTTGGTAGCTAAAGAGCGGACATTGTTAGATCAAACGTTTTGCACAAATATTGAACATGAAAACCCATGAATCAAAGACATTAAGTGTTGTCTATTATGTCCGTGGAAACACAGATGTGGTCCAAAAAGGGTAAAGCCGCCATCCCTTTCTTCTTCCCCGTCACCCCCGGCCTCTTGCACATGAAAGGGGGCCGCACAGGGCCTAAGGATGGCCAGTGGGGCGTGTGCTATGCGAGGGCCCCAGGCCCAGACACAACACAACACACACAACTCCACAGGCCTCCACAGCTGGGCTGGAATGTGACCCGCTTCAGATTTTAAGGCCAGACGGGGCCCATTTGGTGTGTGTGTGAAAATAAAAGACATCAACCTCAGACAGACCAAATTGCCCTCTATCGGGGATATTCAAATAAATTGTTTTGGGGACCCACATAGCTAGAAAGGTAAAGAACGGGGCGTCGGACTTCTTCCGTTACTATTAGTCATATTTTGTATAGCCCGGAGAACCAGCGTCCTCTACAGTAGACATTTCATTTTACCGTATTTTTCGGACTATAAATCGCAGTTTTTTTCATAGTTTGGCCGGGGGTGCGACTTATACTCAGGAGCGACTTATGTGTGAAATTATTAACACATTACTGTAAAATATCAAATAATATTATTTAGCTCATTCACGTAAGAGACTAGACGTATAAGATTTCATGGGATTTAGCGATTAGGAGTGACAGATTGTTTGGTAAACGTATAGCATGTTCTATATGTTATAGTTATTTGAATGACTCTTACCATAATATGTTACGTTAACATACCAGGCACATTCTCAGTTGGTTATTTATGCCTCATATAACGTACACTTATTCAGCCTGTTGTTCACTATTCTTTATTTATTTTAAATTGCCTTTCAAATGTCTATTCTTGGTGCTGGGTTTTATCAAATAAATTTACCCAAAAAATGCGACTTATACTCCAGTGTGACTTGTGTTTTTTTCCTTCTTTATTATGTATTTTCGGCCAGTGCGACTTATACTCCGGAGCGACTTATACTCCAAAAAATACGGTATTCTACTTATTTTTGTCAGGGCTACAGGAGTACTCTGCTGGTTTTTTTTGGCAAAAAAAAAATTCAGAAAATGCTGTAAAAATGTGTCTCTTACAAGATGAATAGCCCAAATGATAAAAAAAAAAGAAGAAGAGAGGACCTAAAATGGAGCTTTGAGGAACACCACTAGTAAACCTAAAGATGTTAAACAAATGACTCCTGAGTGCACTTGAAGAAAACAAGCTGCAACAACACCTTAGTTACTAGTGTTGTCCCGATACCAATATTTTGGTACTGGTACCAAAATTATTTCGATACTTTTCGGTGCTTTTCTAAATAAAGGGGCTTTATTTTAACAAAAAAACTTAGGGTACATTAAACATATGTTTCTTGTTGCAAGTTTGTCCTTAAATAAAATACACACATATAAGACAACTTGTCTATTATTAGTAAATAAGCAAAAAAAAGGCTCCTAATTTAGCTGCTGACATATGCAGTAACATATTGTGTCATTTTCCATTCTATTATTTTGTCAAAATTATTAAGGACAAGTGGTAGAAAATTAATTATTAATCTACTTGTTCATTTACTGTTAATATCTGCTTACTTTCTCTTTTAACATGTTCTATCTACACTTCTGTTAAAATGTAATAATCACTTATTCTTCTGTTGTTTGGATACTTTACATTAGTTGTGGACGATATCACAAATTTGGTTATCAATCCGATACCAAGTAGTTACAGGATCATACATTGGTCATATTCAAAGTCCTCATGTGTCCAGGGACATATTTCCTGAGTTTATAAACATAAATGTGGAGGGGGGGCGTGGTCTGCGGGCCTGCCGCGGAGCGGGGTGTGTAAGGACCAGCCTCAAAGTCAGCGGCAGTTGAGTAGATTGCCCAGCTGGGGCTTGTTATCTAGTCACCTGTCGCCCTAATTAGCAGCAGCCGGAACGAGACACGTTGTTGGGAGTTGGAGAGAGAGAGACACATGCACAGAGCCAGAAGGCAGAGACACGTCGGACTGAAAAGTATATACTGCTGAAAAGCAAACGAGACTTGTGCATGTCAATAAAAGACTGGCTCAAACCTGTACACCGGGCTCACGAAAGATCTATTGGACTCAGGAGAACCCTCACAGCAGAGAGACTTTCACAATTTAAAAAAAACTAAAGAAGATTTTGTGATGCCAAAAAATATTGACATAATCATAGTAGTATCGACTAGATATGCTCCTGTACTTGGTATCATTAAAGTGGATATCAGGTGTAGATCCACCAATGGTGTTTGTTTACATTGTGACGCCGGTGAGCTATGGTGTGTAGAAGCATGTTTAATTATTCCTTAAACTTACTTTATTGATGCACGTTTCAGAGGCGGTATAGTACCGAACATAATTCATTAGTATCGCGGTACTATACTAATACTAGTATACCATACAACTCTATTAGTTACATTACAAAAAACATTTTGTAAAAAGTAGAGGACTTAAAGGGGTGCCCTGAGGACCGCCTCAGTTATGTAAATCACAAGTCTGGACTCCAAGTGTTCTATGTTTGCTCGCAAGGTTAAAGCTTCGAGTGGTCCAAGTTCCCCTATACTACAGGAGCACTCTAGTGTTTTTTTTTAGGAATTTTCAGCAAAAAAGTTTATCTCCCAAGTTTTGACCTGAACTCGAGGACCGGTATGATGTCATTCCCGGGCCGCCAGTTGAATAACCCTGGTCTATATGATCAACTTTAGCAGGGACAACCATCACAAATCTCCTATAAATCATCTTTATTTGTTCATTATTGTTCCATATGGACACTAATACATCACAGTTAACATAGAAATATATTTTTTAGATGCATAGCTGTACGTACTGCATACACTGCTCTATAAGACATAAGAGACAAATAAATACCGAGTAGTTGATGTACACAATCCTGTAGAGTAAATGATTCCATAATGAAAGGAATCAAAGAGCTTATGGTTTCTGGTAGACATTCAAAACAAAGTACTATTTGGGGTTCAACCAAAAAAATCTAAGAGAAAAATACACCTCAGAAGTCAAACAGAACTTCGAAGCTGAGCATCTGCAAAGGGGTGTCCCATTACAACGTTGCCACTTCAGATACCCCTACTGATATTGGAGCCTTGAGTGTTGGCCGAAATCAATCGAATACGATATCAGCGCCAATCCTATTTCATGCTTTTATTATTTTGTAGTGTGAAATGTTAAACAATAGGTATGACAAACACTAATCTTATGATGGTAGTTGTTTTTGGCGACACCTGGTGGTCACAATAATTCATTAAGCCAATGATGCATTAAACTGAATGATGCGAAAACGTTGATTGTTAGTAAACACTTTCTACTTTGTATGTATAATTTCCAAATATAATTATTTGGCACATGTTTATATTGACATATGTCCTGTTTTAAACTGCAATATTGTTGAATTATGGACACTTATTATGAATGTCTAGCTTGTGCGCTATTGTATGCTTAGCTGTTGTGTAGCTGCCAGCTCCTAGTAGCTTATAGCCAACCAAGTTTACCTTTTATAAATTACTTTCCGAAACTCGTGAGTTTATCGGAGGACATTTAGCTGTTGACTGGCTGTTCAGCTTTGCACAAGTAATGTCTAGCATGTGTGCTATTGTATGCTTAGCTGCTGTGTAGCTGCTAGCTCCTAGTAGCTTATAGCCAACCATGTTTACCTTTTATAAAAGACTTCCCTAAACGTGTGAGTTTACCAGAGGACATTTAGCTGTTGACTGGCTGTCCAGCTTTGCACAAATAATGTCTAGCATGTGTGCTATTGTATGCTTAGCTGTTGTGTAGCTGCTAGCTCCTAGTAGCTTATAGCAACCCATGTTTACCTTTTATAAAATACTTCCCTAAACTTGTGAGTTTACCAGAGGACATTTAGCTGTTGGCTGATTGTCCAGCTTTGCACAAGTAATGTCTAGCTTATGTGCTATTATATGCTTAGCTGCTGTGTAGCTGATAGCTCCTAGTAGCTTATAGTTAACCATGTTTACCTTTTATAAAAAACTTCCCTAAACTTGTGAGTTTACCGGAGGACATTTAGCTGTTGACTGGCTGTCCAGCTTTGCACAAGTAATCTCTAGCTTGTGTGCTATTGTATGCTTAGCTGTTGTGTAGCTGCTAGCTAATAGTATCTTATAGCCAACCATGTTTACCTTTTATAAAAGACTTCCCTAAACTTGTGAGTTTACCGGAGGACATTTAGCTGTTGACTGGCTGTCCAGCTTTGCACAAGTAATCTCTAGCTTGTGTGCTATTGTATGCTTAGCTGTTGTGTAGCTGCTAGCTAATAGTATCTTATAGCCAACCATGTTTACCTTTTATAAAAGACTTCCCTAAACTTGTGAGTTTACCAGAGGACATTTAGCTGTTGACTGGTTGTCCAGCTTTGCACATGTCTAGCTTGTGTACTATTGTATGCTTAGCTGTTGTGTAGCTGCTAGTTCCTAGTAGCTTACAGCCAACCATGTTTACCTTTTATAAAAGACTTCCCTAAACATGTGAGTTTACCAGAGGACATTTAGCTGTTGGTTGGTTGTCCAGCTTTGCACAAGTAATCTCTAGCTTGTATGCTATTGCATGCTTAGCTGTTGTGTAGCTGCTAGCTCCTAGTAGGTTATAGCCAACCATGTTTACCTTTTATAAATTACTTCCCTAAACTTGTGAGTTTACCGGAGGACATTCAGCTGTTGACTGGTTGTCCAGCTTTGCACAAGTAAACAAACACGCTGCAGGATTGCTGTATCGGAGATTCTAGATGCAAGCCGATATCATCCGTTATTTATTTTTGTTGTTGTTGCTAATATCAGAGCGATATTCAATATCAATATCGGATCGGTACACCCCTAGATGAAAGTAGCATTTTTTTTTTGTATAGCTATTTTGCAGTATAGATAACATCTATTTATGCTGCTTTGGCAGTTAGAATATTAAACAGTTACATTACAATTTGCATAGTTAATAGATGATATAATGGGGAAACAAATTAATTGACTCAACATTATGTCTAACGGGGGAAAAAAACATTTTAAAATGAGAACAACTTGGAAGCAAGATGCTAACTTTTATTGAGTGAACCCGAACATTATTTTGTATAGGGGCTGTCAAATTTAACGAGTTAACTCGTTAGTGATTAATCCCAAAACATTACTGCATAGTCATGTGTAAATGCAGATTAATCAGGCAATTTATCTTGCCTTGAATTTGCATTTGTGTCAAAATATTAGTAATTTTTAAAGTTAATTTAAGTGATGTAAGCAAGTAATTTAGTTAAGTACAAATAATCACAATTTAAAAGTGCGATTAATCTGATTTTAAATGATATATCATTTGCCAGGACTATTTTAAATGGCTTTAAAGTGTCGGAAATATGATCGGTTTTCGATCTTTATCTCCCCCACCCCACGTTTAACAGTTAACTTGAAGCAAAAGTTACCCAAAAGTTGTATAAAACTCAGAAATAATCCCCAATAATCTGCGTTATTACTACATATATTTTGCAAGATTTCAACCAACCTTCTGACAGTTAAATCAAAAAGATTAACTCTTTTAGTCAGCATTTATTCTGTTTTTTGAGGTACCTACTTCCTCCAAAGGATTCATAAGGAGAACAGAACTGAAAAACTCGCCGTCTCATAGTTATAACAAGCATATTGAAGAAGAAAGCTGCTAAAGCTTGCACATAACTGAAGTAGCTTTGGAAAAAAAAAACAAGTTTCTTTATCTTTCTCAAGCTGTTGCACATCATACTTTTGTTAATCCCTGATTTTAGATGGTAACTTTTAAAGAGGGATATCATCCACAATCTTTATGTTAAGTTAAAGTACCACTGATAGTCACACGCACACTAGGTGTGGTGAAATTACCCTCTGCATGTAACCCATCCCCTTGTTCCACCCCCTGGGAGGTGAGGGGAGCAGTGAGCAGCAGCGGTGGCCGTGCTCGGGAATCAGTTTGGCGAGTTCACCCCCAATTCCAACCTTTGATGCTGAGTGCCAAGCAGGGTGAGACGGGAAAACACACCGTTCTCTTTTATATTTGTTCTTAATAGTGAAAAACTGCTAATACAAAGTGGCTAATGGGGAGTCATCTACTGCGCCTAAAGGTGTAACGGTACACAAAAATTTTGGTTCGGTACGTACCTCGGTTTAGAGGTCACGGTTCGGTTAATTTTCGGTACAGTAAGAAAACAACAAAATATAAATTTTTTGTTTTTTATTTGCAACATCTTCCACCAAAAATATTTTTCTTAGTGGAATATTTGATGTGAAGTAATCGGAACCTTGGGTAGGTCAATAATTCATAATAACATTGATTTTGATTCAATATTATGTTTTGAGCAATGATAGTTTGAAAGAAAAAAAAATTAGTCAACATTGCAACTTTGTCTAAATTACATTTAACCTTTAAGCTTTTTTATTTCACTTTTGTTTTGTTTTTGTTTATTTTAATAGTATTTTTAGAATGTGCCGCGGGCCTTTAAAATATTAGCTGTGGGCCGCAAATGGCCTCCGGGGCACACTTTTTGACACCCCTGCTATAGATAATAAAAAATATAATCTGATAAATCTATGGATAAAAAGCAGAGCCTGGCGACGCATGCGCGTTTATCATAACTCTCTCGCTCTCTCTGTCTCTGCCCCTCCCTCAAGAATGCTGCCGTGCGCACAATTTGTTTTGTTTTGAACCCCTTCTTAACCCTTAACATACATTGTTAATACACGCAACCCTAACTCAAAATGCCGGACATTTGAGGCATTTAAGAAACTCCGCCCTGACTGCCCCGCAAAAGAGGACATGTCCGGTGAAAAGAGGACGTATGGTCAGTCTATCGTAGCCCGGTCGTTGCTAGCATGCCGTGTGTTGTGCCTCGGTGTGCATTGTTTACACAACGTGTGTTACGCTACTTAATATGTCTATGTGGAAACTCGTTCGGTACACCTCCGCACCGAACCGAAACCCCCGTACCGAAACGGTTCAATACAAATACACGTACCGTTACACCCTTAACTGCGCCTATAAAAACATCCACCAAAAACGCTCATTTTACATGCTGTGAGCTACATATTAACCAAGTTATAGCAACTCTGGTATTGTAAGAGCTAACACAGAGGAACTACTTTTCTGGCGTAGTGACACAGTGCTCCTCTGACCACAATCTTGTAGACAGCTATTGGCTACTAGCTAGCTTGATTTGCTAATAACATTAGTTGCAATCCGCCATAAAATAAAGGAGTATTAGCGGCTGCAGTGAGAGTCAACATTGTAAGTCACTGTTATATGTTCTTATTCAAAACGTTTATCAATAGTGCTACATGATAACGCTTCAAGGCTAACAATAGTGCTACATGATAATGCTTGACGGCGCCTACGGTCTGCCACTAGTGGTATAGCGAACTCAAAAAGTGCTCTCTATGTTTTTGTCGCGGATAGCTACTGTTGCTATGTGTCTGTGAAAGTCATGTGTTATGCTTAAAATGACCGAAATACTGTAAATATTACATGTAATCATGAATGTGCCTGTGTGTACAGCGTGTGTATACAAGGGTGTTGGAGGTTTTCTAGAGGGCTTTATAGGTGGAATAGATCGTATCTGAATGAACTGTATTGTTAGCCGCCTCTTACTAGAATTGTTTTACTATTTAGAATTTGCTGCGGATAGCTACTGTTGCTATGTGTCTGTGAAAGTCATGTGTTATGGTTATGCTTAAAATGACCGAAATACTGTAAATATTACATGTAATCATGAATGTGCCTGTGTGTACGGCGTGTGTATACAAGGGAGTTGGAGGTTTTCTAGAGGGCTTTATAGGTGGAATAGATCGTATCTGAATTAACTTTATTGTTAGCTACTTCTCTTTGTTTTTCTGTTTTTAATGTCTATTTTCTGCTGGATTTACTCTCTATTTTATGCTGCAGCTGTCACATATACTGTATTGTACATGGTAATTGTTATATATTGTATATATGATATAGACATAATATAATATATCAGTATATATAATATACTATACATATATTATGTAAATATTACGTATATATGTTATATTTCATATCGCTATATTTAGTCTATTTATACCTGCATTGTCCTTTCCTCCCTTACACTTTCCATCATTGTAACTGAGCTACTGTGTGGAACAATTTCCCTTGTGGATCATTAAAGTTTGTCTAAGTCTAAGTCTAAGTCTAAGTCAGCCGCCTCTTACTAGAATTTTACTATTTAGAACACACATAAAAGAGAAAGAGAGGTGTGTTCTTGTCTGACATAGAGATTGTGGATTTTTTTTTAAAAGTGCAGTTCTGACTGGTGGACTTGTCTGTACAATTGATAAAGATTGGTAACAATTAATAGTCTCCCTACTGAGTGCCGGGGAACTCTTTAAAGAAACCGCAGCTTTTCTTGTGGGCAACCTCGCGAAGTTTCCTGACCTTACGTGCGCCGGTGGAGCTAACGAAGCTGTCTGGCTGCAAGACCGCCATCCCATTGTGAACTTCGCCCATGATGATGAGCGGGTTCTCGGCCACGGTGATATTGGGGCAGGGACAGTTCCAGTCCATGTTTAGCAGTGTCACCTCCAAGGGTTCTTTCCCAAAGAACTTGAGACCCATCTTCTCGTCCTTCAGGATCTCCTCCACCGTCACCAGAGCGTGACCGGACTCTTGCTCCTCGGTCAGCTCCGTGACCCGTCCCAGGATGACGAAGTCACTCTTGCAGAAGCTTGTCACCATTTTCCCCCGAGGCTTGCAGGCCTTGCAATTGTGGTTCCTGGGAAAGGGGCACATTCCTTCGCAGGCCTCTTTGGACTCGAAGTTGTTCTCGTTGCCGCCGCATCCGCCATAGACAAAGGACTGGCACTTTTTGAGGGCGTTGCTGTAGGCCCAGCGCTGCTCGTAGGCCTTGCATGGGCCTTGGAGACTTGGTAGGCTGCAAGGAGCCGCCAGCTCTCCTCCACACGATAGCATGCAGACATCGTAGGAGTCGAAGTGGTTCCGGTTCTTATTGCACTGGCTGTAGGTGAAGGTGAAGCAGTTGTTCCTGCTCGATTCGTAGTACCAGCTCATGCTCTCTTCGCCGCAGTTGTCCGTGTCTGGACCTTTCAAGCACTCCGCAGGTGGGAAGGGCAGATGAGTGTTATTGCCCCCTCCGTCCTTCCCCTTAGCCTCTCTCATGATCACCGCTAAAGGAAAGTGCGACGACACACTTCCTCCCACGTTTTTAGCCGTGCACGTATAGATCCCAGCATCCTGGAGCTGCGAGTTGTATATGACCAGCTGGCCGATGTTGGTGACCACGACGTTCCCCCGCACGTGGTTCGGTCTCATGATCACGTTGTCTTTGCCCTTCAGTTGTTTCTCCCAGGTGATTTCCGGAGGAGGCTTCCCGGTGACCTCGCACAGGAAGCTGGCCGTCTCGCCCACAAAAACAGCCTGCTGGGTGGGGCCGCTGTGGATAGTGGGAGGGTGGATGTCAGCTGGCAGGGTGGTCTGTAGAGCCGTGGTTGGATGGAGGGTGGTTTCCGCAGGAATTGGACTGGTGTTTGGCCAGGTCAGGTGGTACCTGTAGGTAGGTGGAGTAGGAACAGAGTTAATCAGAGCTTCAAACCAACAGTATGTTCTCTGATAACCTTCAGACACATTTCAATAGTTTCCATTCAGGTTGTCTCGCTACCAGAATTACAGGAGCTGATACAGATCTCGATACATTTCTACGATTCTCGACACTTTTAATTATGAAAAAAGACAAAAAAACTAGGGCTGTCATTGTGAATGCATTAACTATGAGTTATTTTAACAGCGCTAATTGTTTTTTTACACACAAGTAGCGCACATGCGTCCTGACTCCTTTTTGACCCTCGGTCCATTCCGTAGTTTGGGGATACATAAATGCATTCAGTTACTACTGGGCCACGAGCCCGAAGATAGCAAGCAGAAATGCACAAAGAAAAGGGTACATTACGGAAATTTCAGATCCAAAGCCATGGCAAGTCGTTCTCCTGACAAAACAAGACCATTTTATATTCAATTGCCGTGAGAAGAAGTCATTGGAGCGAACGCCTGCTTGGGCTCTTTGCCGCTTGTGGAGAGAAGGAGCTTCGCGTTCGTGTTCACAATACAGTTGAGTGCATCAATAACAAAACATGTTCAGTTCAGTTCAGTTTCAGTTTATTTCGAACCTGCATACGAAAATGTAGATTTTTACTCTAACTGCTTTAGTAAAATGGAATAAAAGCCTTTAGAGAGAAAGTCTAGAGTCACTTTTTAATCGGAGACTTTGGTCAAAACATGTCAAGACATCTCTTGTCATACCAATCACACCCTTCCGGCTTCACAATAATAGCGCTATGTGTCACATCCGGTCTAACTGCCATAACAGACTGAAAAACGGTCATACATTCCGATCATGCTTCGTCACAGACATTTGTAATGTAATCTGTGATATTTTTACTTACATAAATGTTTTCTGGCAGAGTGATATCAAGTATTTTACAACATGTTCTGATTTACAGTAATCAATTACAGAATGTTTAGCAAGCTGAGTATTACACTTTATTAATAAATAGAGAAGGTTAAAACATTGTCATGCAGAGATATGAGTACCATTAACTTGTACAACATGTGATTTACAGAATACCATAGGCATTTAGTCAGGTAGAAATATCACAGATTGCATCACCAAACATCTTTGACAATCAAAGCATGATCGTAACAATCAACTTTTTTTTTGTTATTAATGCGTGAAACCGGTATCTAAACATGGTGTAGCTCCTCCTCTGAATGCAAGTGCTCCTCCAGCAGATACTGTATATTTATCCTGTATTCTTTCCCAATCTGGCAAAACACGAACACACTGCAGTTATACTTTTTTATTGCATGACCATGTCCATTTTGTATTGAGATGTTTAAAAATGCAAACTAAGTCAAGTAACTCATTAGATTTAGATTTAATTATATTCTATTCTATTAAAACAAACTAATTGTCCAGTCATGGTATTAAACATTTTAAAATGATCTGTCTACAGAACACTTATTGAGGATGAAAAATTATATTTATCTGCGTTTAATCTCAATTAATTTTGAATTTACTATAAACAAAATGTGATTAATGTAAATTAAATATTGTATTTGTTTGACAGCAAAAATACGGACCTATGTACTTTCAAATTCACCATTGAAAACAGTATCTAACATCATTGTGCTTCAACATATTTTGCACAGAATTCAATTACCGTATTTTTCGGACTAAAAGGCGGACTTAAAATCCTTTCATTTTCAAAAAAATCCACAGTGCGCCTTATAACGCGGTGCGCCTAATGTACGGAATAATTCTGGTTGTGCTTACCGACCTCGAAGCTATTTTATTTGGTACATGATGTAATGATAAGTGTGAACAGTAGATAGCAGTCACACATAAGAGACACGTGTAGACTGCTAGATGAAAACCAGTAAACAACACCGAAACTTTAAATATTCCTTTGAGAATGTAGAACATTACACACGGTGCTCAAAAATCTGTCAAAGTGTTTTTAGTACGACTTTGGCAAGCTTCGAAGCCGCACCTCTGGATGGATTGTCGGAGCATTACGGCTACCGTAGTCAGACGCACTGTGCTTCAATATACGAGTATTAGTATGGTGCGTGTGTATAAGGACCACAAAATGGCGCCTATTAGCAGACATATTACATGGTGTTTTGTTTCGCAATATTATGCAAAACCAACTTTTCTTACTTTCTGCATAAGTCCTGAAAACTTGCGCGAGTCCGCCACTGTAGTCCGTGGAGACACCATAGTCGATAAGCTTCTGCTTTTTCTCTATTCTCTTGTCATGGGGCATTCATCCTCCACTGGTGCCATTTTCAATATAAAGTAGCGCAAAGTTCTAACTTATATCTGTCAGTAGACTCGCTATGGAAGCTCTAAAAACTACCGGTATAGTGAGTTTACATTATTCACCCAAGGAACTTTAGTTATTAGACAGTTCCAGCCGGACGTTTTTTCCCGGGACACACTGTTCTTGCACTATTGAGCCACGGACGAGAAGATGCTGCTCCATTATTGATTCAAGTAAAGTCTGAATGTCATTAAAACAGTTAACTCCATCTTTTGACACTTCTTCCACCCCCGTCCTTGCACGCTACACCTCTACAACAAAGATGACGGGGAGAAGACGCTGTCGAAGTGGAGGCACGTAAATAAGACCGCCCACAAAACGGCGCATCCTGAAGCGACTGGAAGATGATCTGTAAAACATAATCTATGCAACATTTTAACCAAAGAACCACCATTACATGTTATGTAGACCACAAGGAAGGGTTTTAAATTTCGAAAAAAATCATAATATGACCGCTTAGATGCGCCTTATAATCCGGTGCTCCCTATGGTCCGAAAAATACGGTACAGTAGTAGCTGCCAAGAGATAACTGTACATTCAAAAACAACAGCAGTGGAGATGGTAAGCAGCACCAAGTTCCTGGGGGTGCAGATAACTGACAAGATGACCCGGTCCCTACACACCAGAGCTCTTGTAAAAAGAGCTCAGCAGCGCATGCCCTTTTTGCGTCGGATGAAAAGAGCACAGCTCCCTCCCCCCGTTCTCACCACATTCTACAGAGGCACTATAGAGAGCCTGCTGACCAACTGCATCTCTGTCTGGACTGGAGCCTGCAGTGCCTCAGACTGGAAGTCTCTGCAGAGAGTGGTGAGGACGGCGGAAAAGATCATCAGGACTCCTCTTCCTCCTATCCAAGAAATCGCAAAAAGCCGCTGCCTGACCAGGGCTCAGGAAATCTGCAGAGACTCCTCCCACCCCCACCAAGGGAGGTTTTCACTGTTAGGGTCTGGAAAGAGGTTCCGCAGCCTCCGTAGCAGAACCTCCAGGTTCTGTAACAGCTTCTACCCTCAAGCCATAAGACTCTTGAACGCATCATAATAATCCCCACAATTCCCCCCAAAGACAACATAATATGGATGCATATGCAAAATATTTAGGGTTATTCCTATGATAGAGCATTGGCCCCATGTAATAAAAGTGGATATTGACAGTGTGAGAGACAAGATTGCCTCAGCAAACAAAAGCAAAAGGAAAGGATTGAAAATACTTAACATGTTACCTGCAGGTGACCTCAGAGATAGAGATACCCTTGGAGCACGCCTCGGCATCCATGTAACACTTGTTATAGTAAGTCATTCCGTCAGAAGCACACGTGAAGTGAGGTTCTCGCTCGCAGCGGTCCCGGCACTTACACACGGGCTGCCCGTCCCAGATGTCGCACTCGGAGCCTTGCTGGGAGCACATGAACTTGTCACAGGTGGCGCCTCTGGGCATGCCGATCGGCCCCTTGTTGCCCTTGATGTCTATGTAGCGTGCAGCCACGCAGCTCTTGTTGCCGCACACGTTGGGGCAGCACTTCTCGAATGTCTCGCAGTCCTAAAAGGTGGACGAGAAAACAACATTTCTGCAATACGTATCTTCACGTGACTAAATCCTCAGGGTCTTTGGCTACCATTTTTGCTGTAGGTCCTTGAAAACATTGGAGCACCACCGTTATATAAAGGATCTTTGGCTAATGTTTTTTGTTGTAGGTCTTTAAAACAGTAGTGCACTCCAGTTTTATAGAGGATCTTTGACTAATGTTTTTTGTTGTAGGTCCTGAAAAACAGAAGCATGCCACTTTCATATAAAAGATCTTTGACTAATGTTTTTGCTGTATGTCTTTAAAACAGTAGTGCACTACTGTTTTATAGAGGATCTTTGACTAATGTTTTTTGTTGTAGGTCCTTTAAAACAGTAGATACAGGGTATTTGACTGGTGCTTTTGCTGCAGATCCTTAAAAACAGAAGCATGCCACTGTCATATAAAATATATTTGACTAATGTTTTTGCTGGTTGTCTTTAAAACAGTATAGAGGATCTTTGACTAATATTTTTTGTTGTAGGTCCTTTAAAACAGTAGAGCACCACTGTGCTATAAAGGATCTTTGACTATTGTTTTGTCGTAGGTCCTTAAAAACAGAAGCATGCCACTTTCATATAAAAGATCTTTGACTAATGTTTTTGCTGTATGTCCTTAAAACAGTAGTGCACTACTGTTTTATAGAGGCTCTTTAACTAATGTTTTTTATTGTAGGTCCTTTAAAACAGTAGATAAAGGGTATTTGACTGGTGCTTTTGCAGCAGATCCTTAAAAACAAAAGCATGCCACTGTCATATAAAATATATTTGACTAATGTTTTTGCTGTGTGTCTTTAAAACAGTATAGAGGATCTTTGACTAATGTTTTTGTTGTAGGTCCTTTAAAACAGTAGAGCACCACTGTGCTATAAAGGATCTTTGACTATTGTTTTGTCGTAGGTCCTTAAAACAGAAGCATGCCACTTTCATATAAAAGATCTTTGACTAATGTTTTTGCTGTATGTCTTTAAAACAGTAGTGCACTACTGTTTTATAGAGGATCTTTGACTAATGTTTTTTTATTGTAGGTCCTTTAAAACAGTAGATAAAGGGTATTTGACTGGTGCTTTTGCTGCAGATCCTTAAAAACAGAAGCATGCTACTGTCATATAAAGGATCTTTGACTATTGTTTTGTTGTAGGTCCTTAAAACAGTAGTGCACTACTGTTTTACAGAGGATCTTTGACTAATGTTTTTTGTTGTAGGTCCTTTAAAACAGTAGATACAGGGTATTTGACTGGTGCTTTTGCTGCACTGTCATACAAAGGATCTTTGACTATTGTTGTGTTGTAGGTCCTTAAAACAGTAGTGCACTACTGTTTTATAGAGGATCTATGACTAATGTTTTTTTTGCTGTAGGTCCTTTAAAACAGTAGATAAAGGATCTTTGACTGGTGCTTTTGCTGCAGATCCTTAACAACAGAAGCATGCCACTGTCATATAAAAGATATTTGACTAATGTTTTTGCTGTATGTCTTTAAAACAGTAGTGCACTACTGTTTTATAGAGGATCTTTGACTAATGTTTTTTGTTGTAGGTCCTTTAAAACAGAACAGCACCACTGTGCTATAAAGGATATTTGACTATTGTTTTGTCATAGGTCCTTAAAAACAGAAGCATGCCACTTTCATATAAAAGATCTTTGACTAATGTTTTTGCTCTATGTCTTTAAAACAGTAGTGCACTCCAGTTTTATAGAGGATCTTTGACTAACGTTTTTTGTTGTAGGTCCTTTAAAACAGTAGAACACCACTGTGCTACAAAGGATCTTTGACTATTGTTTTGTTGTAGGTCCTTAAACAGTAGTGCACTACTGTTTTATAAAGGATCTTTGACTAATGTTTTTTGTTGTAGGTCCTTTAAAACAGTAGATACAGGGTATTTGACTGGTGCTTTTGCTGCACTGTCATACAAAGGATCTTTGACTATTGTTTTGTTGTAGGTCCTTAAAACATTAGTGCACTACTGTTTTATAGAGGATCTTTGACTAATGTTTTTTTGTTGTAGGTCCTTTAAAACAGTAGATAAATGATCTTTGACTATTGTTTTGTTGTAGGTCCTTAAAAACAGAAGCATGCCACTGTCATATAAAATATCTTTGACTAATGTTTTTGCTGTATGTCTTTAAAACAGTAGTGCACTCCTGTTTTATAGGGGATCTTTGACTAATGTTTTTTGTTGTAGGTCCTTTAAAACAGTAGAACACCACTGTACTATAAAGGATCTTTGACTATTGTTTTGTTGTAGGTCCTTAAAAACAGAAGCATGCCACTGTCATATAAAAGATATTTGACTAATGTTTTTGCTGTATGTCTTTAAAACAGTATGAGGATCTTTGACTAATGTTTTTTGTTGTAGGTCCTTTAAAACAGCAGAGCACCACTGTACTATAAAGGATCTTTGACTATTGTTTTGCCATAGGTCCTTAAAAACAGAAGCATGCCACTTTCATATAAAAGATCTTTGACTAATGTTTTTGCTGTATGTCTTTAAAACAGTAGTGCACTACTGTTTTATAGAGGATCTTTGACTAATGTTTTTTGTTGTAGGTCATTTAAAGCAGTAGAGCACCACTGTACTATAAAGGATTTTGACTATTGTTTTGTCGTAGGTCCTTAAAAACAGAAACATGCCACTTTCATATAAAAGATCTTTGACTAATGTTTTTGCTGTATGTCTTTAAAACAGTAGTGCACTACTGATTTATAGAGGATCTTTGACTAATGTTTTTTGTTGTAGGTCCTTTAAAACAGTAGATAAAGGGTATTTGACTGGTGCTTTTGCTGCAGATCCTTAAAAACAGAAGCATGCCACTGTCATATAAAATATATTTGACTAATGTTTTTGCTGTATGCCTTTAAAACAGTACAGAGGATCTTTGACTAATGTTTTTGTTGTAGGTCCTTTAAAACAGTAGAGCACCACTGTGCTATAAAGGATATTTGACTATTGTTTTGTCATAGGTCCTTAAAAACAGAAGCATGCCACTTTCATATAAAAGATCTTTGACTAATGTTTTTGCTGTATGTCTTTAAAACAGTAGTGCACTCCAGTTTTATAGAGGATCTTTGACTAACGTTTTTTGTTGTAGGTCCTTTAAAACAGTAGAACACCACTGTGCTATAAAGGATCTTTGACTATTGTTTTGTTGTAGGTCCTTAAACAGTAGTGCACTACTGTTTTATAGAGGATCTTTGACTAATGTTTTTTGTTGTAGGTCCTTTAAAACAGTAGATACAGGGTATTTGACTGGTGCTTTTGCTGCACTGTCATACAAAGGATCTTTGACTATTGTTTTGTTGTAGGTCCTTAAAACAGTAGTGCACTACTGTTTTATAGAGGATCTTTGACTAATGTTTTTGTTGTTGTAGGTCCTTTAAAACAGTAGATAAATGATCTTTGACTATTGTTTTGTTGTAGGTCCTTAAAAACAGAAGCATGCCACTGTCATATAAAAGATCTTTGACTAATGTTTTTGCTGTATGTCTTTAAAACAGTAGTGCACTCCTGTTTTATAGGGGATCTTTGACTAATGTTTTTTGTTGTAGGTCCTTTAAAACAGTAGAACACCACTGTACTATAAAGGATCTTTGACTATTGTTTTGTTGTAGGTCCTTAAAAACAGAAGCATGCCACTGTCATATAAAAGATATTTGACTAATGTTTTTGCTGTATGTCTTTAAAACAGTATGAGGATCTTTGACTAATGTTTTTTGTTGTAGGTCCTTTAAAACAGTAGAGCACCACTGTACTATAAAGGATCTTTGACTATTGTTTTGCCGTAGGTCCTTAAAAACAGAAGCATGCCACTTTCATATAAAAGATCTTTGACTAATGTTTTTGCTGTATGTCTTTAAAACAGTAGTGCACTACTGATTTATAGAGGATCTTTGACTAATGTTTTTTTGTTGTAGGTCCTTTAAAACAGTAGATAAAGGGTATTTGACTGGTGCTTTTGCTGCAGATCCTTAAAAACAGGAGCATGCCACTATCATATAAAATATATTTGACTAATGTTTTTGCTGTATGCCTTTAAAACAGTACAGAGGATCTTTGACTAATGTTTTTGTTGTAGGTCCTTTAAAACAGTAGAGCACCACTGTGCTATAAAGGATCTTTGACTATTGTTTTGTCGTAGGTCCTTAAAAACAGAAGCATGCCACTTTCATATAAAAGATCTTTGACTAATGTTTTTGCTGTATGTCTTTAAAACAGTAGTGTACTACTGTTTTATAGAGGATCTTTGACAAATGTTTTTTGTTGTAGGTCCTTTAAAACAGTAGATACAGGGTATTTGACTGGTGCTTTTGCTGCAGATCCTTAAAAACAGAAGCATGCCACTGTCATATAAAATATATTTGACTAATGTTTTTGCTGGTTGTCTTTAAAACAGTATAGAGGATCTTTGACTAATATTTTTTGTTGTAGGTCCTTTAAAACAGTAGAGCACCACTGTGCTATAAAGGATCTTTGACTATTGTTTTGTCGTAGGTCCTTAAAAACAGAAGCATGCCACTTTCATATAAAAGATCTTTGACTAATGTTTTTGCTGTATGTCCTTAAAACAGTAGTGCACTACTGTTTTATAGAGGCTCTTTAACTAATGTTTTTTATTGTAGGTCCTTTAAAACAGTAGATAAAGGGCATTTGACTGGTGCTTTTGCTGCAGATCCTTAAAAACAAAAGCATGCCACTGTCATATAAAATATATTTGACTAATGTTTTTGCTGTGTGTCTTTAAAACAGTATAGAGGATCTTTGACTAATGTTTTTGTTGTAGGTCCTTTAAAACAGTAGATAAATGATCTTTGACTATTGTTTTGTTGTAGGTCCTTAAAAACAGAAGCATGCCACTGTCATATAAAATATCTTTGACTAATGTTTTTGCTGTATGTCTTTAAAACAGTAGTGCACTCCTGTTTTATAGGGGATCTTTGACTAATGTTTTTTGTTGTAGGTCCTTTAAAACAGTAGAACACCACTGTACTATAAAGGATCTTTGACTATTGTTTTGTTGTAGGTCCTTAAAAACAGAAGCATGCCACTGTCATATAAAAGATATTTGACTAATGTTTTTGCTGTATGTCTTTAAAACAGTATGAGGATCTTTGACTAATGTTTTTTGTTGTAGGTCCTTTAAAACAGCAGAGCACCACTGTACTATAAAGGATCTTTGACTATTGTTTTGCCATAGGTCCTTAAAAACAGAAGCATGCCACTTTCATATAAAAGATCTTTGACTAATGTTTTTGCTGTATGTCTTTAAAACAGTAGTGCACTACTGTTTTATAGAGGATCTTTGACTAATGTTTTTTGTTGTAGGTCATTTAAAGTAGTAGAGCACCACTGTACTATAAAGGATTTTGACTATTGTTTTGTCGTAGGTCCTTAAAAACAGAAACATGCCACTTTCATATAAAAGATCTTTGACTAATGTTTTTGCTGTATGTCTTTAAAACAGTAGTGCACTACTGATTTATAGAGGATCTTTGACTAATGTTTTTTGTTGTAGGTCCTTTAAAACAGTAGATAAAGGGTATTTGACTGGTGCTTTTGCTGCAGATCCTTAAAAACAGAAGCATGCCACTGTCATATAAAATATATTTGACTAATGTTTTTGCTGTATGCCTTTAAAACAGTACAGAGGATCTTTGACTAATGTTTTTGTTGTAGGTCCTTTAAAACAGTAGAGCACCACTGTGCTATAAAGGATATTTGACTATTGTTTTGTCATAGGTCCTTAAAAACAGAAGCATGCCACTTTCATATAAAAGATCTTTGACTAATGTTTTTGCTGTATGTCTTTAAAACAGTAGTGCACTCCAGTTTTATAGAGGATCTTTGACTAACGTTTTTTGTTGTAGGTCCTTTAAAACAGTAGAACACCACTGTGCTATAAAGGATCTTTGACTATTGTTTTGTTGTAGGTCCTTAAACAGTAGTGCACTACTGTTTTATAGAGGATCTTTGACTAATGTTTTTTGTTGTAGGTCCTTTAAAACAGTAGATACAGGGTATTTGACTGGTGCTTTTGCTGCACTGTCATACAAAGGATCTTTGACTATTGTTTTGTTGTAGGTCCTTAAAACAGTAGTGCACTACTGTTTTATAGAGGATCTTTGACTAATGTTTTTGTTGTTGTAGGTCCTTTAAAACAGTAGATAAATGATCTTTGACTATTGTTTTGTTGTAGGTCCTTAAAAACAGAAGCATGCCACTGTCATATAAAAGATCTTTGACTAATGTTTTTGCTGTATGTCTTTAAAACAGTAGTGCACTCCTGTTTTATAGGGGATCTTTGACTAATGTTTTTTGTTGTAGGTCCTATAAAACAGTAGAACACCACTGTACTATAAAGGATCTTTGACTATTGTTTTGTTGTAGGTCCTTAAAAACAGAAGCATGCCACTGTCATATAAAAGATATTTGACTAATGTTTTTGCTGTTTGTCTTTAAAACAGTATGAGGATCTTTGACTAATGTTTTTTGTTGTAGGTCCTTTAAAACAGTAGAGCACCACTGTACTATAAAGGATCTTTGACTATTGTTTTGCCGTAGGTCCTTAAAAACAGAAGCATGCCACTTTCATATAAAAGATCTTTGACTAATGTTTTTGCTGTATGTCTTTAAAACAGTAGTGCACTACTGATTTATAGAGGATCTTTGACTAATGTTTTTTTGTTGTAGGTCCTTTAAAACAGTAGATAAAGGGTATTTGACTGGTGCTTTTGCTGCAGATCCTTAAAAACAGGAGCATGCCACTATCATATAAAATATATTTGACTAATGTTTTTGCTGTATGCCTTTAAAACAGTACAGAGGATCTTTGACTAATGTTTTTGTTGTAGGTCCTTTAAAACAGTAGAGCACCACTGTGCTATAAAGGATCTTTGACTATTGTTTTGTCGTAGGTCCTTAAAAACAGAAGCATGCCACTTTCATATAAAAGATCTTTGACTAATGTTTTTGCTGTATGTCTTTAAAACAGTAGTGTACTACTGTTTTATAGAGGATCTTTGACTAATGTTTTTTGTTGTAGGTCCTTTAAAACAGTAGATACAGGGTATTTGACTGGTGCTTTTGCTGCAGATCCTTAAAAACAGAAGCATGCCACTGTCATATAAAATATATTTGACTAATGTTTTTGCTGGTTGTCTTTAAAACAGTATAGAGGATCTTTGACTAATATTTTTTGTTGTAGGTCCTTTAAAACAGTAGAGCACCACTGTGCTATAAAGGATCTTTGACTATTGTTTTGTCGTAGGTCCTTAAAAACAGAAGCATGCCACTTTCATATAAAAGATCTTTGACTAATGTTTTTGCTGTATGTCCTTAAAACAGTAGTGCACTACTGTTTTATAGAGGCTCTTTAACTAATGTTTTTTATTGTAGGTCCTTTAAAACAGTAGATAAAGGGCATTTGACTGGTGCTTTTGCTGCAGATCCTTAAAAACAAAAGCATGCCACTGTCATATAAAATATATTTGACTAATGTTTTTGCTGTGTGTCTTTAAAACAGTATAGAGGATCTTTGACTAATGTTTTTGTTGTAGGTCCTTTAAAACAGTAGAGCACCACTGTGCTATAAAGGATCTTTGACTATTGTTTTGTCGTAGGTCCTTAAAAACAGAAGCATGCCACTTTCATATAAAAGATCTTTGACTAATGTTTTTGCTGTATGTCTTAAAAACAGTAGTGCACTACTGTTTTATAGAGGATCTTTAACTAATGTTTTTTTTATTGTAGGTCCTTTAACACAGTAGATAAAGGGTATTTGACTGGTGCTTTTGCTGCAGATCCTTAAAAACAGAAGCATGCTACTGTCATATAAAATATATTTGACTAATGTTTTTGCTGTATGTCTTTAAAACAGTAGGATCTTTGACTAATGTTTTTGTTGTAGGTCCTTTAAAACAGTAGAGCACCACTGTGCTATAAAGGATCTTTGACTATTGTTTTGTCGTAGGTCCTTAAAAACAGAAGCATGCCACTTTCATATAAAAGATCTTTGACTAATGTTTTTGCTGTATGTCTTTAAAACAGTAGTGCACTACTGTTTTATAGAGGATCTTTGACTAATGTTTTTTTATTGTAGGTCCTTTAAAACAGTATATAAAGGGTATATGACTGGTGCTTTTGCTGCAGATCCTTAAAAACAGAAGCATGCTACTGTCATATAAAGGATCTTTGACTATTGTTTTGTTGTAGGTCCTTAAAACAGTAGTGCACTACTGTTTTACAGAGGATCTTTGACTAATGTTTTTTGTTGTAGGTCCTTTAAAACAGTAGATACAGGGTATTTGACTGGTGCTTTTGCTGCACTGTCATACAAAGGATCTTTCACTATTGTTTTGTTGTAGGTCCTTAAAACAGTAGTGCACTACTGTTTTATAGAGGATCTTTGACTAATGTTTTTTTTGTTGTAGGTCCTTTAAAACAGTAGATAAATGATATTTGACTATTGTTTTGTTGTAGGTCCTTAAAAACAGAAGCATGCCACTGTCATATAAAAGATCTTTGACTAATGTTTTTGCTGTATGTCTTTAAAACAGTAGTGCACTCCTGTTTTATAGGGGATCTTTGACTAATGTTTTTTGTTGTAGGTCCTTTAAAACAGTAGAACACCACTGTACTATAAAGGATCTTTGACTATTGTTTTGTTGTAGGTCCTTAAAAACAGAAGCATGCCACTGTCATATAAAAGATATTTGTTTAATGTTTTTGCTGTATGTCTTTAAAACAGTAGTGCACTACTGTTTTATAGAGGATCTTTGACTAATGTTTTTTGTTGTAGGTCCTTTAAAGCAGTAGAGCACCACTGTACTATAAAGGATCTTTGACTATTGTTTTGTAGTAGGTCCTTAAAAACAGAAGCATGCCACTTTCTTATAAAAGATCTTTGACTAATGTTTTTGCTGTATGTCTTTAAAACAGTAGTGCACTACTGATTTATAGAGGATCTTTGACTAATGTTTTTTGTTGTAGGTCCTTTAAAACAGTAGATAAAGGGTATTTGACTGGTGCTTTTGCTGCAGATCCTTAAAAACAGAAGCATGCCACTGTCATATAAAATATATTTGACTAATGTTTTTGCTGTATGCCTTTAAAACAGTACAGAGAATCTTTGACTAATGTTTTTGTTGTAGGTCCTTTAAAACAGTAGAGCACCACTGTGCTATAAAGGATCTTTGACTATTGTTTTGTCGTAGGTCCTTAAAAACAGAAACATGCCACTTTCATATAAAAGATCTTTGATTAATGTTTTTGCTGTATGTCTTTAAAACAGTAGTGCACTGCTGTTTTATAGAGGATCTTTGACTAATGTTTTTTATTGTAGGTCCTTTCAAACAGTACAGCACCACTGTGCTATAAAGGATCCTGTAGGTCCTTTAAAACAGTAGATAAAGGGTATTTGACTTTTGCTTTTGCTGCAGATCCTTAAAAACAGAAGCATGCCACTTTCATATAAAAGATCTTTGACTAATGTTTTTGCTGTATGTCTTTAAAACAGTAGTGCACTACTGTTTTATAGAGGATCTTTAACTAATGTTTTTTTATTGTAGGTCCTTTAAAACAGTACAGCACCACTGTGCTATAAAGGATCCTGTAGGTCCTTTAAAACAGTAGATAAAGGGTATTTGACTGGTGCTTTTGCTGCAGATCCTTAAAAACAGAAGCATGCCACTGTCATATAAAATATATTTGAC
Source organism: Nerophis lumbriciformis (assembly GCF_033978685.3). NCBI lineage: Eukaryota > Metazoa > Chordata > Actinopteri > Syngnathiformes > Syngnathidae > Nerophis > Nerophis lumbriciformis. The sequence continues at coordinate 19,451,851 of NC_084569.2, forward strand.
TAATGTTTTTGCTGTATGCCTTTAAAACAGTATAGAGGATCTTTGACTAATGTTTTTGTTGTAGGTCCTTTAAAACAGTAGAGCACCACTGTGCTATAAAGGATCTTTGACTATTGTTTTGCTGCAGATCCTTAAAAACAGAAGCATGCCACTGTCATATAAAATATATTTGACTAATGTTTTTGCTGTATGTCTTTAAAACAGTAGTGTACTACTGTTTTATAGAGGATCTTTGACTAATGTTTTTTGTTGTAGGTCCTTTAAAACAGTAGATAAAGGGTATTTGACTGGTGCTTTTGCTGCAGATCCTTAAAAACAGAAGCATGCCACTGTCATATAAAATATATTTGACTAATGTTTTTGCTGTATGCCTTTAAAACAGTACAGAGGATCTTTGACTAATGTTTTTGTTGTAGGTCCTTTAAAACAGTAGAGCACCACTGTGCTATAAAGGATATTTGACTATTGTTTTGTCATAGGTCCTTAAAAACAGAAGCATGCCACTTTCATATAAAAGATCTTTGACTAATGTTTTTGCTGTATGTCTTTAAAACAGTAGTGCACTACTGTTTTATAGAGGATCTTTGACTAATGTTTTTTGTTGTAGGTCATTTAAAGTAGTAGAGCACCACTGTACTATAAAGGATTTTGACTATTGTTTTGTCGTAGGTCCTTAAAAACAGAAACATGCCACTTTCATATAAAAGATCTTTGACTAATGTTTTTGCTGTATGTCTTTAAAACAGTAGTGCACTACTGATTTATAGAGGATCTTTGACTAATGTTTTTTTGTTGTAGGTCCTTTAAAACAGTAGATAAAGGGTATTTGACTGGTGCTTTTGCTGCAGATCCTTAAAAACAGAAGCATGCCACTGTCATATAAAATATATTTGACTAATGTTTTTGCTGTATGCCTTTAAAACAGTACAGAGGATCTTTGACTAATGTTTTTGTTGTAGGTCCTTTAAAACAGTAGAGCACCACTGTGCTATAAAGGATATTTGACTATTGTTTTGTCATAGGTCCTTAAAAACAGAAGCATGCCACTTTCATATAAAAGATCTTTGACTAATGTTTTTGCTGTATGTCTTTAAAACAGTAGTGCACTCCAGTTTTATAGAGGATCTTTGACTAACGTTTTTTGTTGTAGGTCCTTTAAAACAGTAGAACACCACTGTGCTATAAAGGATCTTTGACTATTGTTTTGTTGTAGGTCCTTAAACAGTAGTGCACTACTGTTTTATAGAGGATCTTTGACTAATGTTTTTTGTTGTAGGTCCTTTAAAACAGTAGATACAGGGTATTTGACTGGTGCTTTTGCTGCACTGTCATACAAAGGATCTTTGACTATTGTTTTGTTGTAGGTCCTTAAAACAGTAGTGCACTACTGTTTTATAGAGGATCTTTGACTAATGTTTTTGTTGTTGTAGGTCCTTTAAAACAGTAGATAAATGATCTTTGACTATTGTTTTGTTGTAGGTCCTTAAAAACAGAAGCATGCCACTGTCATATAAAAGATCTTTGACTAATGTTTTTGCTGTATGTCTTTAAAACAGTAGTGCACTCCTGTTTTATAGGGGATCTTTGACTAATGTTTTTTGTTGTAGGTCCTATAAAACAGTAGAACACCACTGTACTATAAAGGATCTTTGACTATTGTTTTGTTGTAGGTCCTTAAAAACAGAAGCATGCCACTGTCATATAAAAGATATTTGACTAATGTTTTTGCTGTTTGTCTTTAAAACAGTATGAGGATCTTTGACTAATGTTTTTTGTTGTAGGTCCTTTAAAACAGTAGAGCACCACTGTACTATAAAGGATCTTTGACTATTGTTTTGCCGTAGGTCCTTAAAAACAGAAGCATGCCACTTTCATATAAAAGATCTTTGACTAATGTTTTTGCTGTATGTCTTTAAAACAGTAGTGCACTACTGATTTATAGAGGATCTTTGACTAATGTTTTTTTGTTGTAGGTCCTTTAAAACAGTAGATAAAGGGTATTTGACTGGTGCTTTTGCTGCAGATCCTTAAAAACAGGAGCATGCCACTATCATATAAAATATATTTGACTAATGTTTTTGCTGTATGCCTTTAAAACAGTACAGAGGATCTTTGACTAATGTTTTTGTTGTAGGTCCTTTAAAACAGTAGAGCACCACTGTGCTATAAAGGATCTTTGACTATTGTTTTGTCGTAGGTCCTTAAAAACAGAAGCATGCCACTTTCATATAAAAGATCTTTGACTAATGTTTTTGCTGTATGTCTTTAAAACAGTAGTGTACTACTGTTTTATAGAGGATCTTTGACTAATGTTTTTTGTTGTAGGTCCTTTAAAACAGTAGATACAGGGTATTTGACTGGTGCTTTTGCTGCAGATCCTTAAAAACAGAAGCATGCCACTGTCATATAAAATATATTTGACTAATGTTTTTGCTGGTTGTCTTTAAAACAGTATAGAGGATCTTTGACTAATATTTTTTGTTGTAGGTCCTTTAAAACAGTAGAGCACCACTGTGCTATAAAGGATCTTTGACTATTGTTTTGTCGTAGGTCCTTAAAAACAGAAGCATGCCACTTTCATATAAAAGATCTTTGACTAATGTTTTTGCTGTATGTCCTTAAAACAGTAGTGCACTACTGTTTTATAGAGGCTCTTTAACTAATGTTTTTTATTGTAGGTCCTTTAAAACAGTAGATAAAGGGCATTTGACTGGTGCTTTTGCTGCAGATCCTTAAAAACAAAAGCATGCCACTGTCATATAAAATATATTTGACTAATGTTTTTGCTGTGTGTCTTTAAAACAGTATAGAGGATCTTTGACTAATGTTTTTGTTGTAGGTCCTTTAAAACAGTAGAGCACCACTGTGCTATAAAGGATCTTTGACTATTGTTTTGTCGTAGGTCCTTAAAAACAGAAGCATGCCACTTTCATATAAAAGATCTTTGACTAATGTTTTTGCTGTATGTCTTAAAAACAGTAGTGCACTACTGTTTTATAGAGGATCTTTAACTAATGTTTTTTTTATTGTAGGTCCTTTAACACAGTAGATAAAGGGTATTTGACTGGTGCTTTTGCTGCAGATCCTTAAAAACAGAAGCATGCTACTGTCATATAAAATATATTTGACTAATGTTTTTGCTGTATGTCTTTAAAACAGTAGGATCTTTGACTAATGTTTTTGTTGTAGGTCCTTTAAAACAGTAGAGCACCACTGTGCTATAAAGGATCTTTGACTATTGTTTTGTCGTAGGTCCTTAAAAACAGAAGCATGCCACTTTCATATAAAAGATCTTTGACTAATGTTTTTGCTGTATGTCTTTAAAACAGTAGTGCACTACTGTTTTATAGAGGATCTTTGACTAATGTTTTTTTATTGTAGGTCCTTTAAAACAGTATATAAAGGGTATATGACTGGTGCTTTTGCTGCAGATCCTTAAAAACAGAAGCATGCTACTGTCATATAAAGGATCTTTGACTATTGTTTTGTTGTAGGTCCTTAAAACAGTAGTGCACTACTGTTTTACAGAGGATCTTTGACTAATGTTTTTTGTTGTAGGTCCTTTAAAACAGTAGATACAGGGTATTTGACTGGTGCTTTTGCTGCACTGTCATACAAAGGATCTTTCACTATTGTTTTGTTGTAGGTCCTTAAAACAGTAGTGCACTACTGTTTTATAGAGGATCTTTGACTAATGTTTTTTTTGTTGTAGGTCCTTTAAAACAGTAGATAAATGATATTTGACTATTGTTTTGTTGTAGGTCCTTAAAAACAGAAGCATGCCACTGTCATATAAAAGATCTTTGACTAATGTTTTTGCTGTATGTCTTTAAAACAGTAGTGCACTCCTGTTTTATAGGGGATCTTTGACTAATGTTTTTTGTTGTAGGTCCTTTAAAACAGTAGAACACCACTGTACTATAAAGGATCTTTGACTATTGTTTTGTTGTAGGTCCTTAAAAACAGAAGCATGCCACTGTCATATAAAAGATATTTGTTTAATGTTTTTGCTGTATGTCTTTAAAACAGTAGTGCACTACTGTTTTATAGAGGATCTTTGACTAATGTTTTTTGTTGTAGGTCCTTTAAAGCAGTAGAGCACCACTGTACTATAAAGGATCTTTGACTATTGTTTTGTAGTAGGTCCTTAAAAACAGAAGCATGCCACTTTCTTATAAAAGATCTTTGACTAATGTTTTTGCTGTATGTCTTTAAAACAGTAGTGCACTCCTGTTTTATAGGGGATCTTTGACTAATGTTTTTTGTTGTAGGTCCTTTAAAACAGTAGAACACCACTGTACTATAAAGGATCTTTGACTATTGTTTTGTTGTAGGTCCTTAAAAACAGAAGCATGCCACTGTCATATAAAAGATATTTGTTTAATGTTTTTGCTGTATGTCTTTAAAACAGTAGTGCACTACTGTTTTATAGAGGATCTTTGACTAATGTTTTTTGTTGTAGGTCCTTTAAAGCAGTAGAGCACCACTGTACTATAAAGGATCTTTGACTATTGTTTTGTAGTAGGTCCTTAAAAACAGAAGCATGCCACTTTCTTATAAAAGATCTTTGACTAATGTTTTTGCTGTATGTCTTTAAAACAGTAGTGCACTACTGATTTATAGAGGATCTTTGACTAATGTTTTTTGTTGTAGGTCCTTTAAAACAGTAGATAAAGGGTATTTGACTGGTGCTTTTGCTGCAGATCCTTAAAAACAGAAGCATGCCACTGTCATATAAAATATATTTGACTAATGTTTTTGCTGTATGCCTTTAAAACAGTACAGAGAATCTTTGACTAATGTTTTTGTTGTAGGTCCTTTAAAACAGTAGAGCACCACTGTGCTATAAAGGATCTTTGACTATTGTTTTGTCGTAGGTCCTTAAAAACAGAAACATGCCACTTTCATATAAAAGATCTTTGATTAATGTTTTTGCTGTATGTCTTTAAAACAGTAGTGCACTGCTGTTTTATAGAGGATCTTTGACTAATGTTTTTTATTGTAGGTCCTTTCAAACAGTACAGCACCACTGTGCTATAAAGGATCCTGTAGGTCCTTTAAAACAGTAGATAAAGGGTATTTGACTTTTGCTTTTGCTGCAGATCCTTAAAAACAGAAGCATGCCACTTTCATATAAAAGATCTTTGACTAATGTTTTTGCTGTATGTCTTTAAAACAGTAGTGCACTACTGTTTTATAGAGGATCTTTAACTAATGTTTTTTTATTGTAGGTCCTTTAAAACAGTACAGCACCACTGTGCTATAAAGGATCCTGTAGGTCCTTTAAAACAGTAGATAAAGGGTATTTGACTGGTGCTTTTGCTGCAGATCCTTAAAAACAGAAGCATGCCACTGTCATATAAAATATATTTGACTAATGTTTTTGCTGTATGCCTTTAAAACAGTATAGAGGATCTTTGACTAATGTTTTTGTTGTAGGTCCTTTAAAACAGTAGAGCACCACTGTGCTATAAAGGATCTTTGACTATTGTTTTGCTGCAGATCCTTAAAAACAGAAGCATGCCACTGTCATATAAAATATATTTGACTAATGTTTTTGCTGTATGTCTTTAAAACAGTAGTGTACTACTGTTTTATAGAGGATCTTTGACTAATGTTTTTTGTTGTAGGTCCTTTAAAACAGTACAGCACCACTGTGCTATAAAGGATCTTGTAGGTCCTTTAAAACAGTAGATAAAGGGTATTTGACTGGTGCTTTTGCTGCAGATCCTTAAAAACAGAAGCATGCTACTGTCATATAAAGGATCTTTGACTGTTGTTGTGTTGTTAGTGCACTACTGTTTTATAGAGGATCTTTGACTAAAGTTTTTTGTTGTAGGTCATTTAAAACAGTAGATACAGGGTATTTGACTGGTGCTTTTGCTGCACTGTCATATAAAGGATATTTGACTATTGTTTTGTTGTAGGTCCTTAAAACAGTAGTGCACTACTGTTTTATAGAGGATATTTGACTAATGTTTTTTGTTGTAGGTCCTTTAAAACAATAGATAAAGGGTATTCGACTGGTGCTTTTGCTGCAGATCCTTAAAAATAGAAGCATGCCACTGTCATATAAAAGATATTTGACTAATGTTTTTGCTGTATGTTTTTAAAACAGTAGTGCACTACTGTTTTATAGAGGATCTTTGGCTAATGTTTTTTTACTGTGGGTCCTTAAAAACAGTTTAACACTACTGTCGTATAAAGGATCTTTGACTAATGTTTTTGCTGTAGATCCTAAAACAACAGAGCACCACTGTCATATTAAGGATCTTTGACAAATGGTTTTGTTGTATGTCCTTAAAACAGTTGTGCACTGCTGTTTAATAGAAAATCGTTGACTAATGTTTTTGTTGTAGGTCCTTAAAAACAGTTCTGCTCCACTGTCATAGATATGATCTTTGACTAATGTTTTTTGTTGTAGGTCCTTTAAAACAGTGGAGCACAACTGTGTTATAAAACATATTTGACTAATGCTTTTGCTGTGGGTCCTTAAAAACAGTTTAAGACTACTATCATATAAAGGATCTTTGACTATTGTTTTGCTGTAGGTCCTTAAAAACAGTAGAGCACCACTGTGTTATAAAGCGTCTTTGACTAATGTTTTTACTGTATGTCTTTAAAAACAGTAAAACACTACTGTCCTACAATATAAAGGACCTTTGACTAATGTTTTTTTTGCTAAAGGTCCTAAAACAGTAGAGCACTTCTGTCATATAAAGGATCTTTGACAAATGGTTTTGCTGTATGTCCTTAAAACAGTAGATTACTACTGTTTTATAGAAAATCTTTGACTAATGTTTTTGTTGTAGGTCCTTAAAAACAGTTCTGCACCACTGTCATATAAAGGATCTTTGACTAATGCATCCATCCATCCATTGTATACCGCTTGTCCCTCTTGGGGTTGCGATGGTGGCTGGAGCCTATCCCCGCTGCATTCGGGCGAAAGGCGGGGTACACTCTGGACAAGTCGCCACCTCATCCCAGTCTTTGACAAGTGAAGTGAAGTGAATTATATTTATATAGTGCTTTTCTCTAGTGACTCAAAGCGCTTTTACATAGTAGTTTTGCTGTCGGTCCTTAAAAACATTAGAGCACCACTGTCATATAAAATATCTTTGACTAATGTTTTTGCTGTATGTCTTTAAAACGGTAGTGCACTCCTGTTTTATAGAGGATCTTTGACTTAACGTTTTTTGTTGTAGGTCCTCTAAAACAGTAGAACACCACTGTGCTATAAAGGATCTTTGACTATTGTTTTGTTGTAGGTCCTTAAAAACAGAAGCATGCCACTGTCATATAAAATATATTTGACTAATGTTTTTGCTGTATGTCTTTAAAACAGTAGTGCACTACTGTTTTATAGAGGATCTTTGACTAATGTTTTTTGTTGTAGGTCCTTTAAAGCAGTAGAGCAACACTGTGCTATAAAGGGTCTTTGACTGGTGCTTTTGCTGTGGGTCCTTAAAAACAGTTTAACACTACTGTCGTATAAAGGATGTTTGACTATTGTTTTGTTGTAGGTCCTTAAAAACAGAAGCATGCCACTGTCATATAAAAGACATTTGACTAATGTTTTTGCTGTATGTCTTTAAAACAGTAGTGCACTACTGTTTTATAGAGGATCTTTGACTAATGTTTTTGGTTGTAGGTTCTTTAAAGCAGTAGAGCACCACTGTGCTATAAAGTGTCTGTGACTATTGTTTTGTTGTAGGTCCTTAAAAACAGAAGCATGCCACTGTCATATAAAAGATATTTGACTAATGTGTTTGCTGTATGTCTTTAAAACAGTAGTGTACTACTGTTTTATAGAGGATCTTTGACTAATGTTTTTTGTTGTAGGTCCTTTAAAGCAGTAGAGCAACACTGTGCTATAAAGGGTCTTTGACTGGTGCTTTTGCTGTGGGTCATTAAAAACAGTTTAACACTACTGTCGTATAAATGATCTTTGACTGTTTTGTTGTAGGTCCTTAAAAACAGTACAACACTACCGTCCTACAGTATAGAGGATCTTTGACTATTTGTATTTTTGCTGTAGGTCCTAAAAACAGTGGAGCACTTTTGTCATATAAAGGATCTTTGATAAATGGTTTTGCTGTATGTCCTGAAAACAGTAGTGCACTGCTGTTTTACAGAGCGTTTTTGACGAATGTTTTTGTTGTAGGTCCTAAAAACAGTGGAGCACTACTGTCATATAAAGGATCTTTGACAAATGGTTTTGCCGTATGTCCTGAAAACAGTAGTGCACTGCTGTTTTATAGAGCGTTTTTGACAAATGTTTTTGTTGTAGGTCCTAAAAACAGTTCTGCACCACTGTCATATAAAGGATCTTTGACTAATGTTTTTGTTGTCGATCCTCAAAAACAGTAGTGCACTACTGTCATATTAAGGATCTTTGACAAATGGTTTTGCTGTATGTCCTTAAAACAGTAGTGCACTGCTGTTTTATAGCGGATCTTTGACTAATGATTTTTGCTGTGGGTCCTTAAAAACAGTTTAACACTACTGTCGTATAAAGGATCTTAGTTCTTTGGCGGACCATCTAGTGGTCCGCCAAAGAACAACTTGATTAAAGTACAGTGTTTTTATTTTCCTAGACTATACACAGTGTTACTGTTCAAACTAGGGTTGTTGACCTACAACAAAACATTAGTTTTGTTGTAGGTCCTTAAAAACAGTAAAACACTACTGTCCTACAGTATAAAGGATCTTTGACTCTTTATTTTTGCTGTAGGTCCTAAAAATAGTAGTGCACCACTGTTTTATAAAAAAAAAAACTCTCACTGTTTTTGTTGTACAGGTCCTTAAAAACAGTTCTGCAGCACTGTCATGAAGGATCTTTGACAAATAGTTTTGCTGTACCGTATGCCCTTGAAACAATAGCGCACTGCTGTTTTATAGAAAATCTTTGACTAATGTTTTTCTGTAGGTCCTTAAAAACAGTTCTGCACCACTGTCAGATAAAGGATCTTTGACTAATGTTTTTGTTGTAGGGCATCAAAAACAGTAGTGCACTACTGTCTTTTAAAGGATATTTGACAAATGCATCCATCCACCATCCCAGTCTTTGACATATGGTTTTGCTGTCGGTCCTTAAAAACAGTTTAGCACCACTGTCATATAAAGAATCTTTGACTAATGTTTTGTTGTCGGTCTTCAAAAGCATTTGTGCACTATTGTCATATAAAGGATCTTTAGCTAATGTTTTTGCTGTATGTCCTTAAAAACAACAGTGTGTTTGTGTCATATAAAGGATCTTTGACTAACGTTTTTGCCGTATGTCCTTAAAACAGTAGAGCACTACCTTAAAACAGTCATGCACTGTTTTATAGAAGATCTTTGACTAATGTTTTTGCTGTATGTCCTTAGGAACAGTGGAGCACGACTGTCATATAAAGGATCTTTGACTAATATTTTTTGCTGAAGGTCCTTAAAAACAACTGGCATATGCACAAAAGCTTTGACTAATCGGTCACATAAATATAAATATATAAAGACACATATTGCAGTTTTGATTACTTTAGCATTGTTGCTGTAATTCATTAAAAACAACAAGAGTGCTCCTGCCATATGAAGGATCTTTGGCAAGTGTCTCTGACTTGTGCTTTTGCAGTAAGTCCCTAAATACAGCAGGTCACTCCTGTCACATAGAGGAGCTTTAACGAGCGTAAACATATTTATCTATGCATATGGCGGGACAAAAATATGAAGTTATGGCAGCGCCTTCTATTGACAAACAAAAATTTAAAAGTATGGGGCTGTCAAACTTAACGTGTTAACTCATGCGATTTATCAAAATGCATAAGTGTGCAAAAATCGTTTGACAGCACTAATATATAATTTTCCGATACATCCATCCATCCATTTTCTACCGCTTGTTCCTTTCGATACAGTATATGCAAAAATACACTGAACTTTACAGACTTTAAATTCCAATATAATGAAGACAACATTGACATAATTATTACAAGCACTTTTCCATACATTCCAAGGAATATCTATCACACATTGTCATCGTAAACTGTAATGACCCACAACTTAAAACGCTCTAAAACAGATTTTTAAACTGTGGTAGTGGTACGCAGGCTCCATCTAGTGGTACGCCAAAGAACAACTTGATTCAAGTACAGTGTTTTATTTTCCTAGACTATACACAGTGTTACTGTTCAAGCTAGGTTTGTTTGGTATAGTATCGTGAAACTAATGAATCATATTCGGTACTATACCGCCACTAAAAAGTACCGGTCCCCCACCCCCCTGCCCCTTCGTTGTCACGTCATGACATTGCTGGTTTATAAGCAGAGGAGCATGTTCGGCAGCGCACAATCACAGAGTACTTACAAACATACACAGTGTGTAGACAGAAAAGGGAGAACAGACGCATTTTGGCTTAAAAACTAAAGGTAAAGGTGAAGTTATAACATTGAAAAGCCCTCAGGAAGAGGTGCTTTAAGACATGGCTGGCGAGCTCGCAGCTAAAGTCCAGCCGCAGTCGGCAGTGTTTTAGCTACTTCTAAATCACTAATCCTCGTCTCCATGGCGACAAATAAAGTAAGTTTCTTACAAGTGAGGAATAGCTAAACATGCTTCACTTCACTCAAAATGTAAACAAATGCCATGGGTGGATCTACACCTTACAGCCACTGTAATGATACCAAGTACAAGAGTGTATCTAGCTGATACTACTATGATTACATCGATATTTTTTAGCATCACAATATCTTTTTTCGTTTAAAAAAAAAAAAATATTATGTTTATAAACTTAGGAAATATGTCCCTGGACACATGAGGACTTTGAATATGACCATTGTATGATCTTGTAACGACTTGGTATCGTATCGATACCTAAATTTGTGGTATCATCCAAAACTAATGTAAAGTATCAAACAACAGAAGAATAAGTGATTATTACATTTTAACAGAAGTGTAGATAGAACATGTTAAAAGAGAATATAAGCAGATATTAACAGTAAACGAACAAGTAGATCAATAATTAATTTTTTACCTTTTGTCCTTAATAATGTTGACAAAATAATAGAACGATAAATGACACAATATGTTACTGCATATGTCAGCAGACTAATTACGAGCCTTTGTTTGCTTACTACTAAAAGACAAGTTGTCTAGTATGTTGACTATTTAATTTAAGGACACCGTTGTTCTTCGATTGCAATAAAAAAAACATTTGTTTAATGTACCCTAAGATTTTTCGTTAAAATAAAGCCACTTTTTGTGGTCCGCCTTTATTTAGAAAAGTATCGAAAAGTACCAAAAAGTATCGAAATACATTTTGGTACCGGTACCAAAATATTGGTATCGGGACAACACTAGTTCAAACTGTGGCCACAAATATTTCAAATACTTGTTAAATAAAACAACTGCCTTGTTTTTAACGAATACCCAGGACTACTACGCTACTGTGTTTAAATGTTGGGTCATTATGCTGGTACTTGGAGCAGACTTGCAAAGTACTCTGCAAAAACTAATGTTGTAATCTAACAGTGGCAGTAAAAAAAATAGTGCATTATCTTTGTTCCTGGATAGATAAATAGAGATATAGAGAGCCAGAACTCACCTGGTCAGACTCACACTCCCTGATGCAGGTGCTCATAGCATCCACCCACAGGTTAGGGTTGAGCTCATTGGGGCACAGACCTGCGTGGGAATAAACCACTTTGGCCACGGACATCGGCATGGCTCCCGTGGACAGCAGGAAGGTGGAAAGAAGAAACCAAATCCACCGCGGGAACAACATCCACCACATTGCGCCCGACACTCTCGGGAAGAGACGACGAATGGAAAGTCCTACTTGGGAAAAGCAGCCTTGAAAAGTCCTGAAAGTTGCATAAAAGTCAAAAAGAGTGTCTGATACTTTACGACGCGCGGGGGTAAAGAAAAAATAAAGATGGACGGAGTGAGCGAGCAGCAGAGCAGACTGACTTACAGTTAACTTCATTCAAAGACGTTTGCGCACACATTTGGAGTGCGGCGCAGCCTTAATTAACCCTTAGCGTGCACATGATAATGCGCAATAAAAGAACCGCGCAAATGCGTCTGGACTTTTAAAAAACGTGCATTTTTGTCACTTGCATGACGACATTCTGCCTTTTTTGCTGCCGTTGCCAAAGAAGGGATTATTGATGCATCGCAACATATCATAGCAACCTCCATGCAATGGTGCCCTCTCATGGATGACACTGAAAGGGACAACTGTCTCCACTGAGGGCTGCATCCTGACAAATAATGATAATGATAAATGGGTTGTACTTGTATAGCGCTTTTTCTACCTTCAAGGTACTCAAAGCGCTTTGACACTACTTCCACATTTACCCATTCACACACACGTTCACACACTGATGGAGGGAGCTGCCATGCAAGGCGCTACCAGCACCCATCAGGAGCAAGGATGAAGTGTCTTGCTCAGGACACAACGGACATGACGAGGCTATCTAAGGATTTAATGACGTTAAAAGTATGTCAATATTTTATAAAATAACGTGTTCTATCAATAATTATTGAACCGATTCCCCCTCATGTTTTAGGCTCTGTCTACATTCAATCAATCAATCAATCAATTTTTATTAATATAGCCCTAAATCACAAGTGTCTCAAAGGGCTGCACAAGCCACAACGACATCTCGGTACAGAGCCCACATAAGGGCAAGGAAAAACTCACCCCAGTGGGACGTCGATGTGAATGACTATGAGAAACCTTGGAGAGGACCGCATATGTGGGTAACCCCACCTCCCCCGCCCTCTCTAGGGGAGACCGAATGCAATGGATGTCGAGTGGGTCTAACATAATATTGTTAGAGTACAGTCCACATTAAGCTGGATAACCCCTTAAACCAGGGGTCGTCAACCCGCGGCTCTCGAGCCGCATGCGGCTCTTTAGCGCTGCCCTAGTGGCTCTCTGGAGCTTTTTCAAAAATGTATGAAAAATGGGAAAAGATGAGGGGGGAAAATATATATTTTGTTTTAATATGGTTTCTGTGGGAGGACAAACATGACACAAACCTCCCTAATTGTTACAAAGCACACTGTTTATATTAAATATGCTTCACTGATTCGAGTATTTGGCGAGCGCGGTTTTGTCCTACTAATTTTGGCGGTCCTTGAACTCACCGTAGTTTGTTTACATGTATAACTTTCTCCCCCTTTCTAGGACGTGTTTTATGCCACTTCTTTTTCTGTCTCATTTTGTCCACCAAACTTTTAAGGTTGTGCATGAAAGGTGAGTTTTGTTGATGTTATTGACTTGTGTGGAGTGCTAATCCGACATATTTGGTCACTGCATGACTGCAAGCTAATCGATGCTAACATGCTATTTAGGCTAGCTATATGTACATATTGCATCATTATGCCTCATTTGTAGCTATATTTGAGGTCATTTAGTTTCCTTTAAGTCCTCTTAATTCAATTTATATCTCATGACACACTATCTGTATGTAGTGTGGCTTTTATTTTTTTGCGGCTCCAGACAGATTTGTTTTTGTATTTTTGGTTCAATATGGCTCTTTCAACATTTTGGGTTGCCGACCCCTGCCTTAAACAAATAATTATTTAGCCTAAGCATCGTGTCAGCCACTCTAAACCATCGTTTAAGGCAGGCATGTCAAACGTACGGCCATACTTGCCAACCCTCCCGATTTTCCCAAGAGACTCCCGAATTTCAGTGCCCCTCCCGAAAATCTCCTGAGGCACCCTTTCTCCCGAATTTCTCCCGATTTCCACCCGAACAACAATATTGGGGGCGTGCCTTAAAGACACTGCCTTTAACGTACTCTCTCACCTGAAACCTTCACCCCTTAACAGCCGCACGATGTCCAGGCGTCCGCTTTTCCTCCATATAAACAGCGTCACATAATAATGTGGGGTTGGACGGGTTTAACAATGGTCTTTACCCGAAGATGTCAAGAAATGCTGACACGTTGTATGATCTTCAAACAGGTTTGATGATAACGCAAGGCATACTTGGTCAACAGCCCTACATGTCACACTGAGGGTGGCCGTAAAAACAACTTTAACACTGTTACAAATATGCGCCGCACTGTGAACCCACACCAAACAACAATGACAAACACATTTCGGGAGAATATCCGCACCGTAACACAACATAAACACAACAGAACAAATACCCAGAATCCCTTGCAGCACTAACTCTTCCGGGACGCTACAATAACATCTACGGCTTTTGGAGCTCAGTGCACAACTGCACACACAACAAGAAGGAGACGAAGCAGAAGAACAAAGAAGAGACATGGCGACGACGAGTAAGAAGAAGAAATACGCTTGCAAGTTCCAAAATGATTGGTAAAAAGAATTTAATTTCATCCAGAAAAGCTCGAAGGGGAAGGGGTATGCTGCTTGCACCTCAACCCCGCCCCCCATCTCCCGAATTCGGAGGTCTCAAGGTTGGCAAGTATGCGTAAGGCCGAACAGGTTTTATCCGGCCCGCGGGATGAGTTTGCGAAGTATAAAAATGAGCCGAAATGTTTTAATGAAAGAAACAGCTGGGCCCTGCGATGAGGTGGCGACTTGTCCAGGGTGTACGCCGCCTTCCGCCCGAATGCAGCTGAGATCGGCTCCAGCCCCCCCCCCCCCCCCCCCCGCGATCCCGAAAGGGACAAGCGCTAGAAAATGGATGGATGGAAGAAACTGCTGTTCTAAATGTGTCCACTTGATGTTGCAATAGCAATTATTTGTATCTTTTATAGGTGATGCTACATATGTACAAAAAAATAAACCACATGATGTTAGTACATCAGTCGAGGAAAATGAGCAAACTACATAAATACCATCCTGTAATTTGATTTTGATACTATATTTTTATCTTCATAGATTGAAAATTAACACCAATGAATTATTCAGAAAGTATAAATAACGACAAATCAAGATAGAATACTATTAACCCCAACATGTAAGTGTAAAAAAAAAAACAACAACATTATGATTTGTACATTTTCAGAATGTGCTTGTTCTATTTTTAAACAAAGAAAACAATCTGAAGTTGTCTTTATTTTTAAGTTATCGTGCCGTGATTTTACCAGCCCGGTCCACTTGGGAGTAGATTTTTAGCCATGTGGCCCCCGATCTACAATGAGTTTGACACCCCTCGTTTAAGGTCCTCCTCCTCAGACAATTTTTTACACGGGTAAGTGCGCCGTGTATTTCTTGATATTCCGGCTCTTAGCTTTGTATGGACTCATCGATCGTTTACAAAGTGAGTTCAGAGAGGAAGTGACGTCAGAAAGAACGCGCCACAGCCAGCTTCATAACAACTGGAGCTAACCACTGGAAAGATGAAGGCGAGTCATTCAGACATGCCCGTGTTTCTCTTTCTTCTACATGTACAGACGCTTGAGGAAATCACACATGAATACCTTAAGAGAAAGCAATTGCAGCTATTTGGGATACAACACTTCTCAGACGGCAAGATAACTTTCGAATGTCCAGGTCAGCTGTGACTCTACTTACCAAAAAACTTTGTCCATTTGTCGAAGGGGAGACAACGAGAATGCGGGCTCCCGTTGCTGTGATAAAAAAAGGCAATCGAGGGAAGACTAGGGAAAACAGTGAATGCATTTGGACTGGCAAAGCAGACTGTATCAGTTATTGTCCGCCATGTATGTCGCGGACTCAACGTCTAGGTCCAGAGTATATAAAGTCAGCAAAAACGAATGGACAATGAAGGTGAAGGCAAAAGAGTGGGGAGTGTCCTGACCAGATATCTAGATCCCTAGATTGATTGATGTAAAATGTTCTTTAACACATTGTTTACTTCCACGTGTCCATTAAAGATTTGATTAGTTTATGATGTCTCAGGTGTGATTCACTACAATAGGGCCCCACAGCACACTGGATTCCAGTTAATTGAAATACCACAACACAGTAACCAGCGGCTCTAGAGCCGCGTGCAGCTCTTTAGCGCCGCCCTAGTGGCTCCCTGGACCTCTTTCAGAGATGTGTGAAAATGGAAAAAGATGAAGAAAAAAAAAATTTTTTTGTTTTAATATATTTTCTGTAGGACAACAAACCTGACACAAACCTTCCTAATTGTTAGAAGTCCCACTGTTTATGTTATACATGCTTTACTGATGAGAGTATTTGGAAAGCGCGGTTTTGTCCTACTAATTTCAGCGATCCTTAAACTCACCGTAGTTTGTTTACACGTACAACTTTCTCCGATGCTGCAACAGAAAGACGTGTTTTATGCCACGCCTTCTTCGTCTCATTTTGTCCACCAAACATTTTGTGCTGTGCGTGAATGCACAAAGGTGAGCTTTGTTGATATTATTGATTTGCTGGAGTGCTTATCAGGCATACTTGGTCAATCCATGACTGCAAGCTAATCGATGCTAACATGCTATTGCGGCTAACTGCATGTACATATTGCATCGTTATGCCTCGTTTGTAGGTATATTTGAGCTCATTTGATTTCCTTTACTTATGTCCTCTGTGTATTTAATTTATATTTACATGTCTCATGACACATTCATTATCTGTATGTAATTTACAATATTGTAATATTTTAAATGAAAAAGACTCTACCAGCTTGCAAAGATTGTAATAAATCCATTAGAAGAAGACAGCCTGCCGTTTCCTTTAACATGGACACACACATCTATACCTTTGGCCATTCTGAGCCAGTCATTTCCAGGAGTTATCTCATCCTCTGAGAAGCCTCCGTTTTACTAATGATTTCCAATGTTGCAAAAATGTGTAGAAGAAATATTACATTTCAACATTTTTGTCAACGAAGATTTGCGTCAGCCTTTGATAGTAGGCTACTATAGATTATATAAGGCTTTTAATTTTTTGCGGCTCCAGACTGATTTTTATTTTTTATTTTTAGTCCAACATTTTGGGTTGTCGACCCCTGTTTTGGTACAAAACATGCATCAAATTAAAGTTAAATAAATTAATGAATGACAGGGTGCTTCTTATGACATTTTCCCGCAAACCTATTCCAAACTCGTTCCTGCTCTGTCCCTGATAAGAGCATTATAACAAAAGTCCCCCTTTCCAGGTATACGTACTGAGTTTAGACCCTTGGAGGGAGTAGCGGCAAGAAGCTAAGTTTGCAAATTGATGTTCGATTTTTGTTCTAACAATACAATGTCTTTCCCATTAAATTTATTTAGTCAAAAACATTATTCAAATGAAATTCATGTTTCAGTGAATTAATTAAAACAATTAAAAAAATAAAAATTTACACTGATAAAAACGTGTAAAAAAAAAAAAAAATTTCATTTATCCGTTATTTTCACTATAAATGACCTTTATTATTTACATTTAGGCGATTTGTGTTTGGCGTGTGGCACATTGGAATATTTTCACTTTGTCCCTTGAAGGCAAAAAAGTTTGGACACCACTAGAATAGTGCATCTCAATAAATTAAAAATATTAAAAAAAAAACACTTTATTTTAGTAGTTCAGTTCAAAAACCTAAAATTCATTTCGTTGAATGAAATTATTCAAGAAATTATTTATTGGTAATTCTAAAGATTGTAGTTTGAAAGCCCACATTTTGAAAATAGTGTACAGTTAAATATAGTTAACTACTCGTAGATGCTCAAATATGTATACACATATATTCACATACAGGTTTATTTAGAGACAAAGCATTTTGTTATTAATAACTATTATTATATTTCAGATATTCCTTTACGTTACAACACATTTTTTTGCTAGATTTTTCCTATTTTAAGCTGTTTTTTGTTGTTGTTTGTTTAATTTTATTCCTTCAATGTGCAAGTTTAAAATTTAACCAGTCTGCAAACGGCCCAAGGGCTGCACTTTAGACACCATTGCATTAGGGCGATGTGAATAGACCAAAGGCCATGTCGACTCCAATATGTATCCTTTCCTGAGAATAACATGTGACAATATGGGTGGTCTTATATTCGAGGTCAAGAGATTTAGACAAGTGAAACCAGCAGGTGGTTCCAAACGACTTGTGCTGAAGCAAGTCAGAGCTCTTCTTCTTGTCACACACGCACTAGTGACCTTAAAGGGAAACTGCACTTTTTCAGGGAATTTTGCCAATCGTTCACAAACATTATGAAAGAGATGACGGATGGATTTTTTTCTAATGCATTGTAAATATTAAATAAACGTTAATAAAAGTCTTCTTACAGCGAAGCCAATGGGAGGTCCTCTATTCCAAACATAAAATCTGATAAATAACCATTCAAAAAGCGCCGACAATACTTAATTTACATTTGGTGACTTCAATATTAACAAAGTATTAGTGGTATTGTTATTATAAGCCCTAACGCAGATACACAATTTATAGTGGCGATGTGTCCCTATGTTTACATCATCAAGTGGTCAGCTGCTTCCTCGCTTCCTTACTCCCTGTAAATTCATTGTAGATCATAAATCATGCATCTCACCTGGAAAGTAGATGGCTGAGAACATAATCCGACAAGTTGGTACACTTTGACCGCCATGTAGGACCTGGAACTAGCGAGAAAGACATGAAAAGCGCTTGGTACCCCCACCATGCTTCTCTGCAAGGATTAAATTAGAGACATTCTTCATATACATGGGACTATATGAACATCCCAGCAGTCTGCATCCTAAGGACAACAGACGTTGTACAGTAAGTGATTTTTTTATTATGTTTCTTGGCTCTCTGAGTAATAACCAGTGACTAAGAAAGCAAAAAAAAAGCAAACGTGATGCGTTTTTGAAAATAATTATTCAAAATACGTAAATATTATAAATGTGCCCGGTACTACATTACATACACACTTAAATTAAAATCCTAATGGAGGTGTTTGAATGTTTTTAAGAGCTCTATAGGCTCCATTGTAAGGAGACATTGGATCGCATTTATTTATTATTTAGAATGCATTAAAAAAAATAGCATCCATCATCATGGATGCTATTTTTTCCACACACAATGGCATCACCTCTTAAAGGCACACAGATACAGGTCACAGATGCTACATTATTGCTATTTTTTCATAATGATTGAAAAAAAAGTGCAGTTCCCCTTTAAGAGATGTAGCCATGACAAAAAGTTATGATGCTAATTTTTGAAATATTGCTAAACAATACAGCCGAGTCAGTTGACCAGCTAGGAAATATGATTTTTTGAAATTGTAATCTAATCTCTATATTTTAGTATTTTTATCTTAAAACATTGTTGTTGTTTTTCCCAAAAACAGGTCTTGAAAAATATTAGTTAACCTAAATGTGGGTGAATACGGTAGATGATTTTAATTTTAACTGTTGTGTCTGAAAAAAGCTAATGTTGCTTTGTTTTGTTTGTTTGTTTCAGAATAACATTATTGTAATGTAATGCAATGTGCACACTTTACTTGCATTTGTTAAGATTAGAAGATGGCACCAGTTTTTTTTGGAGGCTGCAATGAAAGTGTAACCAATGAACACATGAAAAATGTTACAAATAAAAAATACAATTATTCTGTAGAGCACACACTTTAAAACATGACTATGTAACACTATCCTGTGGTGTTTTTTTGTTTTTCTACTGTAGAACTTAACTGCCATTTTTGGTTGACACATTTGCTCCTTTTCAACAAATCGTCCAAGTATCTCGTAAAACATGACCCACTTCCATATATTTCTGCCATATTGGGTCTCGTTTGTGTGCAATTCCCGAAATTCAGCAAGTAGATGTTGCATATTTCACATTCTCAAATCAAGGTGGGCTTGTCTTTCAATGCAAAAGTTAACCTTTTTAAGACCACCTGACCTCGGTACAGAGGGCGGTGTAGTTGCATTCGCGTTGCTATGGTAACTGCAACGCAATGACACTGACGCACAGAACTGGAATAAAATATCAGCCTAAAAGTTTAACCAAACCAATTCCAACCACAACTTAATACTCCATCTTTCTTTTTTTGTGTAATGTTCAAATCTGTTTGTTTTGCCTGTAAAATGTGTTGCATGCCAATAAAAAAAACGAGGCCACAGTTTGGACACTTTACCAGTAGTTAATATATGTTTTACATCTACAGTAACCATTGAAAGCTTCTTTTTAATTTGATACTTCAATCAAACAGCTGCTGCGTGATAAGCACAATACTTACAGTATTAACATTTTTTAGGGCCACAACAAAAACTATACACCATAAACTATACACTGCAGTTATTTAATGTCTTGGACTTGAAACTGCAATTGTATGCTCAGAAATGTGATAATTAAACAAGATATAACAATTGTTATCAGCTGTTATCATAATCAGCTCATTTTTAAATGTTGCTATAAAAATTTTATTTTAGTATCAAAACCAATATTTATTAACAAACACAAACTAACAAAAATTGGTACTGTATCAAGACATTAAAACAACATAAAAACTTGTTGAAATAGGTCATGACGTTAAGCAACTCAAACATAACGTTGGAACAACATGCTTTTTGACGACGTTTAATCAATGCTTGGTTCTGACGTTGATCTGACCATTGAATTTTGGTCATTTACCAACCAATATCCTACAACACAATTATAACATTGAAACGTTTATTCAATGTTAGGTTGTGATGTTGATTTGACCATTGAAATTTAGTCAACCAACAATGTGGATCCAATGTTTGTCCAACGTTGTCTCAATTTACAAATACAACTATTTTGCAATGTTGTTTCAAAGCCAGTTTTAAAGGACATGTATGTAAAATCAATGTTGTAACAATGTCTCGTGCCTGCTGGGGATCCTTAGCTCGTACGATAACAATGTCGCTATACCTTGGTTAATATGCACGTCACAGCATGTATGGAGCGTTTTTGGACGGTTTTTGGGTGTTTTTTAGAGAGCTTTATAGGCGGAAAAGCTGAATCCATATTACCTGCATTGTTTACCGCTTCACAATTTAGAACAGGGGTGTCAAACGTACGGATCAGGCCCGCGGACAGGTTTTTATCCAGTCCACAAGATAAGTTTGCCAAGTATTAAAACAAGCTGCTGTTCTAAATGTGTCAACTGGATGTCACAATTGCAATTCTGTTTGGCAAGCAAACGGTTTATACCAAGGCCAAGCAAGAGGTACACAGTAAAGGGTGACTGTGGCTCCTCCTCGACCCACATGAAACTTAAAACATGCCGTTTTATGTCTTCTGCTTTGAACACATTGTTATTTGGCACCCTTACTCCCCCAAAATGTCTCTGTCAAACACGAGAAAAGTGAACACAACCCTTTCGAATAGTTTTTACCTCCGTTTCTTACGGTTTGTTGAGTTAGCGCTGGATTGATACGTGGACATGACAAAGCAGGTATTTGATACCTCGAAGAGTTTACATGTTGTGTTTTTTGTTCAATCCCAGAAAGACAGTGACGTGCAGTCACTAGAGGCAGGTGAGGCGCGGCCTCACCTGCCATCACGGAAAGAAAAAAAATGTAAAAAGAAAAAAAAAAAATTTAATTGTTATATGTATCCAGTGATTATACTATAAAGTTATTTCCATTTAACTTCACCAGTTTTAGATTATTTTTATTCAAAATCTCTGAATTTTCACATTTGCCGTTCAAATACTGAGAAGAGACGGTGCGGTGAACAGCAGCCAGTTGAGGCACGTCACTCAGTGCCGCAACATGGATTGCGCAATGACTCGGCTAACTGCTGGCCTGCTGTGCAGTGAGACTGTATTGCTATATGAACTATATTATACATTTCCATAGTTTAGTTAGCTGAGGTATATAATGTACAGTGTATTTTGTCAACAACTGTATGTGTGTAAAGTATTTCTTGTGCTGAGCGATCATAAAAGGGCTGCAAAAGACGCACTGGCTGAGGCTCGCCTCCTGCACCCCCGCCGTAGAATTGTTGTATCAACTAAAGCCCACACTTAAACTTTCCACGTGCAAGATTGAATCTATTTAAAAAAATTATTTCATAAGAAGCCAAAAAGTGCAAAAACAATAATGTTGGTGTTGGAGGAGTTGTGAATGACTGCAGGGACACAACATTAGATACCCCTGCAGACTGCAGGTGTACCTAATTCACAACTCCTCCAACACGAACATTATTGTTTTTGCACTTTTTGGCTTCTTATTCAATAACTTTTGTAACCTATTTTCATGGGCTTTCCTCTTTGTGATATTAAGTTCCTGTTATGCGCTGTTATACAGTATATGCCTTGAGCTCTTATTTTGAAGGCGCTAAGAGCGGAAGTGATGTCACGTTGCGGAGGTTTTTGAAAGAAGGTAAATAAAGTGGTCCTCGTGTAAACTGGAGCCTCCGTGTTTGTTATTTTGTAGTTTCATACAGTATAGGCGACATTAATAAACCCTCGGTTACACTTTTTTAAATAGATTCAATCTTGCACGTGGAAAGTTTAAGTGAGGGCTTTAGTTGCGGCGCATGGACTTAATTTATAAGTAAAGGTAAGACCATAATAACGTTTTTTTTATTAAATGTGCTTTTTTGTGTTCTACAGTTTGTATGTGTAGAGTTAAAGTTAAGTTAAAGTACCAATGATTGTCACACACACACACTAGGTGTAATGAAATGTGTCCTCTGCATTTGACCCATCCCCTTGTTCACCCCCTGGGAGGTGAAGGGAGCAGTGGGCAGCAGCGGCGCCGCGCCTGGGAATCATTTTTGGTGATTTAACCCCCAATTCCAACCCTTGATGCTGAGTGCCAAGCAGGGAAGAAAGCTGGTATGAGCTTTTAAACATAACCCGTTAACTGCTGCCAATCAAATGGTGAATAAGATACTCTTTAGGGTTCATATGTTTGTAAATCTGACTGTGATGAAGTCAGTGCCTCACCAGCCATCAACCTCACAGCACATCACTGCAGAAAGACTGTGACTTAAAGTAGAGATGTCCATCGCCCATAAATGCGTTAAAATGTAATATTGAAAATTATCGGTATCGTTTTTTTTATTATCGGTATCGTTTTTTTTTATTAAATCAACATAAAAAACACAAGATACACTTACAATTAGTGCACCAACCCAAAAAACCTTCCTCCCCCATTTACACTTATTCACACAAAAGGGTTCTTTCTTTCTGTTATTAATATGCTGGTTCCTACATTATATGTCAATATATATCAATACAGTCTGCAAGGGATACAGTCCGTAAGCACACATGATTGTGCGTGCTGCTGGTCCACTAATAGTACTAACCTTTAACAGTTAATTTTACTAATTTTCATTAATTACTAGTTTCAATGTAACTGTTTTTATATTGTTTTACTTTCTTTTTTATTCAAGAAAATGTTTTTAATTTATTTATCTTATTTATTGTTATTTTTTTAAGTACCTTATCTTCACCATACCTGGTTGTCCAAATTAGGCATAATAATGTGTTAATTCCACGACTGTATATATCGGTTGATATCGGTATCGGTAATTAAAGAGTTGGACAATATCGGAATATCGGATATCGGCAAAAAGCCATTATCGGACATCCTTAACTTAAAGTTTATTCCTGGCTTTGTAGATACACTGAGACAAAGTCTAAGCCCATTGTGTTTTTGAAGCTGCACCAATTTCCTCAGACTTTTCAACAAACTTGGTAGTGTTTTGTTCAGAGGATTATTTGGGATTTGTCCGTTTTCAGAATCGGCTTGTTCTATTTTTGGCCAAAGTAAAACAAAGAGAACAACCCGGAGTTGTCTTTATTTTGAAGCTATCATGCCATGATTTTACCATTCCGGCCCACTTGAGAGCAGATCTTCCTCTATGCGGCCCCTGAGCTACAATGAGTTTGACACCCCTGATTTAGAATGTACAGAAAAGACAAATGTGTGTTCTTGTCTCACATAATGATCGTGAATAATGGACACAATTCCAAAAAAGGTGCAATGATTATTTGATTTCATATTATCAAGTACAATTCCAGTCGTCTTATATTCGGTTCAACGTGGTATTAGTCCAAACAGCTTGAGGTCATTCTATCGACAGCTGCTGTGTGCTCCTCTTGAGCCAATTCTAAGAAGAGCAGCCGAGCAGGGGTCTTTCAAACCAAAACACTTTGTCCTGCTGGTTGGCTCGACTCTGAATTTGGAATGGTGACGTAATATTTTGTGTTTTAGGAACAGAACTGATCTAAACGGTGTTTGCCAACCTCCGAAAGCCTACAAACACAACGTTCACATGGGAATGTATTAATGTCAAAGTCAAGTATTAGATAATTTACGCGTTTCATCCACATGGCAACAAACACACATTGACGTACGTGATGGTGTTTTCTCGCGGCTTCACCCGCCAAACCCGGCACCCCTAACCCTCACCTTCAGGACCCTGCATTCCCAGCATAACTGAGCAGACATATTGAATAAATATGTGTAATTTGTCAAATAGTTTGTCTGCAAACAGACCTTGACTTTGGCCTTGTGCAAACGTCTCCTTGAGTTCACTCTTTTACTGACCATACCGATTAATGCTTTTATTTAATTACCTGACAATTTTTCTGTAGTGTGTTGTTTACAAAAGCAAACAACCATCAGGCTACCAAATAATGCAAGTCGTCTTTGTGGTTTGGGTGAATACTGTAAATTCCCAAACTATAACCAAGTTAATTTATGATTATTTACATGCACACATTGCCTTATGGCAGTTTTTCTCAAATGGTGGAGCAATGTGATGCCAGGGAGCACGCGTGACCACCGGAAACATGCTTTATCAGTATCATGCTTCAAACTCCGCTTTTCGAAAAGCTGTGCACTGCAAAACGTGCTCATTGAAGCCATTAATCTTGACTTTCTATTTTTTTTTTTTTAAATAAATCTGCACATATTATTGCAGGGGTGTAAAACTAATATTTAGCATGGAGGGAGATCTGTGCACAACCGGGCCGGACTATTAAAATCATGGCATTAAAACTAAAAAATAAAGACAACTTCAGATTGTTTTCTTTGTCTTACTTTGGCCAAAAATAGAACAAACACATTCTGAAAATATTACAATAAGAATATAGAAAAAAATACTGGCAGCGGAAACGTTTAGATCCATGAAGGAAAGAAGAAAGTGAATGAATGTTTATAACTGAATAAATGTACATATGCATTAAAATGTGTTTTCTTTTGTATTATTTTTTTTAATGAATTAAGTAACGTTTAAGACAACCTTTTTCCAAAACACAATATAGAATGTGAGCTATAACAGGATAATGCATACATTTATCATTTGTTTTCAAAACGGTTACAAAAAAGTGGGACCCCAAATATTTACTGTGGGTCCCCATTTTTATGACTTGATGGGGTCCCTGGGACCCCATTTTGAAAATCCCTAACGCCAACACTGATGATATTGGTGCGTGCAAAACAGCAGCAGGCGGCTGCGGCCTGTGGGCCGGTTCTAATACTAATCAAATACATAGATAATTCATTGATTTTGACTAGAGATGGCCGATAATATCGGCGAGATAAATGCGTTAAAATGTAATATCGGAAATTATCGGTATCGTTTTTTTTATTATCGGTATCGGTTTTTTTTTTTTTAATCAAGTCAACATAAAAAACACAAGATACACATACAATTAGTGCACCAACCCAAAAAATATTCCTCCCCCATTTACACTCATTCACACAAAAGGGTTGTTTTTTTCTGTTATTAATATTCTGGTCCTACATTATATATCAATATATATCAATACAGTCTGCAAGGGATACAGTCCGTAAGCACACATGATTGTGCGTGCTGCTGGTCCACTAATAGTACTAACCTTTAACAGTTAATTTTACTAATGTTCATTAATTACTAGTTTCTATGTAACTGTTTTTATATTGTTTTACTTTATTTTTTATTGAATAAAATGTCTTTAATTTATTTATCTTATTTTATGAATTTTTTTTAAAAGTACCTTATCTTCATCATACCTGGTTGTCCAAGTTAGGCATAATAATATGTTAATTCCACGACTGTATATATCGGTTGATATCGGTATCGGTAATTAAAGAGTTGGACAATATCTGAATATCGGCAAAAAGCCATTATCGGACATCCCTAATTTTGACACATAGGTATTTTTGCATTTGTTTTTATTTTGTAGGTTAAAGTGTTATGTAGTATGCGCCTGAGTTAATGTTGCTGATTAATATGTATTTAATATCATTTATTGAGTTTATATCATTGTATTTTTCAGTATGAAATGGCTCAAGTTGGTCAAAAAATGTTAATAGTTTAAATAAGGATTTATTTTTTTTCCCGCAAATTGATGCACTTTAAATCGTTTTCATAACAGACTAAAAAACAATGTGATCTATATTTTCTTCCTCATTTTTGTTTTCTTAAATGTTAATGATACAATGTTATGCAGAGGTGTACTTACAATTGTGTAGACAAACACAGCGGAGAGTGGGGCAGGGGCACAATATGTTTTCTCCTTCCTAGGGGGCGTAGCAGAAAATTATTGAGAAGAACTGCATTATAGGATGATGACTTTGGAGGTAAGTTTGTAATCAAGTTACACATCAATGCAATGCATTTCTATTTAAATAGCATTGGTGCACGTATTTGTGCGGCTTTACAAATTACAAATGGTAAAAAAGTTACCTAACCTGGTAATGTTTTTACAGCATTTAACAGTAAAATTCTGTAATCAAAATGCACTGTAACATTGCAACAAATGACAATTTCACAGTAAAATACTGTAATCATAGCAAACTACTGTAATTCTAACAGATTTGTCTCTTAATGGGTTCCGTAGGCTATGTTGCACACTCTTGTACACTAGGTGGCGGTATGTTGTTAAAACAAAAGTTCAATTAACAATAGAATTTAGTGCTGTCAAGTTATTAATTTTTTCAATCAGATTAACCACTTTTGAATATGGATTAATCATGATTATTCAAAGATTACTACTCACCTTAATTTGAAATTAACTTTAAAAAAACTGCAATATTTTGACACAAATGCAATTTCATTGTCAAAATGTGATTCAGGAATAACTTTTCAAAATGTTCTAGGCTACTTGAATGCACTACATTTATTTGCCCAATACTTGGTAACAGCTTTATCTAATGTCCAGTCAGGGTGTATTTGATTAAGCTCATTATATACATTATCAAGGCCATAATTTTTGGTGATTAATCACGAGTTATTTTTTGACAGGTCTAACAAAATTACAACTGTGACGATACAGCATTTAGTTATACTTTTATTGTAATTAACTGTAAAATCACAGCTCCGCAGTTACAGTAAGATGCTATAAAGATATTTCACAGTAAACTACTTAAAATGTTACTGTGAAAGTATTGCAATTATTAGACAGTAAGTTGCAATGAACATGTTTACAGTGCAGCAAAGGCCCCAAGTCCAAGAAGAGTAAAAACCTGTCTCCATTTCTAAAATACTCTTAGCCACCATGCTACTTGTGTCCTATTAGAGACTGGTAGAGCTGATTTAAAACAATAACTGACTGTTCATGCTATAAGCACATTATAAGCACCTCGCTTGTAAATAAAAAGAGAGGGCCACTTCCAGCCACAGCGGGGCCCTAAGCAAAACACTGCGGGACAGGCACCCATGTGCAGGTAAATGTGTGTCCACTAAAATAGTCACAGTATGTATGTAACATTAAAAATGATGCAAGTGCAGTTCTGCAACACGCAGTCACGATGAATAACTTGATTTTAAACATTTCTTAAACCATCCCGTGAGATGATGCAATATTAGGGCTCCCTGGTTTGCATTGCCGGAACATCTGCTCGCCACATGCACTCACATACAAGTGTATCACTACGACGTAGGTGTTGTTTGTGTTCTTTACATCACAAGGGGAACATAACAAAATGTCTCCAAAAACACATGTAGGTGATTTGGGGTTAGGAGAAAATGTACTGCAGTGACTTGTTGTGCAAAACCTGCACAGGTCAAATGTGAAGAAGACATCTGGGGGGGGTTTGAAATGTGCAATCAGCAAAGACTCCATGCATGGTTTCATATACGGTAAACCTCTGGGTTGGAATATTTGAATATATTGTTTTTTTTCTTTTGGAGTTGTGTTCCTTACTTTGATGGTGCAAGGTGTGACTGTTGCATGAAAAAAAATCTAAAATCTCAAAAATATATTTTCAAGAAAAAACCACAACAATTTGTATATCGTTATCAATTGATTCATGGCCTGATTGCGGAAAGTATCGGTTAAAATAAATATTCTCATAGCTAGAGCATAAAAAACCCTGTTGACCTCCTAAATAAGTCTTCTAGACATGCAGAAACATCCACATAGTCACTTTTACACTTGTTTAATCCAATGCAGTAATTACCTGAAGCTGAGCCACTCAGTGGCCATGATATCAATCAATCAATCGTTTATTTATATAGCCCTAAATCACTAATGTCTCAAAGGGCTGCACAAGCCACGACGACATCCTCGGTTCAGAGCTCACAAATATACTGATACTGATTGGTTTGGTCTGATCTAGTGGCCAATACTACTGTACTAGTGCTGACAATGCAGTTCATTTAGCCATTGTTATGCTTTAAAATGCTTAGTTTAGCCCAAAATGACTTGCTTTAAAAAAAGATGATATTGCGTGAAGCCGCAAACTCTGAAGCACTTCTGATATATACTTTTACTAATGGAAATTACCCCAACCCCATTTAGAATTTTCACAGTCCATTCTTTAATGCTGCAAAATACAGTATCATCTGCAGTCAATCATACTAACTAATAAAAAGGCAATACATAGGGTTTGACTTTATACAGGTTAAAGGTCATTCAGGAACCTGGAGAACATGCACTTAATATTTTATGATTAAGATACCTATGTATCTTTTTTAACCTGTAAATTAATAGAACATTCTAAATAAGTCCAAATTTGGCACCTAATTCAACTTTAAGACTAGGGAAACATGTTATAATTCCATCCTGGAAAAAGAATCATTGAAGCCCGCAGTGTGTGTGTGCCAACTGGAGATGAATAGTTTAGGTTAGTGACTTCAGAACATTGAACTTTGACTTCAATCTGACTTGAATGGGGGTTAAAAGGTGTCTCCTAGCAATTATTAGACAGACACGATTTAAAAAGGCATGAATCTTTACTTCCCTCTAGTGGCTGTCAAGTTGGTTTTCAATTATGAAAAACCAAAAACTACAAACCCCACATTTTTGTTTTTGTTCCCATTTTTCTGGTGTTGAACGTATCTTTTTCGAAAAACACAAAAGGCTGATTCCTCTCAAATATTATTTACAAATGTGTTGAAATCTGTAAGTGAGCGCTTCTCCTTTTGCTGAGATCCACCCTACAAGGGAAGCATAAGAGGCTGTTTGGACAGCAGGATTATTTCACAGAAGAAAATGTGCAGTTTTATCAGACCATTTGCTTCAGACAATGCAACACATTTCTTTGGCATAGTTGATCAGGTTGATTGTGGTTTATGGAATGTCGGTCTACTACTTTTCTATGGCTGTGCTAAGTTCCTGGATATTGGAAGGAACTAGAATTATCATGCTTCAACATTTCCTGTGATTGTCGCGGATGAATGGAACACCTGAGCTGTTACACATTTGAGTTCAGGTCATGAAACAGTGTTATATTTGTTCAGTTTACAAGAGTAGCAACCTTAATCATGAAGGACTACAAAGTAGGCGAGGAGATGAAGCCATTCATCATGCTTTATCAAAGAACACACAGGTCTCCAAAACAAAACAAAACAGCTTTAACAGTGCCTACGATTACATCTGCAAGTACACAGGATGTATCGTTTATAAAAATATCAGACTCTGGATGCATAGGTTAGGTCAAAATGTCATCTGCTTTTCCTATAGAATGATAAACAACCCTTCAAATACTGTTAGTCCTTCATCAAACATACCTTTCATCCGCCTCACTTGTCTTTGCTTCAATAAAGCCTTCGACTCACATTGTCTTTACCTCAAATTGCACTTTTCTTCATCTGTTCCAGCTTACACCATAAATGTTTTGACACAAACACAACAGGCCTACCTGGTTAAAAGATGAAAAAAAAACTATGCTTATTAATAAAAATATATATCGTCAACCATAGAAATACAAGTAAGAGCTTCAGGTATACCTTTGAACAGTAAACAGTTATTACTGGGAGAGGAACTTTTCGATTGTAGGATGTGCAATGTCAGGAAAATGGGCCCCACCTTTAAAAGACTGCTATGATGGAAGCAGCATAACAATTCTCATTTAACAGAAGTCGGTGCTCCACGTGCCCTCTTCAAATATAGTAAGTATTAATAATAATATAATAATATAATCATCTTGTCAGTGCAGGTTAAAGTCATGTCAAACTAGTGTTATCTCGTAAAGCTACCATTTGAAATAAAAAAACAGTTATTAAAAAGAAACAATGTCAGCCAAAACGATGTAGATTGTTCATAAATTCACTTTTCTTAGAACGATATAGTTGGAATAATTGAGCATTTGCTTCCACGGTTCCGCATGTCTCAATAAGCAGGTTACTAAAATACAACTGAAAACTTGCACAGTTGCATTCCTTTCTGACAGTTTGCTCATTATTCGATCCAATGAGCTGATTCAGCAGAAATGGTTTCTAAAATTGTCAACAAAAGCTTCATACCAAAAAAAGGTCCAATTCACCAAATAACTTTAAAGATGAAAATAACTGTTCCTTTCTACAGGTTTTACATGTCCACTCGTGTGTAGACAGCAGCTAAAATGACCAATCCAAAAAAAGGTCACGTAACTAATAGAATTCCCCTCTGCAGCAAAGACACTAAAGCGACACCATGTATGACAGTGTGTAAGTAAGCCAATTGGAAAATCTTTCAACAAGCAAACCAGACTAAAATCAGACCTTTGTCCAAAGTTTGCAGATTGAGACGTCCAAATAAGGCTATTGCAGAAACCCGTTCAGTCAACAGAATAACAGGCCAAAGTCCCTGACCTACTCCATGTTGTTCCTCTGAATCCTTGGCACAAAGTGCACTGGGAAGAAGAGATGGGGCCAAATATCCAAGCCGCCGTGGATCAGGTCTCTAACAGCTCGTTGGGAACACTAAAGCAGCGAAAGGGCCAGGAACAGGACAATAGCTGGCGAACTTGATAAATGAAATCCCATTCAGGAAATTTGGCAGAACACCCCAGCTGAACAAAGCTTGACAAGAGATCTGGCAGGCAACTGGGTAATGGCTGCTCGAGGGGCAGCTACACAAGCCCATTAGAAGCAGGGAAACTCTGTTGGGGTGCACTAGTAGGTGAGGCGGGAGGCCTTCATGTTGTAGCAGGGTCTGTCGGTCAAGCTCCCTGTGCTGGAGAAGGACAAGCCCTCAGATTTCTCCAGGACAACCTCCAGCTCCTGGAAGTCCTGCAGCCGAGCGACATCTTTGTCCTGGGTATAGAGGAGAAGTCAATCATTGAATGTTGCAGCAAAAATGCAAAGGCAGCACATTTCCACTTGTATCAAAAAATAAATAAATTGGGTAAAATTGTCACAAACTTTGTAAAAAAATTAAGCCTGTTTTACCTTTCTCAACATAGTGTTTGGCAGCTTGCGGATCTTCTCCACATGCTCCGTACTGATGTCCAGCTCACGGCAGCAGACCCTGAGCAGTGAGCGATACGTGAGCTCCTGGCGGTCCAGCTCTACTTCGATGAAGTCGTTCTCCCGCGCGTTTGGGTTCTGAATACGCACCTTCAGTACTAACTCTGCAGGAGAAAAAAAGATGGGTTCAAGACACTTTCTCCCCGCCCCACACAGTTTTGGTTCATGGATTTGGAGTAGGAAACTCATTCATTCAAAGTCAACATTTTTATGCATTCTAAAGAGTAAAAAAATGCGATGAAAACTCTGCTTAGAATAGAGCATATGGGAGTCGCTCTATTCTGCCTATAAAGCGCTCTAAATAACATCCAAACACCTCCATCAAGGTTTTATATACACACACTCCAAGTACATATATGTAATGTTGTAACAGGCACATTCACAAACACATATATATGTATTTTGATAGTTTTAAGCATTCGGCGGGGCATTAATTTAAAAAAGGCAGCACAAAGTTCTTTTTTTTTTTTTTAAAGTAAAACTTTACTTACTCTGCAATGTCTGCCTACATATTTCCATTTAGATTAATAATGACTAAATATCCTAGCGAAGAAAAAAAGGGGGGACCAAGCGCAGACCATGCGTCTTCGTTTATTTCTCGCCATTTCTGGGTCGGAATTAGATGCCTAAGTTGACCAACTCGTTAGATTACGTCTTCATCCTTTCACTATGCAGGTGAAAGGCATTATTTATGATCTAGAATAAACCTTGGAGCTGCGTGGCGTAAAAGCAGCTGACCGCACTGTGCAATAACAACAAGCTGTTAGCTCCCTCTGATCACGGCGCGCTAAAAATAGTTTGTAAGCGTTAGCGCTTATAATAACAATATCGCTAATTGTTGGTTAATATTCAAGTCATGAAATATAAATGGAGTATAGTTGGCACTTTTTTGGATGTTTTGTACAGGGATTTAAGGGAGGAATACAGGACCTCCCAATAACTATAACTGTTATAAGCGGACTTTTATTTCAAGTTAGAATACATTAAAAAAAATACATCAATCTTCTTGCCCCTCATAATGATTGTGAACAAAAGGCACAATTCCAAAAAAGTGTAGTTCCCCTTTAAGGGACAATACTTTATAGATACAACTTGGATATTTTTTTAAGTAGTTAATATACATAGCCCCAGACTGAAAACTAAATTTGCCGGATGATATATTGTCCCATAAATTGCCGATAAACAATGTTATTGCCAGCATTATTTTAGGATCAAAATAATGTAATCTGCATGTGCATGCAATGTAACTAATAATAATATTCCATCCATTTTCTACTGCTTGTCCCTTTCGGCGTAGCAGGGGGAGCTGGAGCCTATCTCAGCTGCATTCGGGCGGAAGGCGGGTACACCCTGGACAAGTTGCCACCTCATCGCAGGGCCAACACAGATAGACAGACAATATTCACACTCACATTCACACACTAGGGCCAATTTAGTGTTGCCAATCAACCTGCCCCCAGGTGCATGTCTTTGGAGGTGGGTGGAATGCCGGAGTACCCGGAGGGAACCCACGTAGTCACGGGGAGAACATGCAAACTCTACACAAAAAGATGGAGTTTGAACTCAGGACCTCCGTATTGTGAGGCACATGCACTAACCCCTGTGCAATAACAGCCCTATCAAACGCAAATAACTTGTATTGCTCGTTGAATTTCTTGGAATCAGCACCTTCAAGTCTGAGTCCATAGTTCTCGCCAGTAAAAGGGTTGAGTGCCATCTCCGGGTTGGGGAGGAGACCTTGGCCAAAGTGGAAGAGTTCAAGTACATTTCTTGTGAATCGTGAGATCAACAGGCGCTTCGGTGCGGTTTCTGCAGTGCTGCAAACCCTGTATCAATCCGTCGTGGTGGAGAAGGAGCTGAGCCGGAAGGCAAAGCTCTAAATTTACTGGTCGATCTACATTCATATCCTCACCTATGATCATTAGCTT
The DNA here is from genome assembly GCF_033978685.3 of Nerophis lumbriciformis. NCBI lineage: Eukaryota > Metazoa > Chordata > Actinopteri > Syngnathiformes > Syngnathidae > Nerophis > Nerophis lumbriciformis. Next base: position 19,485,247 of record NC_084569.2, read on the forward strand.
TGTGTTATGACCAAAAGGACAAGATCACGGGTACAAGCGGACAAATACGTTTTCTCTTTTGGGTGGTGGGGCTCTCCCTTAGAAATAGGGTGAGAAGCTCTGTCATCCGGGCGGAGCTCAGAGTAAATCCACTCCTCCAGTACATTCAGAGAAGCCAGATGCGGTGGTTCGGGCATCTGTTCCGGAGGCCCCCCCCAAACGCCTCCCTCGGGGAGATGTTCAGGGGTCGTCCGACCGGTAGGAGACCACAGGGAAGACCCAGGACACATTGGGGGGACTGACGCTGCCGACTCCATTACCCCTAGAAATGTGCAGAGCCTAAATATTGCAATAAGAAGCTGGCAATGGAAACACCCATATTTCGAAAAAACATCTCAAATATCGCTAGAACGTTTTTACGCTCTCATGAGGTGGTTTACAGACATTTCAATATTGAAGTGTGTCGCAAAAGCATGATGGAAACAATTTTTTCGCATTTACCGAAGCGGCGTGGTGCCAACACAGGACAACTTGTCCAGACAGGTCGTCTTGGTCTCGCTTGTTATCGGTTGGTTGTGGGTAGCAAAGCGGCATCCCTAACCAACTGGGCCATCCCTTACCGGCAATAGAGGCCAAGCCGCAAGCTCGGAGAGACCCACATGTCTGAACAATGTCAATGGGGCCCTTGAATCCACAATTAATCCGTGAATTCCTGGTTCACAATTCTTTGCCAAAGATCCCTTATTTGTGGCTGCTGCTTCCGTTTTCTTCGCTCAAGGCAATAGCAGTGGCTGCAATTGTAATCACAGTTCCAAAACCATGGAATAGCAAAGGGTCCATCTTCCTCAAAGTGGAGTCTCACAAGACCAGATTTTATGAGAATTACGGATGCAAAACACTCTTTTAGGGTAACACCTTCAAGTCACAAATGTACTTTGTTGAAATATTGATTTTATTTGGCGAAACACTGCAATGGAAACGCAGCTAAAGTCTCCCAGCTGGCCTGGGAACGCCTCGGGATCCCCCAGGAGCAGCTAGATGAAGTGGCTGGGGAGATAAAAGTCTGAACTTCTCTGCTCAAGCTGCTGCCCCCGCGACCTGACCTTGGATAAGCGAAAAAAGATGGATGGATGGATGGATGGAATTTATTATCATTGTAATGGGAACGTGACATTTTTTAATGAGCCTAACTAAGTAAACAAACATAAAAATAAAAAAAAATAAAAAAGACTCTCAATCGCTGTTAGCAAAACTGCAAATTCAATAAATATTTAACATATCGTGAAGTGTAGTTTTTTCCTAGTTGGAAAAACTGGTTGGTTTGTTGTCTTTTTTTATTGCCATCACTTTCCAACAAATTGTGCATATTGGCTTGTTCGTCCGTATTGATGGGCTGATGTTGCTAATTTGGTTTGAAGCTGAAATATTCCCACACGGTGACATTTGGCTTGGCATTTATCTTTTTCCATCCTAATTTCTGTTACTTTGGGGTGCTTCTCACTAGCGAGTCCCGACTCCCGAGGCTCTGTACATGCAGCCTGTGCGTGCGTGTGTGTAAGATAACAGTCTCCCCTCCACCCACCAGGACAAAGACCAAGGACGACAAGAGGGTTCACTGCATTCATTTAGTTCTATTGAATAAACGTGCTCAGAGGGATGAACGGAGTGAGCACTATTGCACCCTGTTCAAATGCGAGAGACAAAGAAAACACACACAGACAAATCTAGTCGAGATCAATACCGTTGTCTAAGATGTAATCCTAAAGTACATTATTACCTCTTGACGAAAAAGTCCTGCATATTAAGAGTTGGCACTCACCTTGCACATTGACTGGGAAGGTGCTTGTGAAGAAAAAAGGCTGGAATGCGGGCAAATGTCCCCCCGGCTGACTGTAGCCTATCTGCTGCGGCACGGACTGCTGCCTGCTCACAGCTGGGTTAGCGCTAGTCACAGGCGCTTGGACCTGACCCCCACTGCTGCAAGCCAAACCCGGACTGTGCGAGGCCAAAGGAGGCGAGCACATGGTTCCGTTGTGTGGCACAGTGTGGTTGACGAGGTGAGGCTCGACCGACAGATCTGCCGGCACCGTGCAGTTTACAACCGTGTGGTTGTTGTGGGGTAGACCATAGACCGGTGTCGCCCCGTTTTGCTCAGCCAGAGGAACAAATTCCCTGGCCTGGTTAAGAAGGATGGCGTTTGTGGAGGGCTCATCAGTGACCAGGCTTTGAGACAACTGAAGGTGCTCGGTTGGAGAAAGGGGGGCTGAATCGCTGTCCGTAGTCTCAATGTGTTCCACAGATCCATTTTGTACAATGTGCTGAGAGAGGAGCAGCTCTCTCTTCTTATCCATCTTGGAGTATATGAAAAGCGGGTTTGACAAATAATTGGGGATGATTGGCAACTCAGGCCCCGGGACTTCAGGCAGGTCTTCCACTTCAACTATGGAAACATTAAGTAAAGTCAATACCACATTCCAGATACACACACATATTACCGGTACCTTTCAGAAAAGTTAAGTAAGAATCAAGTCAAGCAACAACAGAGCTACTCAACGCTTATGGCACTTGTTGTCAGCCATTTTCTTTGTTTATGTTCTGTTGGCCCAAACAAGCTTCAAATCATATATTTCCAGCTTCCTTGCGGTCTATAATGTAGGATTAACATCCATACTGCTACCTGCAAATTGAATATTAATCTATCGCACACACAACAGATAGATATCAGGAATTAACCAGGGTAGAGCATACCTCCTAAAAGTCGTTTGATCTCTGGCTTGGACGTGAGTTGTGCAGCCATCTCATCCTTCGCCGTAAGGATGTCTTTGTCCGCACCACTACTTAGTAAGTAGGACACGATGAGCTTATGGTTCCGCTTGCATGCCCAATGCAGGCAAGTCCTGGAGAGATTAAAGAGATCACATTCAAATTAAACAAAACAATGTTGAATTAGACCATTGAGGGCAATTAGTGTAAACCGTCAGCTGTGTATTTAATAAAACGCGGCAAGCAAATATGTTTAATACTTGGTAGGCTGTATTACAGCAAACATGTTCTTGTTTTGTTTACATAACATCCCAAACTACCCACTAGAGCAGTGGTCCTCAACCACCGGTCCGTGACGCATTTGCTACCGGGCCGCTCAGAAACATCCATCCATTTTCTACCGCTTGTCCCACTCGGGAAATTAAATCATTTATAAACTCACCGCATTTTCTCCAACTTAACTTTCGCCTCTCCCACTAAACCAGACCTGGGCAAAATAGGGCCCGCAGGCCACATGCCGCCCGTTAAGATTTTCAATCCGGCCCACCGAACGTTGTACATAATTTTTTTAGACCTTTAACATCAACACTATCGTGGCCATTTTGATGTGCAGTGCTGTTTTTAAATGACCGTAAGTCTTGAACTATAGAAAATATTACAATGGTTGAAATCTGCACTTTTGAGTGTTACAGGAGTTATTACGGTAGCTCAGACCAGGAACAAAGCAGAGTGGACGGGGTTTGTTTTCAGAGCAGCCAGCCCCAAACGCGTGTGTCAGAAACAGATTTTTACGTGATAACATATCATATTGTAGGTGTTTATTACACTTTGCATTCATATTTTGCTGTTTGTTACATTTTTGTTGTGTTTTGTTTGATTGTAAAAGATACACAACTATCGAGGAGCTGGTCTGAGAAGTAAAAGAGGAGCGAAGTTCATATGTTGTTAATATTAAAATTTTTTATTGTTAATAGTTAATATTATAAATCCCACTTTCTTTATTTTTGTGTAAATTTTGGGTGTCCCAGTCAGTAAAAAACTCTAAAATTCCATTCTGTTTTTTGAGGTGTCTGTCATAACATGTTTTAGAATTCTATCGGACGTTGACTTTTGGTAATAGTGTTCCTGAAAAAAAGGGACCCAAACACACATACTGTACAGCATAAGAACAAGTATATACATTTAATTATTTACATTTGATTATTTACAATCCGGGGAGGTGGGATGTGGTGGGGGGAGGGTGTTAGTCTAGGGTTGTAGCTGCCTGGAGGTGTTCTTTTAGTGCGGTTTTGAAGGAGGACAGAGATGCACTTTCTTTTACACCTGTTGGGAGTGCATTCCATATTGATGTGGCATAGAAGGAGAATGAGTTAAGACCTTTGTTAGATCGGAATCTGGGTTTGACGTGGTTTGTGGAGCTCCCCCTGGTGTTGTGGTTATGGCGGTCATTTACGTTATGGAAGTAGTTTGACATGTACCGGTACTTCGGTATCAGGGAGGTGTAGCGAATTTTATAGACTAGGCACAGTGCAAGTTGTTTTATTCTGTCCTCCATCCTGAGCCAGCCCACTTTGAAGAAGTGGGTAGGAGTGAGGTGTGATCTGGGGTGGAGGTCTAGAAGTAACCTGACTAGCTTGTTCTGGGATGTTTGGAGTCTAGATTTGAGGGTTTTGGAGGTGCTGGGGTACCAGGAGGTGCATGCATAATCGAAAAAGGGTTTAATGAGAGTTCCCGCTAGAATCTTCATGGTGCTTTTGTTGACCAGAGAGGAGATTCTGTAGAGAAATCTTGTTCGTTGGTTGACCTTTTTGATTACCTTGGTTGCCATTTTATCACAGGAAAGATTGGCCTCTAGAATGGAACCAATGTAGGTGACCTCATCTTCCCTGGTGATAACAATGTCACCCACTTTAATAGTGAAGTCACTGACTTTCTTAAGGTTGATTTGGGACCCAAATACAAACCCTGTTTCCATATGAGTTGGGAAATTGTGTTAGATGTAAATATAAACGGAATACAATAATTTGCTAATCATTTTCAACCCATATTCGGTTGAATATGCTACAAAGACAACATACTTGATGTTCAAACTGATAAACTTTTTTTTTTTTGCAAATAATCATTAACTTTAGAATTTGATGCCAGCAACACGTGACAAAGAAGTTGGGAAAGGTGGCCATAAATACTGATAAAGTTGAGGAATGCTCATCAAACACTTATTTGGAACATCCCACAGGTGAACAGGCACATTGGGAACAGGTGGGTGCCATGATTGGGTATAAAAGTAGATTCCATAAAATTCTCAGTCATTCACAAACAAGGATGGGGCGAGGGTCACCACTTTGTCAACAAATGTGTGAGCAAATTGTTGAACAGTTTAAGAAAAACCTTTCTCAACCAGCTATTGCAAGGAATTTAGGGATTTCACCATCTACGGTCCGTAATATCATCAAAGGGTTCAGAGAATCTGGAGAAATCACTGCACGTAAGCAGCTAAGCCTGTGACCTTCGATCCCTCAGGCTGTACTGCATCAACAAGCGACATCAGTGGGCTCAGGAACACTTCAGAAACCCACTGTCAGTAACTACAGTTGTTCGCTACATCTGTAAGTGCAAGTTAAAACTCTCCTATGCAAGGCGAAAACCGTTTATCAACAACACCCAGAAACGCTGTCGGCTTCGCTGGGCCTGAGCTCATCTAAGATGGACTGATACAAAGTGGAAAAGTGTTCTGTGGTCTGACGAGTCCACATTTCAAATTGTTTTTGGAACTGTGGACGTCGTGTCCTCCAGACCAAAGAGGAAAAGAACCATCCGGATTGTTATAGGCGCAAAGTTGAAAAGCCAGCATCTGTGATGGTATGGGGGTGTATTAGTGCCCAAGACATGGGTAACTTACACATCTGTGAAGGCGCCATTAATACTGAAAGGTACATACAGGTTTTGGAGCAACATATGTTGCCATCCAAGCAACGTTACCATCGACGCTCCTGCTTATTTCAGTAAGACAATGCCAAGCCACGTGTTACATCAACGTGGCTTAATAGTAAAAGAGTGCGAGAACTAGACTGGCCTGCCTGTAGTCCAGACCTGTCTCCCATTGAAAATGTGTGGCGCATTATGAAGCCTAAAATACCACAACGGAGACCCCTGGACTGTTGAACAACTTAAGCTGTACATCAAGCAAGAATGGGAAAGAATTCCACCCGAGAAGCTTAAAAAATGTGTCTCCTCAGTTCCCAAACGTTTACTGAGTGTTGTTAAAAGGAAAGGCCATGTAACACAGTGGTGAACATGCCCTTTCCCAACTACTTTGGCACGTGTTGCAGCCATGAAATTCTAAGTTAATTATTATTTGCAAAAAAATAATAAAGTTTATAAGTTTGAACATCAAATATCTTGTCTTTGTAGTGCGTTCAATTGAATATGGGTTGAAAATGATTTGCAAATCATTGTATTCCGTTTATATTTACATCCAATACAATTTCCCAACTCATATGGAAACGGGGTTTGTAGGATGGATTCCGTTTTACCTAAGTGTATGGATAGCTTATTGTTAGCGAGCCAGGTGCAAATTCTACAGAGTTCGGCACTGAGGATTTTTTCCACCTGTGACTTGTCCTTGCCGGACACCAGCAGGGCCGAGTCATCCGCAAACAGGAACAATTCACAGTCGCATGCTGATGACATGTCGTTTACGTATATTAGGAACAGTAAAGGCCCTAATATACTGCCTTGGGGGACTCCACAGCTTACTGAGAGGGGGGGGGACACGGTGCCGTTCACCTCTACCACCTGTTTCCTCCCCTTCAAGTAAGATTGCATCAAGCTCGATGAGGTTTTATCAAATCCGATTGATCTGAGCTTATCCAACACACATACATAATACATAATACATAATACATAATAATACATAATACATAGCATTAAAAGATTACAATTGGTACAAAATGCGGCTGCTAGACTCTTGACAAGAACAAGAAAGTTTGATCATATTACGCCTATACTGGCTCACCTGCACTGGCTTCCTGTGCACTTAAGATGCGACTTTAATATTTTACTACTTACGTATAAAATACTACACGGTCTAGCTCCATCCTATCTTGCCGATTGTATTGTACCATATGTCCCGGTAAGAAACCTGCGTTCAAAGAACTGCGGCTTATTAGTGATTCCCAGAGCCCATAAAAAGTCTGCGGGCTATAGAGCGTTTTCCATTCGGGCTCCAATACTCTGGAATGCCTTCCCGGTAACAGTTAGAGATGCTAATTCAGTAGAAGCAATTAAGTCCCATCTTAAAACTCATTTGTATACTCTAGCCTTTAAATAGACCCCCCTTTTTAGACCAGTTGATCTGCTGTTTCTTTTCTTTTCTCCTCTGCCTCCTCGCCGGGTTATTCCGGTTCCGGTGACCATGGATGAAGTGCTGGCTGTCCAGAGTTGGGACCCGGGGTGGACCGCTCGCCTGTGCATCGGTTGGGGACATCTCTGTGCTGCTGACCCGTCTCCGCTCGGGATGGTCTCCTGCTGGTCTCGTGCTGGCCCCACTATGGACTGGACTCTCACTACTATGTTAGATCCACTAAGGACTGTTCTTTCATAATATTATGTCACTCGACATCCATTGCTTTCGGTCTCCCCCCCTAGAGAGGGGGGGTTACCCACATATGCGGTTTCTCAGTCATTCACATCTACGTCCCTTATGTGGGCTCTGTACCGAGGATGTCGTTGTGGCTTGTACAGCCCTTTGAGACTTTTGTGATTTAGGGCTATATAAATAAACATTGATTGATTGATTGATTGATACACATTGGCCCGCGCCCCCAGACACTTTTTTTTCTCTCAATGTGGCCCCCGAGTCAAAATATTTGTCCAGCTCTGCACTAATTACACCAATAAGCTTGTTAATAAATGTATATTACAACTCCTTTGTTATAGTCCATGGGACTATGCACATTAATGGACATATACAATGGTAATGTGCCAGATTGTAGCCAAAGGAAAATATTTCATGCTCATTTTTTTTTTTTGCACTTTTATCTGCCACACGTGGAAAGTCGCTCCGTGAAAATAATACATACATTAAACCGGTCCCTGGTGGAAAAACAGGTTGGGGAACCCTGCACAAGAGGATTTTAGAAAGGTTAAGCCATGATTTAGCTAATAGGGTAGCAGAGATCAAGCCAGACACACGAAACACTCAACACAACATTATTTAAAAAACAACAACTACAGGAAATTTGTTGACATTTGAAAGAGCACACCCAATATCTCCCACACTTACCATCCATTTATTTCGTTTTGGGAGTTGACGTTGACTCCACTCTCTACCAATGTCCGCACTTCGTCAATGTCCCCGATGGCACACGCCTCTCTCAGTCGCTCCTGCAGTTCTTTATCCAACGAAGTGGTGGACATGTTTGCGGAGGCTACGATATCCCCGAGTTCATAGGATTTGCACAAGCTTGGACAAGCGGTAGTAAATGGATGGACGGATGTAGCATTAGCCGCCGAGCTAAATATGAACTTGCTAGCTTGACTGGCTGATAGCAGTTCGATGGTGCTAATGCTAGCTGAAAACAACAAATTCCTTCCTAAGCAAATTGATTATTTCGCGCTTATCTCGTCTGACACTCCTTCACGGTCCCTAATTACCCGTGTTATTGGTTCGGTCGCTAAAGTCACAGTCCACACAGGGTTTAACCACTTAATCTTATCGGGGCTGTCAGAGTTCCGTCAGCAGGTTGCCAGAAGCACCGCCGCCTCATCGGGGGACACTTTAAAGTGTAACAACCGCGACACAAATGTAGTTCCGTAGATGTTTTTAAACAACTGAACACACAAACGTTGTGACATAATATGTTGTGATGTTGTATTTTTATTTATTTATTATATTGTCAATGTATTGTGTGCTTTTTTTCTTTTTCTTTTAAATTGTAATTTTACTGCCTTTTTTTTTTACATCATGGCCAGGAGACTGCTCACTGCTCCCCTCACCTCCCAGGGGGTGGAACAAGGGGATGGGTCAAATGCAGAGGTTAATTTCACCACACCTAGTGTGTGAGTGTGACAATCATTGGTACTTTAACTTATTTTTCTTTTTTTTTTACAGATGAAAACTAGCCTTCTGGCTAAATCTGGCTTTTTTTAAACCATGTGTAGTCATGTGTTTTATGAAATTGCATTGCTTTCTTTGAAATAAACTATCCATCCATCCATCCATCTTCTTCCACTTATCTGAGGTCGGGTCGCGGGGGCAGCAGCCTAAGCAGGGAAGCCCAGACTTCCCTCTCCCCAGCTACTTCGTCCAGCTCCTCCCTGGGGATCCCGAGGCGTTCCCAGGCCAGCCGGGAGACATACCGTATTTTTCGGACTATAAGTCGCTCCGGAGTATAAGTCGTACCGGCCAAAAATGCATAGTAAAGAAGGAAAAAAACACATATAAGTCGCACTGGAGTATAAGTCGCATTTTTTGGGGAAATGTATTTGATAAAACCCAACACCAAGAATAGACATTTGAAAGGCAATTTAAAATAAATAAAGAATAGTGAACAACAGGCTGAATAAGTGTACGTTATATGACGCATAAATAACCAACTGAGAACGTGCCTGGTATGTTAACGTAACATATTATGGTAAGAGTCATTCAAATAACTATAACATATAGAACATGCTATACGTTTACCAAACAATCTGTCACTCCTAATCGCTAAATCCCATGAAATCTTATATGTCTAGTCTCTTACGTGAATGAGCTAAATAATATTATTTGATATTTTACGGTAATGTGTTAACAATTTCACACATAAGTCGCTCCTGAGTACAAGTCGCACCCCAGGCCAAACTATGAAAAAAACTGCGACTTATAGTCAGAAAAATACGGTAGTCTTCCCAATGTGTCCTGGGTCTTCCCCGTGGCCTCCTACCGGTCGGACGTGCCCGAACCACCTCATCTGGCTCCACTCGATGTGGAGGAGCAGCGGCTTTACTTTGAGTTCCTCCCAGATGACAGAGCTTCTCACCCTATCTCTAAGGGAGAGCCCTGCCACCCGGCAGAAGAAACTCATTTCGGCCGAGGTACCCGTGATCTTGTCCTTTCCGTCATAACCCCAAGCTCATGACCAAAGGTGAGGATGGGAACGTAGATCGACCGATAAATTAAGAGCTTTGCCTTCCGGCTCATCTCCTTCTTCACTACAACAGATCGATACAGCGTCCGCATTACTGAAGACGCCGCACCGATCCGCCTGTCGACCTCACGATCCACTCTTCCCTCACTCGTGAACAAGACTCCAAGGTACTTGAACTCCTCCACTTGGGGCAAGATCTCCTCCCCAAGCCGGAGATGGCACTCCACCATTTTCCGGGCCAGAACCATGGACTCAGACTTGGAGGTGCTGATTCCCATCCCAGTCGCTTCACACTCGGCTGTGAACCGATAATCTAAAACAGTATTAATTGACAATATACAAACAAATTAAAGCAATGTCTACACATTTCAACACTACAGACACTCACAGGGTTGAATAATCAACATATTTACACTAACAACCGTGTTAGAGAGTAAAGTCAGATACAATACCAAAAGATAAATACAAAAAAAGTAAAGGAATACATAAATAACACAAACAAATTGGGTTTATCTAACACAATTTAAATTCCTCCAATAAAGAGAAATTAATTTAAGGGCTTTTCTGTTTTAACCATTTTTCAATACTTGTTTTTATATGTATTCTTTTAATTATTAATCCCTGCTAGTTAGAAAGTCTGATTAACAATTGATTGAATTTGTTTTGTGTCAGGTATATTTATTATACACAATTTAATGTTGTTAAATTAAGGTTTTCTGTGCAAAATTTTTGCCGATGTCATGTTTTTCAACGCATTGTGTCTGTGGATGTTAGTTTGTACGAATAAAATACTATATTGCTTACATTATCGTGTAAGTCGAAAAGTAAAATAATATCATAGTTTTATAACACTGTATAGTGCAATATATACACACATACAGTATATATATATATATATATATATATATATATATATATATATATATATATATATATATATATATATATTTACTCTAAAAGTAAAATAGAATCATAGTTTTATAACACACACTATATATATATATATATATATATATATATATATATATATATATATATATATATATATATATATATATATATATTGCACTATACAGTGTATACTGTATACACTATATTATTTTACTTTTAGAGTAAAGTAAAATAACATCATAGTTTTATAACATTGTATAGTGCAATATATATATATATATATATATATATATATATATATTGCACTATATATATATATATATATATATATATATATATATATATATATTGCACTATACAGAGTTATAAAACTATTAAAATAATATCATAGTTTTATAACACTGTATAGTGCAAGATATATATATATATATATATATATATATATATATATATATACACACATATATATATATATATATATATATGTATATATATATATATATATCTTGCACTATACAGTGTTATAAAACTATGATATTATTTTAATTAAAGATAAAAGTATGTTTTTATTTACTTTCCCTAAATATCGAAAAGTATTCATATTCTCTTCATGTCATATTATGCTCCTTCCAGCGCTGTTGTTTTTAGGGTATAGAGTTTTTATCCAATCAGAATTCAGCTAGCTTATGTTGACATGCTGTACGAAATCTGCCCGAGGCCTTAAAAATAAACAATGCAGGCGTCCGTGCGCTGTAAGTGAACGGACACAAACATTTGACAGACAGTTGCGATAGTGAATCAGATCACAAGTTGTTGTCAGTAAGGACTTCGAGCTGGCCTAAGGCAGATATATATTGTGATGTTATGAGCGAGGTAACATAAGAACTCCATTATCCAGCATGCCACAGAAGTGAAGAGCATGTGCAGTAGTCCTGTTTAGGTCGTTGAACGCAGACATTTTATGCTACATGTTATTGATGAGCACGCTGTGGAGTAAACTTTAAGAACTCAGCCAACACGCCTCGTCTGCATCTTTTATGATTAGACAAGACAACACATATTTGCAAGGCCATTTTCAAGAAGGATATTTAAAGAGAAACTACATCTTGTGAGATCGCTTATACGGCGTCGAATGGGTTCGACAAATTGTGAGTTCCATCCATGCATTTTCTACCGCTTGTCCCTTTCGGGGTCTTGATATATTTTATTTCTTTATTTTTTCACGTTTATGTTTTTTGCAATTTTCATTTTGACAGAACCACATAAGATATGTTTTAATTGCAGATGCGGGTTTGGTCATGACAATAAAATACATATATTGCTTATATTAACGTGTAAGTCTAAAAGTAAAATAATATCATAGTTTTATAACACTGTATAGTGCAAAATAAACATATATATATATATATATACACAGGTATATGTATATATACATATATGTATATGTATATATACATATATGTATATATACATGCATCTGGGGATTGGTTGATTGGCAACACTAAATTGGCCCTCGTGTTTGAATGTGAGTGTGAATGTTGTCTGTCTATCTGTGTTGGCCCTGCGATGAGGTGGCGACTTGTCCAGGGTGTACCCCGCCTTCCGCCCGATTGTAGCTGAGATAGGCTCCAGCGCCCCCCGCGACCCCGAAGGGAATAAGCGGTAGAAAATGGATGGATGGATGTATTCCGTTTATATTTCACACAAGATTGTTTGTGCTGCTGGTCCACTAATAGTACTAACCTTTAACAGTTAATTTTACTCATTTTTATTAATTACAAGTTTCTATGTAACTGTTTTTATTTTAGTTTCTTTTTTGTTCAAGAAAATGTTTTTGTTTTTTTGTTTTTAAATAAAGGACATTATCTCCAGATAATGTCCAGGTCGGGCTCAGCAACACACACCTTCATTTATGTCCACTCAAAATTGGGAACACAACAACAGATTACCTAGGGAGGTGTTTCGGGCACGTCCGATCGGTAGGAGGTCATGGGGAAGACCCAGGACACGTTGGGAAGACTATGTCTCCCGGCTGGCCTGGGAACACCTCGGGATCCCCCGGGAGGAGCTGGATGAAGTAGCTGGGGAGAGAGAAGTCTGGGCTTCCCTGCTTAGGCTGCTGCCCCCGCGACCCGACCTCAGATAAGCGGGAGAAGATGGATGGATGGCTGGATGAACAACAGATTGCAAATAATCTATAAACAAAATCAAATTTTCAAAATAAGCAATAGTGCAATATTTTACGTACCATCACGTTTTCAGTTTGCGGTTTGGCGTTGTGTTCATGGTTACGGTCCATTGTTACACTTACACTTCCGGGTCAGAGGCCTCCTTACTTAACGGACGATGACGTCAGCGCGGCTGCCATTTTGATTCAATGTGCTTCGGTACTAGATGGTGTGGACTGGATATTCCTGATATATTGTTGTGTTTCACGCTAAGATTTCAAGTTCAAGCTTGAAACATGCTTTCCGCAGCCCAATTGCTCGATGAGTTAATGGGCCGGGATAGAAATTTGGCCCCGGACGAGAAGCGTTCCAACGTCAAATGGGACGACGAGAGCGTAAGTTAGCATTCTGCTAATGTTAGCCGAATGGAGTTTGATAGCTAACGAACGTGCACGACTTGTGTTTGGAGCAGGGGTCATAGGTATCGTAATAAGATGTTTTAATAACAAGTGTGGCGTTTAAAAGCGGTTCACTAAATCCAACCGACGCACCAGTGCATGTCTTATGACCTGCACTCCTTCAGCTGTAAGCAAGTGTGGCGCAGGACGAGTCTGCTAAGGCCAATGCTAATCTTCACAATGAAGAACCAATGCCATACAATGTAATATGTATGCATCGTGCACTAGATTGGACAAGTACATAGACTTTTTTTTTTTTTTTTACACATTTTAAGTCATTCGTGATCATTTTAACTCACAATTACAGGGACATTTGAAAACAATGACACTAAGGGAATCTCTCTTTTCTGCAATTAGGTGTGTCGATACTATCTATGTGGCTTTTGTCCAGCAGAGTTGTTTACAAACACACGCTCTGATTTGGGTAAGTACAACACCTGTTTACCAGGGCTGACTGAAAACTATCACATGTTTGAGATATATATATATATATATATATATATATATATATATATATATATATTGCAGTGGCGGGCCTGCGTTTTCCTACCTAGGCCTTCAGTGATGTCCGACTTAAATGATTACCTCTCAAAATACCATAATGAATGTCACCACATGACCATTGCTGGAGAAATACTATACAGGGACATATTTACGCACTACCGGGCATTAAACCACATCGACAGTGTACAAAACGGGTTATTTTCTGGGCACATTTAAAAAAACAAACCCGCATCTGCAATTAAAGCATATCTTATGTGGTACTGTCAAAATTGAAACTGCAAAAAACAAACGTGAAAAAATAAAGAAATAAAATATATGAACTCACAATTTGTCGAACCCATTCGACGCCGTATAAGCGATCTCACAAGATGTAGTTTCCCTTTAAATATCCTTCTTGAAAATGGCCTTGCAAATATGTGTTGTCTTGTCTAATCATAAAAGATGCAGATGAGTCGTGTCGGCTGAGTTCTTAAAGTTTACTCCACAGCGTGCTCATCAATAACATGTAGCATAACATGTACGTTCAACGAACTAAACGGGGCTACTGCACATGCTCTTCACTACTGTGGCATGCTGGATAATGGAGTTTTTATGTTACCTCGCTCATAACATCACAATATATATCTGCCTTAGGCCATCTAGAAAGCCTTACTGACAACAACTTTTGATCTGATTCGCTATCGCAACTGTCTGTCAAATGTTTGTGTCCGTTCACTTGCAGCGCACGGACGCCTGCAATGTTTATTTTTAAGGCCTCGGGCAGATTTTGTACAGCATGTCAACATAAGCTAGCTGAATTCTGATTGGATAAAAACTCTATAACCTAAAAACAACAGCGCTGGAAGGAGCATAATATGACATGAAGAGAATATGAATACTTTTCGATATTTAGGGAAAGTAAATAAAAAAATACTTTTATATTTAATTATGATCATGATTTCTGATTATGTTAGGCCAGCAGTGAAGGCCTTGCTGGCCCTGACGGCAAACCACTGTTATATTGATATTGTTATGACTTACCGACAATACAGGCCAACAGAAAAATATATTAAATGTTAATATTTGTATCTAAAATGTAACATTCCTCCGATTATAATCCCCTCAGCTATCAAGACAAAAAGAAAAGGAAAGTTAACACAACCATGGAACAGCATTTTTAAATCATACTTTACCAATAACTTCTTAAAATTAAGGTGAAAAAATAAGGAATATGTCAGAAATGCTTAATACAGTGTGACAAACTGGTGCAACGTGTGAAAACGTTAACATAGAGAAACCTGAGAATAACTATTTTTTTGCAGGTTGAGTGCGAGGACATTACAAGTGAGCGAATGTGCTCCACATTCGTCTGACTACAGTCAGTTTTTAAAGAATCCAAAAAAACAGCAATACCATTGAGAGGGCTTTTACTGTTTCATTGACAACTTCTTCGCTTTCTGCAGCATCATTTTTAGTTTATTTTCTCACTCCTTGCAAAGAATCAAGCCCGAGATAAGATAGTGCAACTAAACGTGATAGTTGATATTGTTACCCGATTGGCTATTAGCGTGTCACTTCTATTGATCCGTGATCACTTCATGCGTTGCTCGGTTACCAGAGAGCGGCTTGGCAAATTCCGGTTTATTCAGAAATAGAAAGAAAAAAATATGGAATATGTTATTGATATGATTTTATCGCTCAGCCCTACTGTATAAAACTGCACCTTGCACATTTATTATTGCAAAATGTTCTCTGTGCAATATTATGTCCTCAATATTGCAAAATGTTCTTTTTGCAGGCCCCTGTGAGAAAATCCATGATGAAAATCTAAGGAAAATGTAAGTTTTAGAAGCCTTTAACCCTCACATTTCTTTTTTCCCTCATGTATAATAATCAAGTACAACCATTTTCTTTGCGTCCAGTTATGAGAAAAGCTCACGGTTCATGAAGGAGGGCTATGAGCGAGACTTTCTGCGCTATTTGCAGTCACTCTTGGCTGAAGTGGAACGGCGCATTCGCAGAGGGCACGCTCGCCTTGCTCTTTCTCAAGCTCAGCAGAATTCAGGGGTTTGTGCTTCATATTTTGCTGTCGTTATCCCTACAATAGTGTTGAAACAAAAGCTTGTGTTATGTACTAACGATGCAGTCCTTCTTGCAGCAGGCTCCTCCTCCGGCAGGAAAGAACGATGAGAAGGCTCAGGTTCTCACAGAGAAGATTGAAGATTTGGTTGATCAGGTTGGTTGTGAATAATGCACATAAACATTTCTTAGTTTTTCCAATTAAGATACTAGTTTAATCCCTCCTATTTGCTATGGCATAGATTGAGGAGCTGGGATCTGAGGGCCGTGTGGAGGAGGCTCAGGGAATGATGAAGCTGGTCGAGCAGCTCAAGGAAGAGAGGGAGCAGCTCAACGCCAACCCTTCGGTTAGTCATCGAACTCAGCCCACAAATGATGCCCCTTATCAGTGTTCCTTTCATTTTGTTACAAAAGATAGCATTCCAATAATAGCCTACTACTGGGTATGTCACAGTCTGAAAATTTTTTATCACGGTTATTATGACCAAAATGATCACGGTTATCATTATTATCGCGGTATTTTTTAATGTGCTAAACATTTTTCACTGAAACCTTTTAACCACGTTTTATATATATATAAAAAAAAAACACATTCAAAATGATTTCCTTTGTAGAAGAAACATTATTGAAGATGAATGCAACACAAGTATTATAAACTACCGGTAAGTGATATGGCAGAAAATAATAACATAGATAAATAAAATGCATGTTAAAATTGGGCAAGATAGCACTTTATGGACATAAAAGATACAAAAATGAAAACAAATGTACCGGTAATAATTTTGAAAGATGGCGCCTGTTGGCCATAAGACGTCACTGCACCGTTTGTCCATATAGATACAAATAGTGTTCATGTATAGGATCTAATCTTAGATATATGGCTGCCCAATTATGGCCAAAATAATAAATATGATTATTTTTATCAATGTTGAAATCACGATTATTAATTATATAAGGTAAAAACAGAGAAGGGGTGGGTTGTGAACGTGACGCCATCATGTAATTTGTAATGTTTAATAACAAGGCTATAATAAAGGTTATCCATATATTTAAAGACAAATATTTGTATTTTTGTTAATGATGTGGTTTTGTTAATAATATGGTTTGTTATGTGAGACAAATGAGTGTCTCCAGTAATGTACATACGTGTTGTCATCTAAAAACAGGAGTGCGCTCCTACACGCACGCCGAGACTTCACGGAAAATGAAGTTAAACCAAGCGCTTTGCTCTGTTTACTCCAAGGGGAAATGTCCATCGCAAAGTCTGTATAGTTGTGTTCCGCCTTGATTTCGAAGCCTAACGACGCTGTGACTTCGTTTCTAGGAAGTAAGCTGTTTTGCCTAAAATGCATTAGTAATGACTGTTTTACAGTAATTAAAAATTTAAATGGTACTACTAACCGTCCGGAATTTTTCTGCGGTTTATCATTATACCGATTACTGTTACATCCCTACCCACAACAAATGACCCGTTTGACATTGCTATCATATTTGCAGTGTATCTTTCCAGGAGTGAAGCTAATGTACAGTTTACCTTTTTGCTGGGATGTTACTGATGTCACATGTGGCTCACGTCTCCCACCCAATGAATACCGGTAGTGGTCAAGCAAGCTTTGTTTTCAATGAGTACTAGGCGCCATTTAGCCATTCTTTAAGAAAAAATGCCCTATATTTGTGTTGTTTTCGGCTGTACGAACCGTTGAAATTGTGGAAACGACGACGAGAAAAGCAACACACACTCCAGTCCAAAGGAGTGAAGTCGAATAATGCATTGAGTTTGCAGTGACCACTTTGTTAAAGGTTTGTTTGATATACTTTTAACGGTTACTATTTCCTATTTAAGTATTATCTTGAAATTATTTGTATTTCTTAAACACGTGTGCCATGAGTTTTTTGAAAAGCGCCAAATTGGCGTGTCTAAACAAAAGACAGCAAATGTGAGCAAAACCTAAAGGAGTTGAGAGCCTTTACCAAAGGTAGCAGTCATATGTTGAAATCTTTAGTTTTATTTTGATAACGGCTGGGAAAAACATGCTACTCGTAAACTAACGCGTGCAACAGCAGCAAACATGGCATCTTAGACACAAAGTTAAATCATGAAGTGCATCCTTACCCGGACCAAAACGATGCATATTTATCCGGGAGAGTCTTGATACCAATTTCATTGACCCAGCCACACACAAAGAAGTTGTAGACCTCCATGCTTTTCCAAGTTTCCCTCTGCTTTGTCGTGGAGAATGGCATCTGGAGCACAATTGTTCCATATGTTTGGTAACGCAACCGATGTAATCCTAATATCACTCAACAAATCTTTTTTTTGATAAAGTACAGGGATGTATTCCATTGCATAGTTAGATTTTTTGCTCTCATCCAATTCTAATTATGTTTTAAGACAAAACTGTTTCATGTTATCAATACCAGTGAAGCAACTGATAAGTTGCTGTATAAACCAAAAACAACATATTTTTTAGTAGCAAGACAGTTTGACTCTGCATCATCATAACTTCTGTGTTTTCCAACTTGCACAACCCTCAAATCACTTTGTTCCAGTGGGTCTCTGTTGTGTGAGGGACATGAAGAAAAGCTTTGACTTGCTTGGGGAAAAGTGGTTTGGCAGGAACTGTTGGTATATAGACCCAGATTAGATAATAAACTTTTATCGGTGTCAATTCCTTAGTTACATCACTAATTTGGACATCTTGCAGATGTTCTTCACGGGTTGTGCTTTTTTTTTAAACAAGTGAAGATACATTAGTTAACAATAGACCTGCAGCAAAGACACAATTCCCTACAGATGTAGCGCATGTGTTTCTTCCCATTCAGACTATTGAGAGCTTTGCGGCCCAGGAGAAACAGATGGAGGTGTGTGAGGTGTGTGGAGCCTTCCTGATTGTGGGTGACGCGCAGTCTCGGGTGGATGACCACTTGATGGGAAAGCAGCATATGGGCTATGCTAAGATCAAATCCACTGTAGAGGAGCTCAAGGTAACAGCGCCACATGTTGCAAAGGAGGGGGTAATAAGAGCTGTCATTATGTATTTAGAACAGGATTACTAGTGCTACAATCAATAATGGGGATGAGTTAAAACACATTCATGAGCATTTTCTTATAATTAACTGGCACTTCTACTCAATGACCAACAGGAGAAGCTACGACGCCGCTCAGAGGACCCCCAAGGTGAAACCCCTGTTGTTAAGAAAGAAGACCGTGAGCGAGAGGAGCGGGAGAAGAAGCGCAAAGAGGAGGAGGAAAAGGAGAAGGAGCGGGAGAAAGAACGCGAGAAAGAGCGGGAACGTGAGAAGGAGCGTGAGCGAGACAAGGAGAGGGAAAAAGACCGAGACAAGGAGAGGGACAGAGACCGAGATAGAGACAGGGACCGGCGGGCACGACGAAGCAATTCTAACAGCCGCCACTCCAGCCGAGCATCAGACAGGAAAAGGAGTCGGTCACGTGATCGCAGAAGATCCAGGAGCAGGGATAACCGTAGACGCAGCAGGTAACTTGTACAAGTTTCTTCTGTAATGTCAAACATTGATATAGAAACTGTTTTGATTACATTTTGCTAATCCCACAGGAGCAGGGATAGAGAGAGGGATAGGGAAAGGAGACGCAGTCGTGATCGCTCCGACCGGAAGCGGCGTTCCCGAAGCCGCGAAAGGAGGAGGTCGCAGAGCTCAGAGCGCAGAGCTCACCGCCACCGTAGCCGCAGCAGGGACAAGGATAGGGAGAGAGACAAGGAGAGAGACAGAGAGCGGTCGTCCAAGGACAAAGGTGACAACCCTCATTATACTGTTGTGTCAAATGGACTCCACTAGATTTTTACGGTCTCTGTGATTGTGTGTTTTCTAGACCGTAAAACATCAGAAGAGAAAAACAGCAGTTCCAAGAAAGACAAGAACTCTGAGAGCGAAGGAGACGCTGTAAAGGCTTCAACAGAAGCGGAGCCCATGAAGACAGAGGCTGCTGCCTCGGCCTCTCCTCTCATTAACGGCCAGCAAGAGCTCCTCCATTCTGAAGGTGACACTCAGTCCAATTAAAACTGATCTGATAGGACCTCAGATCAGACCCAGGTAAGTGTGTCCTCGTCCTCGCCCGTCCTGACTCCCCTAACCCCACACACTTCCCTACTCCTCCCATGTTGCCCCTCTACCTACGCACCCTCCTACCCTTCCCGCTCCCCCATCTTTTGTGCCGTTGCATTCACTTATTGCTGATGTTTGTCTGACGTACCATATCCTGTTTTTGAATAGTGCATCATAAGTATGCACTGAAGACGAAGAACTAGGTTCGATGAATGAGAAGAAAGTAGAAAACATTCACACAAAGCCAAGAGGGAAAGGCCAGTGTAGCCCTGAGCAAACATGCCCAGAGGTACCCAATGTCTTGTACCGGTTTTGATCCTTCAAGATGTTTGTCTTTTTGTGGACACAAGTGGCAGAAAATTATTAATGAATCCAAGCAATTTTCCTGCTTGCTTTTTTCGCCTGATTGGAAGTAGTCATTTAATAACTTGTTAATTTAGATTGAAAATACTACTGTGTGTTTATATGTACCCATAACGGGGAATGTTTTATACTCATATGTAAACACACAGGAATACTTTGCCATGGATTTCCTTACTGTGCCTGATAATGACATGCAGTGTGTGTTTGTTTTGGCTGGGTGGGTGGATGGGGTTGTTATAGTAACCGGGGGGGAACCTAACATACCTAACTAACTGGAGGGTAGGGTTTATCGCATAATTTGCAGCTGACTTCCACACCTCACACAGCGTTGGTGTTGTGAGCGAGACCACATGTGAAAAGGGCAAATTAAAAATCATGGATACTCTGACTGTCAAACTGTGCAGGTACTCACCCCAGGTACTCCTTTCTATACCCACATCCTTTTGTGAATGCTGTTGCCTGTCAGAACAACATGAACTTGAGAGCTTGATTGTGAAATGTATGTATGTTGTTAGCTTTTATCATTCAAGCATAGAAGCAAAAGCGTCCACTTGATTACCAATCTGCCATATAGGGTTATGTTGTAGTTCTCTCTGATCATTTGTATGTCACATCTGTTCACTTTGATAGCAACTAAGGGATATCAAACCCCTTTGACACCTGTAAAGATATTTAATTGCAGAGCGGTGTCAACCATTTTGTAGACAATGTTCAGGAATTTTCAGCCAAACGCTGACAAGGTGTCAGATGTGTAGGAGGACATTTTTTAATCTTATTAGTGTGATGCTCTCTGATATACACTCAATTATTGCTGCTCACTTGTTGTTTCTAGCAGAGCAGTTGCTGAGGTCCCTTGCTAACATTCTCTTTTTATGACCATGTTTGCCCAGCAGGAGAATCTGGGATAACCGATGGAAGAAGAACTGGAGGAGAGCACCCGCACCTCACTTTGAGCCCGACACTTGGCTGCTTACAAACAAGGTGATCCACAAATGCGTATTTAAAATCAAGAATGTGGAAATGTGACAGGGAGGGGGAAAAAATAACACTGATTTTAATGTCTATGTGTCGATCTCATGGCTAGATGAGGGTCGTTGTGGTTCAGTTAATGTTTAATTTTGGGGGGCGGGGGGTATAGACACTCAAAATACCAAACTCGGTAGGCAGATTTTTTTTTTGTAAGAGAAGCTCTTTTTTTCTCTGCATTCAGTTATTAAAAAACATTACCTGTGGTTTATTTTGATCTGTCAGGTCCTACTTCACTTCATTTTTTTTATTATTTTAAAAAAAAGTTATGTAAAAATGTTAATCTAATGCCAAGGCGTGGCGGCTCTTTTCTCTTCCACGTCGAGCTCACATTGATTGCTCCTCCTGCTGTTAAAAAAAATATTGATTTTTCCTTTGGATCAAATCATTTTGACTTGAGACTCAAGGCGTGTTTAGGTTTGCTCTGCTTTTAATGTCCATGTGGTCTTGACTTGAGGAATAAAAGATTAAATGACTCCTGTTTTGATTTCCTTGGCTACGTGTCGACTTTATACATAAACACAATTGCAATTTTAAGAATTGTGTTGCCTACATGTCTTTGAGAAATAGCAGGGTAGGACAAATACATTTTTGACAAATAGTATAGACTGGATGTAAAGATTTCAAGAATTGTATTTGTAGTTGGTGGAATATTTTAGTGGTTATTATTGATAATGCTTAAATGTTATTTCATGGTTTAACCCTGTGCATCCCTAGGGTCCAAAACAGGCATTACACATACTCTGTATGTGATGATTGTTCAGTTTGAAGGTTAGCGGTCTGAAATTTTGCCAGTGAGTTTTCCACATAAAATGGCTTTGTGTTTTGATTGCAACACTGTTAGAATATAACATAAACTAAGTGTATACACTTTCTCTCTCTCTCTCTATATATATATATATATAGATCCACTGACTCCCATTGTAACTAGGGATGTCCCGGTCCAGGTTTTTGCACTTCCGATCCGATACCGATATTGTTTTTGCACTTCCGCTCCGATACCGATACTGGCCTATCCAAGCATGTATTAAAGTTATTTAGCCAACTTGGTTGTCAGAATCATGTTGAAAAGGGTTTTAGTACTCTTGATAATAACTAGCCAGCTGAATTAGGGGAGTTTGAATAATACACAATGGTTGGTAACAAGAAACTGACCTGTTTATTCAAGGATAAACACAAAATAGACAAAATTATACATGACAAACAGAAATGGCATCATTGAACTAGGGCTGGACAATATGGCCTTTTTTTAATATTGCGATATTTTAAGGCCATATTGCGATACACGATATACATCTCGATATTTTGCCTTAGCCTTGAATGAACACTTGATGCATATAATCACAGCAGTATGATGATTCTATGTGTTTTGATTGATTGATTGAGACTTTTATTAGTAGGTTGCACAGTGAAGTACATATTCCGTACAATTGACCACTAAATGGTAACACCCCAATAAGTTTTTCAACTTGTTTAAGTCGGGGTCCACCTAAATTGATTCATGATACAGATACATACTATCAGATATATACTATCATCATAATACAGTCATCACACAAGATAATCACATTGAATTGTTTACATTATTTATAATCCGGGGTGTGGAGGGGGGCGCCGGATGTAAGTGTCAAAAAGACAGCCAAAAGAGTTTGATATGAGAATAAATCTAAAGTTAAAATATAGGGTAGAAATGCACCCATTTGTAGGAAATGTACCGGTAGTCTTGATTTTCAAAATTTTCTTTCAAGGCTTGCATGTCTACATTAAAACATTCTTCTTCATACTGCATTAATATATGCTACTTTTAAACTTTCATGCAGGGAAGGAAATCACAACAAAAAAAATCACTAATTTTTTCATACGGTGTTGATGTGGAAATTTTTGCCTCGGCATTTTGATGGTGTGGGCGTGTGGCACCGAATGGAGATAAGCGTCTCGACAGACGTTACTATATTTGAACAATGATGACGAAAACTGTTTTCTCTGTCGTGAGGACGTATACGTATGTGACGTATGACGTGACAGTATGTGACGCGTGTAAGAAGGTGCACTTGCTGTCTGTGAGAGGGAGACACAGGAAAGAGTGAGAAGAGCCTGTCATGTAATGCCAGCAGCTAAAAGCAACTGCGTGAGAATCCACAGACCTGTGGATGTGTTGAAGGTGTGCTGGAATATGCGGAACGGAAATTACGGAGCAGCAGAAAATTGGAATGTATTATTTAAATCGGTGCGTTGGAAAACACGGACCGGATTTTTAAAAAAACTGGATCTGGATCGGCATTTTCCGGCAAATATCGGCGGCCGATCCGATCCAAATATCGGATTGGGACATCCCTAATTGTAACTGCTATTTTTTTAACGGACTGTAATTCGGGTATATAAACTTTGTCCATGAAAACCGATTTAATCACATTCTTGCTGATTGAAAAACGAAAACATATTGTTTTAATGCAATTGCGGCCCTTAACCAGAGAACCGTGAGTATAATTCTCATCTTTGATAACCGTAAATGAGTTTAAATTGCCATTAAACCGCTGAAATACAATGAGATCCATAATATGGCGGATAAGTATGAAAGACTTTTGTGAACTCAACCAAGTCCTGCCTCCTTACTCTCTTATTCCAGCTCTGTAGGCACTGTAAAATTGTATGTTTTGTCTCCGGTATCAAAATCAATGTCATTAAGTATTGATATTCAATATAATAAAGATTACATTTGATATTCAAGGCTGTGATTACCCAACCTCAATTATTCCACTCTGCAACTTATTCTAAAAATAATTTCGTTATAAAAAATAAAAAAACATAACAAAAAAAATATTTATATCAATAGATTGATCAGAAATTAAGATTTCAAGCATTGAAAAAATAAAAATGTATTGCTGACGAATCCCTTTGGATCCTAAGAGTAAGTGTGTATAGTATATATTGCACAAGGGTAAATGCATTTTTTTAACTACATGACAATGCAACATTTATTTTTGAATATTCTTGAGTCATTTTCTCTACTTATTTTTTGTAACTTAACCGTTTTGCTTGGTTTGAAAAGTAAAATCCACATTTGTTCATGTATTTAACTTTTACGTTCCTATAAAATATATATGCTGTATACGAACCCTTTACTTAGTTTCTAAAAATAGGTTCTTTCGTACCAGTGCTGAACCTGATTGCAGAATGTGGACTAAATTAAGTCGTTTTCTTCTGTATATCACATGTATTAAATGATTGTGAAAATGCATATGCAGATTGCATGCTGCATTACTTTAGCTTGCTCACTCTTAACAGCAGAGGGCAGTATGTGACCATGTTTTACACAAAGGGATCATACCTAACATGTTGAGGGCTTATTGTACACTGCATTAAAATGGCAGCAAGGATGGAACCCTGCAGTCAAAGTAAAGCCTCTAAATAACTCAAATTCCCCCCTCTCTTCTCAACAGTCAATCCACACATGCCATATAGCGTGTTGCCTCAGGGCCATGATTGCAATTGTGTTGCTTAATAGTCAAAACAAGAAAAAATGGTCTCTCTCGCTTTACACAATTAATCTCTGTCAAAGGTCATGAGGCGGTGCATCATGCAGGCGATGCTGCTGAGAAGGCAATTCATCAATGTTGTCATCTTTCTGTCTGATTAATGACAGAGACTTCCAACACACACTTGCGGCTTTTGTCAGTCATATTCCGAAGAAGGAATTAGTTTTCCCCCCTTAAGGCATCTGTCCTTTGCGCAGTACCCGTGCTTTTATTAACACCCGTGCACAGCTGCCACGCTTATATTCTATTGGCTTAACATTTAATTACTGTTACAAGAGATGCCATGCAGCCTTCCAGGCATGGTGCTGATGCTGCACACACACACTAACTGTGACTTTGTTTCTTCAATTTACTACATATTCTAATGCATTGCACTTTAAACACAAGAAAATAAACGTTTGACTATTTAGTCAATCCAGACCCTTTATGAATTGGTATCTTGTTTCATACAGTTGCCCCACCTCCTCATCAGTAATCACTCTAAAAGCCAAGTTGTGGTTAAACATTTATTATAAACTGAATATTAGTTACTGCATATTGACTCTGCATACTGTGGCAGCATTTTCAACAAACAGCTTTATTACACTGGCAAACATGTGGCGCCCCCTGAACTGTCATTCATATATATATATATATATATATATATATATATTTAGAGAAAGTGTATACACTTAGTTTATATTATATTCTATATTAGGGCTGCAACTAACGATTAATTTGATAATCGATTAATCTGTCGATTATTACTTCGATTAATCGATTAATAATCGGATAAACGAGACAAACTACATTTCTATCTGTTCCAGTATTTTATTGGAAAAAAAACAGCATACTGGCACCATACTTATTTTGATTGTTTTTCAGTTGCAGTTTATAAATAAAGGTTTATAAAAAATAAATACAAATAATAATAATTGCCTCTGCGCATAGCATAGATCCAACGAATCGATGACTAAATTAATCGCCAAATATTTTTATAATCGATTTAATCGATTAGTTGTTGCAGCCCTAATATATATATCAGTGATGTGCAGTCACTAGAGGCAGGTGAGGCAAGAAAAAAAATGTAAAAAGAACATTTTTTTAATTAAATTGTTATATGTATCCAGTGATTATACTATAAAGTTATTTTCCATTTAACTTCACCAGTTTTATATTTTTTTATTTAAAATCGCTGAATTTTCACATTTGCCGTTCAAATACTGAGAAGAGACGGTGCGGTGAACAGCAGCCAGTTGAGGCACGTCACTGCGTTGTGCCTCACTATGGATTGCGGACTCGGCTAACTGCTGGCCTGCTGTGCAGTGAGACCGTATTGCTATATGAACTATATTATACATTTCCATAGTTTAGTTAGCTGAGGTATATAATGTACAGTGTATTTTGTCAACAACTGTATGTGTGTAACGTATTTCTTGTGCTGAGCGATCATAAAACGGCTGCAAAAGACGCACTGGCTGAGGCTCGCAGTAATCCCGCTTCCTGCACCCCCGCCGTAGAATGCAACCCCTGACGGGAGTGTTATATCAACTAAAGCCCACACTTAAACTTTCCACGTGCAAGATTGAATCTATTTAAACAAGTTATTTCATAAGAAGCCAAAAAGTGCAAAAACAATAATGTTCGTGTTGGAGGAGTTGTGAATGACTGCAGGGCCACAACATTAGGTACACCTGCAGACTGCAGGTGTACCTAATTCACAACTCCTCCAACACGAACATTATTGTTTTTGCACTTTTTGGCTTCTTATTAAATAACTTTTGTAACCTATTTTTATGGGCTTTCCTCTTTGTGATGTTAAGTTCCTGTTATGCGCTGTTACACAGTATATGCCTTGAGCTCTTATTTTGAAGGCGCTAAGAGCGGAAGTGATGACACGTTGGAGTGGAGCGGAGGTTTTTGAAAGAAGGTAAATAAAGTGGTCCTCGTGTAAACTGGAGCCTCCGTGTTTGTTATTTTGTAGTTTCATACAGTATAGGCGACATTTATAAACCTTCGGTTACACCTTTTTAAATAAATTAAATCTTGCACGTGGAAAGTTTAAGTGAGGGCTTTAGTTGATATAACATTCCCGTCAGGGGGTGCATTTTACGGCGGGGGTGCAGTAATCCAGCACAACAGCGGCGCATGGACTTCATTTATAAGTAAAGGTAAGACCATAATAACGTTTTTTTTTATTAAATGTGCTTTTTTGTGTGCTACAGTTTGTATGTGTAAAGTTAAAGTTAAGTTAAAGTACCAATGATTGTCACACACACACTCGGTGTAATGAAATTTGTCCTCTGCATGTGACCCATCCCCTTGATCACCCCCTGGGAGGTGAGGGGAGCAGTGGGCAGCAGCAGCCGCGCCCGGGAATAATTTTTGGTGATATAACCCCCAATTCCAAACCTTGATGCTGAGTGCCAAGCAGGGAAGAATGCTGGTATGAGCTTTTAAACATAACCCGTTAACTGCTGCCAATCAAATGGTGAATAAGATACTCTTTAGGGTTCATATGTTTGTAAATCTGACTGTGATGAAGTCAGTGCCTCACCAGCCATTAACCTCACATCACTGATATATATATATATATATATATATATATATATATATATATATATATATATATATATATATATATATATATATATATATATATACATACATACACAAACACCCATGCATGCATGCTTAGGAGCCCCTGCCTATATATATATATATACTGTGTATATATATATATATATATATATATACACAGTATATATATATGTATATATATATACACAGTATATATATATATATATATATATAATGTACATTATACAAGTATATGCCATGGGTCAGCAGTCTTTGCTATCAAATAAGATATTTCGCCGCTTCTACTATAGAAAACTACTACAGGGCCACAAAACATAACACCGTTTATAAATTTTTAAAAGTGTTCATCTCAATTTTTTTTTATTTTACAGCAAAATATTTTGTTCCTGAGGAATTAAACTTGTTTTCTTTTTCGGCAAGTATTCATGATTAGCTTACCCAAGAAGTTGCACACTCGAGAAGCTGAACTAAACTTTTGTTTTTTACTTGCATTCCTTGCGCCTCAAAACCCCGCCTGTGCGTTAGCACGGCCTTACAGACAGTCGGAAATGATACAACAATTTAAAAAAAAAAGAAAACTTTTCTCATTTATGGGTTAAAACAAATCTGAGGGAGCCACAACAAGGAGGCAGAACAGCCACATGCGACTCCAGAGCCACGGGTTGCAAACCGTATACGCCTTTTGATTGGCTACATAAATTAGACGCATCTGCACATTTTAATATAATTTTGATGGATTATTTACACACTCAGACTTCTACACCAATATAAATTATTATCACTATAACACAAATTGTTGAATTAACATGATATTTTGGGTTAAATCAAAAATGTTTTAAATTGCCTCATGGTCATTCGTTACGTCATTGCATGCATTGGTGCAAATTTCAGCAAGCACCTAAAGCAGTGTTTTTCAACCACTGTGCCACGGCACAGTAGTGTGCCGTGAGATACAGTCTGGTGTGCCTTGGGAGATGATGTTATTTCACCTATTTGGGTTCAAAATATTTTTTGCAAACCAGTAATTATAATCCGCAAATGCGCCGTTGTTGAGTGTCAGTGCTGTCTAGAGCTTGGCAGAGTAACCATGTTATACTCTTCCATATCAGTAGGTGGCAGCCGGTAACTAATTGCTTTGTAGATGTCGGGAACATGGTTTGTCACGATCACAATATGAAGACGACAGCGTGCAGGTAGAAAGGTATCTAATGCTAAAACCAAAAATAAACAAAAGGTGAGTGCCCCTAAAAAAGGCATTGAAGCTTAGGGAAGGCTATGCAGAACAAAACTACAACTGAACTGGTTACAAAGTGAAGAAAAACAGAATGCTGGACGACAGCAAAGACTTACAGCGTGTGGAGCTGAGACGACGTCCACAAAGTACATCTGTACATGACATGACAATCAACAATGTCCCCACAAAGAAGGATAGCAACAACTAAAATAGTCTTGATTGCTAAAACAAAGCAGGTGCGGGGAATAGCGCTCAAAGGAAGACATGAAACTGCAACAGGAAAAGCCTCCAAAATAGAAGCGCAAGACACTACACACAGGAAAACACCAAAAAACTCAATAAGTCACGGCGTGATGTGACAGGTCGTGACAGTACTTTGAGACAAGTATAGTGATGCATGGTTGGTCATGGTTTAAATTCATATTCAAGGACTTTTTATTGTCAATATCGAGTTTAATTTTTTAATGATTTCTGCTGGTGGTGTGCCTTTGGATTTTTTTAATTAAAAAAAAGTGCCTCGGCTCAAAAAAGGTTGAAAACACTGATCTAAAGTGTATCACTTTTTTAGACTTTGGTAATGGTGGCACATATATTAAATACAGCAATGCCAATAAAACGCCACTAGAGGACAGTCTCGCTCTGTAAACCTGTTCTTGTTTCCTCCCCATTATGTGCCTGCCAGGTGTCTTCACAGGTCATTGTGCAGGTCATAAATGTATAACAAATATTAGATCCGATTAAACCTTACATGGGCATCTTTTTTTCCCCAGTAGGCCATAAAATGCTAACCATATCATCTCTGGTTATCAACTACTGTAGCAACAAATGCCACTACTACCCACACTGTTTGCGCCCCTTATAGTAGACTCAAGTTAGGTCATGCCGGTACCATATGGCGTGAAACTGAAAGCAACATTAGTCTTTACACTACACTCAGTTTCACGCCTTCAGCAGATGGCTCCACCACAGGACTGGGCTCCAAAACGAGAACTAACCGCCCAGCGTCCCTTCCTTTCTGACTTGCTTCATACTTGCACTTTTTCTGGCCTCTCATTTCTCCTGCAGCTTTTTTATTGTCAGTCCTGGACCGAACTTAGCCACCGGCCGCCAGGAATCCTGCGGTAAAGCAGCCAGAGGGTTTTCAGTCCTCCCACCTGACCATCAAAGCCCTTTTGAGGGTCATAGGAAGGACATGCCTGAACACTATGAATGATCGCCCATAAGGAACTAAAGATGGACAGGGGGTGAAACAAGAACGTAATTTAAACTAAAAATATACAATTTGGCTTGTGGGCTTGAGAAACAGGATGTGTGGAAAATAGATGTTGAGAACGGAATCAACTTGTGGGGTACAAACTGCTGCTACTTGCTGGGGTTACATTCCAAGACCAATTGATGGCTCCATGAAAAACCCTAAAAATGCCCATTTTGACATTCTAAACCAGGGATATTCAACTAAACCAGGGGTCGGCAACCCAAAATGTTGAAAGAGCCATATTGGACTAAAAATAGAAAAAACTAATCTGTCTGGAGCCGCAAAAAATGAAAAGCCGTATATAAGTCTTATAATGACGGCAACACATAACGTAAGTGTCTATATTAGCTATATTAGCTTACTATCAAAATGACTGTGTGTCGTAGGCTGAAGCAAATCTTTGTTGACAGAAATGTTGATATGGAATATTTATTCTACACATTTTTACAACATTAGAAACTATTAGTAAATCAGAGGCTACTCAGAAGGTGAGATAACTCCGGGAAATTATTGGATTAGAAAGACCAAAGGTATGGATGTGTGTGTCCAAGTTAAACGACACGGCGAGCTGTCTTCTTTTTATAAATTACAATCTTTGGCAAGCTGGGTAATGTTTGCTGTGGTCTGGAACAACATGACACACAAACAACTATCTGAAATGCAGCCAATATTACATACAGATAATGTGTCATGAGACATGCACAACTAAATTATATACAAAGAGGATACAAGTAAAGGAAATTAAATGAGCTCAAATATACCTAAAAATATACATAAACATAAAGCTAGTTTAAATAACCTGATTAGCACTCCAACAAGTCAATAACATCAACAAAGCTCACCCCGGCCGAGTCACACCAAAGACTATAAAAATGGGACCCGTTACCTCCCTGCTTGGCACTCAGCATTAAGGGTTGGAAATGGGGGTTAAGTCACCAAAATGATTCCCGGGCGCGGCACCGCTGCTGCCCACTGCTCCTCTCACCTCCCAGGGGGTGAACAAGGGGATGGGTCAAATGCAGAGGACAAATTTCATCACACCTAGTGTGTGTGTGACAATCATTCGTACTTTAACTTAACTTAATTTTGTGCATTCACCCACAGCATGAAACTTTTGGTGGAAAAAATAAGACAAAGAATGAGTGCAAGATTTTACATGTAAACAAACTGTTGCGTCACAGTCCACACTATGGTGAGTTCAAGAACCGCTAAAATTAGTAGTAGGACAAAACGATGTTCACCAAATACTCATATTAAACACATTAAACAGTGGGCTTTATAACAATTGGGAAGGTTTGTGTCATGTTTGTCCCCAAACAAAAAACATACTAAAACAAAAAAAATATTTTCCCCCCATCTTTTTCCATTTTCAATCCTTATTTTAAAATGCTGCAGGGAGCCACTAGGGCGCCACTAAAGAGCAGCATGCGGCTTGAGAGCCGCAGGTTGCTGACCCCCGAACTAAACTGTAACGTATATTAATGCAGTTTAAATTTATTTTTGTTTCACTAAATAAGCGTTTATTACTTGCAACATTTACAAACAGTGTTTTTTTAATAAGAAACAGTGAAATTGATTCCCATCACATTTTATTAAAGTAATGGAAATGTGTGCATAACTGGAACATAAGGGCCCTAAAATAAAGAAGCTGGTCGGATCTCTCGGTGAAGTGGCTTGCTGCAGTCAGTCAAATTGTAGAACTGTGTCCATTTTTGTATCTACAAAAAACATATCGATTATCGACGTTTACTAATCGATTTTATAATTGTCCACGTCCGAATTGCGATGCATCTAAAAATCTATTATTTCCCCCACCTCTATATATCCCATTAGGAACAAAAAAAGTGCTATCAAGATTAACATGTCAATGCAAGGATCTGCCAATGTGTTTGCAGTGGTCAAGTTCCTCTATACAACGGGAGCACTCCAGTGATCTTAGGAATTTGCAGCAATAATGTTGGTTTCCCAGGTTTTGAACTGAACCTGGGGATCGGCATGGTGTCATTCCTGGGTCGTCAGTTGAAAATAAATTGTAAATTTAGCTTTTACATTAGAAACCTTTACATTAAAATTATGTACAAAGCAAACTATAACATACTACCCAAGAATTTACAACGATTATTCTTAACAAAAGAGGAGAAATATAACCTTAGAGGAAAATATAATTTAAACCATTTGTATGCTCGTACAACACTTAAAACCTTTAGCATATCTGTATGTGGAATTAAATTATGGAATGGATTAACCAAAGGAACCAAACAAAGCACCAATATGATTCAGTTTAAGAGAATGTTCAAACTACAAGTGTTCACAAAGTACACAGAACAAGAATTATGATGAATATCTTGAAAACTTTTTTTTTTTTAATTAATTAATTTATTTTTTTTGTTATTGATGCAAAGATAATTAATGTATTTAATATTTGTTTACTATGGTGTAATATTTGTTTGTTTATTTGTTCACTGTTATGTTACAGAGAACAAGAACATAGGATAAAATTGCTATGGTATGAAAAGGGGTAGGATTAAATAAGGTCAGCTTCTTCCTACTCCTTTTTGGACATGCTGTAATGAAACAACTGGAAATATGTGATGAATTACATTGTATTGTGTGCATGTTCGAAATAAACTGAAACTGAACTAAATTTGTGGAGTGGAGTTACATTACAACTTTCTATTTAGGTTGCCACGAAAATGTTTTTCAATTCAAAGCAGAGCTAAGAAATCTGTGACTATGTAATCTGATGTGCTTTGAATTATGTCTGTTTAATGTCTCATCTAATGACATCATTATGTAAAATTGCCCGCATTCATTTGCCTGGTAAAGACACAAGTTGTTCCTCGGCAGAATTCCCAACCGCACACCAAGCAAGCACTTCATTGGCTGTTCTGCCTCACACAGCAGAGAAGGGACACACAATGTTGGCTGGAAAAAACAGGAGACAAAGTAGCTTGTTTCAAACAGACGTCCCCATTATGTACATAGAAAATACTTGTCTAACAACTGTTTTATAACACTGTTATGCATTTCTGCTGCTATCTCCAAAATCAGAAAAGTATTAAAAATAAATCCCTCTTTCCCAAAATAATGGGAAAAAACGGGCTTTTATGAGCATTGTGGAGGGACCATATATGCACATGTATGCAGCCCTTAGTTATCGCGGTCGATTGGTACTGAACATATCCGTGGTAAACGAATTTCTGTAAAGTCAGATTATTATTGACAACTCAAATATTTTCATAGAGCCTTAAAAATAATGGTAATAACCTACAATTATTTTATTAAACATTAGAGCCCACGAAACATGAAATAACATTCATCTAGTCACCTTTACCATCGTTTCACCCAATAAAGTAGTCTTGATTGTGTTCTACTGTAGATTACAGTACTCACTGGTAGCCTGGAGGATCCTCCAAGCGTCTTTGCTATAGCACTTACCCGGCAATCCGTTAAACCATATCCAATTGCATTTACAATCCGCAAAGTATGTGAAAATAACAGACATTGTACAGTAAGCAATGATTTTATTATGTTCGTAGTTTGTATTTCTTGTTTACCACTTAGCAATTGGTTGTATTCAGACACATGACTTCTTCCCGGAAGTGAAAACCAGTGGTGGTCAACCAAGCCAAGATGTCTCGACAGCAAGCAGCACGTGAACTATTAATTGATTAACGTGGACCCCGACTTAAACAAGTTGAAAAACTTATTCGGGTGTTACCATTTAGTGGTCAATTGTACGGAATATGTACTGTACTGTGCAATCTACTAATAAAAGTTTCAATCAATCAATCAAAACTATCCAAGTAAAAAACAGCTTAAGTCTTCCTCCAAAAAGCAGATACGAGCAAAAACTCTAACTATAGCAATGGAATAGATCCCTATACTTTATCAAAAAAAGATTATACATCGGTCGCGTTTGCAGACATATCGAACTATTACGCTACGGACGCCATTCTACAAAACAACAGAAAAGCATGGAGATCTACAACTTCTTTGTGTGTGGCTGGTTCAAGAAAATTGGTATCAAGACTCTCCCAGATAAATCATCCATCGTTTTTGCTCGGGGAAGGTTGCATTTCATGATTTAACTTTGCGTTTAAATAAGCCATGTTTGTTGCTGTTGTTGTACGCGCCGTTTATGAGTAGTATGTTTTTCTCTTGTCTTTATCAAAATATAAGTATAGATGTCAACACTGTGTATGTGCTAAAACCTTCATTTATGATGGTTTTCTTTGTTAAAAACTTAATCTTTTTTAGGTTTTACTCACATTTGCTTTATTTTATTTAGACTGGCCGAGTTGGTGCTTTTCGAAACACTTGTAGTAAACGTGTTTAAGAAATACAAATACTAAGATAACACTTAAATGAGAACGTTAAAAGTAAGTCAAACAAACCCTCAATGAAATGATCACTGCAAACTTGTGCATTCTTCCACTCTGCTCCCTTGGACTGAAGTGTGAGCTGTATGCTTTTCTCGTTGTTTCCTAAAATGTTGCACTCTTCCGCTCTTTTTGATTCCCAAGGTTGCAGAGTGTGTTTATAGGAATGTTCGACCATTCTTCCAAAAGCGCATTGGTGAGGTCACACACTGATGTTGGTCGAGAAAGCCTGGCTCTCAGTCTCCGTTCTAATTAATCTCAAAGGTGTTCTATCGGGTTCAGGTCAGGACTCTGTGCTGGCCAGTCAGGTTCATCCAGACCAGACTCTGTCATCCATGTCTTTATGGACCTTGCTTTGTGCACTGGTACACAGTCATGTTGGAAGAGGAAGGGGCCCGCTCCAAACTGTTCCCACAAGGTTGGGAGCATGAAATTGTCCAAAATGTTTTGGTATCCTGGAGCATTCAAACTTCCTTTCACTGGAACTAAGGGGCCAAGCCCAAGTCCTGAAAAACAACCCCACACCATAAGTCCTCCTCCACTAGATTTCACACTCAACACAATGCAGTCCGAAATGTACTGTTTTCCTGGCAACCTCCAAACCCAGACTCGTCCATCCGATTGCCAGATGGAAAAGCGTGATTAATCACTCCAGAGAAGGCGCCTCCACTGCTCTAGAGTCCAGTGGCAATGTGCTTTACACCACTTCATCCGACACTTTGCATTGGACTTGGTGATGTATGGCTTAGATGCAGCTGCTCGGCCATTGAAACCCATTCCATGATGCTCTCTGCGTACTGTACGTGGGCCAATTGGGAGGTCACATGAAGTTTGGAGCTCTGTAGCAACTGACTGTGCAGAAAGTGGGCGACCTCTTTGCACTATGAGCTTCAGCATCCGCTGACCCCTCTCTGTCAGTTTACGTGGCCTACCACTTTGTGGCTGAGTTGCTGTTGTTCCCAAACTCTTCCATTTTCCTATAATAAAGCCGACAGTTGACTTTTGAATATTTAGGAGCGAGGAAATTTCACGACTGGGTTTGTTGCACAGGTGGCATCCTATGACAGTTCCACGCTGGAAATCACTGAGAGCGGCCCATTCTTTCACAAATGTTTGTAGAAACAGTCTCCATGCCTAAGTGCTTGATTTTATACACCTGTGGCCGGGCCAAGGGATTTGGACACCTGATGGTGATCATTTGGATGGGTGGCCAAATACTGTTGGCAATATAGTGTAGCGTGACATCAGTAAAATCCAAGCACTACTGCTACACAATACTTTTTTTTTTTTTTTTACTAAAGCTGAATCTGTTGGAGTACACCGTTTCTAAAACTTATATATTCAGGATCAAAAGTACAAGGTTCTTGATCATCATTTGTCCCAAAGTAATGGTGGTTGGCTCTCACAAAGTCTGATGATTTGCATTGTTGCTGATGGGGAAGGAGTCTGTGGTTCCCATCTCTACGTCACGGATCACGTGGATGGCTTGCTCATTGTCTCTCAAAATGGTTCGGAAATCTCTGTGTGATTGATACTATTTTGATCGTATCTATTTACTCGCAAGTCTTTTGGTGTCATAAATCAGGTATATATGATAATTGCTTCAATATAGAGACAGCTAGTTTTTCCTTTCTACTGGTACTTTAAATATTTAATTTCTATTTTTACAAATAGTTTAACTAATACTACTAATAATAATCAGTTTATTTAATTATCAGTTATTTAACTTAATTATTGTATTTCTTTTTTAGAATGTTTCTTTAAAAAATATCAGTTTATTAATTCTCGATTATTTAACTTATTTTATTATTTCTTTTTTAAAATGAGTTTCTTTAAAAAAAAAATCTGTTTATTTAATTCTCAATTATTTAACTTAATTTTTTTTTTTTTTTTTTAGAATTATTTGGTTTACAAAATAATGATCAGTTTATTTAATTTTCAATTATTTAACTTAATTTGAATTTTTTTTTACATTTTGTTCATCATTCATCCCAATCGTATAAACAAACATTTGTGGAACATTTGCAATAGAGCCACAAATAAGTGTGCGCTAATACAAAGTGATCTCTTCATACTTGTGGTGCTGTCGTGCATCATTAGAGCGCCATTAACGTCCTATATTTAGGCATCGATCACAGACAGTTGCACCTAAAGGCTTTTAATTACAAGTCGGGGGTCTACGGTACTTTTATTTAATCTTCGTCTGCTCCTAGGGATTGTGCCTCTCTTAGGTTCATCGTTATTGACCCGTGAATGGTCTCCTGATTGCTATTCAGATCAATATAATCGTTCTCCATTACTACATATCAAATGTTAAAGCCTGTAATGTCTTATTGATTAAATACTTTTTTATTGTTACATAACTTTAATTATATGTCGGACTTTGATGGAGAATAATTTAACGGCAAGCCTCGACCA
The DNA here is from genome assembly GCF_033978685.3 of Nerophis lumbriciformis. Classification (NCBI taxonomy): domain Eukaryota; kingdom Metazoa; phylum Chordata; class Actinopteri; order Syngnathiformes; family Syngnathidae; genus Nerophis; species Nerophis lumbriciformis. The sequence continues at coordinate 19,522,075 of NC_084569.2, forward strand.
CAATTTGATGAGCCGCTTTGATTTTTTATATCCCCCATAACAAAGCTCGTATGCTACATAGTAGTTACACACCAACCTTCCAGCGTTCTTCTCAATCTTTTATCCTGTCCAAGAAAGTGCTGATGATGCGGTCTGCTATTCCTTCTCCCCAACCTCCTCCCCTTCCTTTCATGGCACGCGTTTCCACCCTATGAATTATGTATCTGATTAATTAGGCTCGTCATGATTGTGTATGGTCAATTGGTAATTCCCTTCCGTTCTAGTTCAAACAAAAAGTGACCACCCTTTACCTCCCTCCCCCACGAGCTCCTCTGCTGTCATTATAGTCAGCTGTGTTATGGATGAGAGGGATGGTATTTGTTGCACCCCGCCTGGGATGTTGCCGGGCCTCGCACATGGGAATACAATGAAATAACAAGATAACAAGATAAAAGCCTCGTGTCGGACTTCAAAGCAGAACGAGAGCATGAATAGAAGCGTGGAGTCTGCGTGGTGGTGGTTTTATAGCACGAGCTTCCTTCTATGGGGCTAGAACTGAAGATACATCCATTGGATAATGTGTGTAAATATATACTCATGAATAGATGGTGTGGCTATACAACCACCTACTTGACATGCAATCCATACTAACAGCTGAACCTCAAGAGATCAGTGAAAAAAAAGTTTTGCATCAGAAGTAGTGTCTGATACACGTGTCACAAAGTTTTACTATAAAAACAGTCCAAGACGTGTTTATTAACTTAACATGCTCAAATCTACATACAGTCGTGGTCAAAAGTTGACATACACTTGTGAAGGACATAATGTCATGGCTGTCTTGAGTTTCCAATCATTTCTACAACTCTTATTTTTTTGTGATAGAGCGATGAGGTGGCGACTTGTCCAGGGTGTACCCCGCCTTCCGCCCGATTGTAGCTGAGATAGGCTCCAGCGCCCCCCGCGACCCCAAAGGGAATAAGCGGTAGAAAATGGATGGATGGATGATTGGAGCACGTACGTGTTTGTCACAAAAAACATTCATGAAGTTTGGCCAAACAGCTCGATTTTTGTTTCATCTGACATCACATGGACAAAGATAAGACCTTCAGGAGGAAAGTTCTGTGGTCAGATGTAACAAAAAATTTGCTGTTTGGCCACAATACCCAGCAATATGTTTGAAGCACAAAAGGTGAGGCCTTTAATCCCAGGAACACTATGCCTACCATCAAGCATGGTGGTGGCAGTAATATGCTCTGGGCCTGTTTTGCTGCCAATGGAACTGGTGCTTTACAGAGAGTAAATGGGACAATGAAAAAGGAGGATTACCTCCAAATTCTTCAGGACAACCTAAAATCATCAGCTCAGAGGTTGGGTCTTAGGCGCAGTTGGGTGTTCCAACAGGACAATGACCCCAAGCACACCTCAAAAGTGGTAAAGGAATGGCTAAATCAGGCTTAAATGAAGGTTTTAGAATGGCCTTCCCAAAGTCCTGACTTGAACATGTGGACAATGCTGAAGAAACAAGTACATGTCAGAAAACCAACACATTTAGCTGAACTGCACCAATTTTGGTAAGAGGAGTGGTCAACAATTCAACCAGAAGCTTGCCAGAAGCTTGTGGATGGCTACCAAAAGCGCCTTATTGCAGTGAAACTTGCCAAGGGACATGTAACCAAATATTAACATTGCTGTATGTATACTTTTGACCCAGCAGATTTGGTCACATTTTCAGTAGACCCATAATAAATTCATAAAAGAACCATATTTCATGAATGTTTTTTGTGTCCAACAAGTATGTGCTCCAAACACTCTATCACAAAAAAATAAGAGTTGTAAAAATTATTGGAAACTCAAGACAGCCATGACATTATGTTCTTTACAAGTGTATGTAAACTTTTGACCTCGACTGTACATGTGCGTGTCTACATTTTCCAGTAGCTTGGCAGTAGCTTAGCTTCTTTTTAAACGAGTAGCTTTTCCAGTAGCTTAGCTACTTTTAGACCCATGTAGCTAGGTAGATTACATCAAAGCTACAAAGTGAAAAATGACTGCGAATCCAGGCCAAGCAAAACATGGAGAAAATACTAGGGATGATGCTCGAACCCGGTTTTCCCGGTTGTTCGATAAGAAAAGAACCGAGTCCTCGGACTCAAATCCCTTTTTGAGAACCGGTACCCGTTATCGAGACCACTATAGTAAAGAAAAAGAGTTGGTTCTTTATTCGAATCCCTGGGAACGAATCCCGTCCCGACAAGAAATGCCCCGTAGGACATCACAAGAAATGACGTCACGTAGCTCAGTCATTTGTCACGGTGGGGTGCAGCGTGCTGCGGTTCGTTCTCCCGGGACGCAAAACTGACGGCTCCGGACGAAAGCGTGCAGGTAGGAGATGATTTATTTCTCATAAATCATACACATTACAACAGACAGGAACAACATTGCCCAGCTGACCTTGCACCCGACCTCTATGGCCCCTGCTATGGGTGGTGAGCCCATTGGAGGGGGGACCTACGTTGCCTCTTCGGGCTGTGCCCGGCCGGGCCCCATGGGGACAGGCCCGGCCACCAGGCGCTCGCCATCGTGCCCCACCTCCGGGCCTGGCTCCAGAGGGGGGCCCCGGTGACCCGCGTCCGGGCAAGGGAAATCTGAGTCCTTTGTTCGTGTTCTTTATAGAGGTCTTCGAGCTGCTCTTTGTCTGATCCCTCACCTTGGACCAGTTTGCCTTGGGAGACCCTACCAGGGGGCATAGAAGCCCCCGGACAACATAGCTCCTAGGATCATTGGGACACGCAAATTCCTCTACCACGTTAAGGTGGCAGCTCAGAGAGGAGATAGATATATATATATATATATATATATATATATATATATATATATATATATATATATATATATATATATATATATATATATACACACACATGCATGCTTAGGAGCCCCTGCCTCGAAATAAAATACAGGGCCTTGGTGCCCTTCTAACTTGCCTTTGTGCCCTAAAATATGAGCCCTCCTTAAAAAGTTAAATTTGAGGCCTGCATTTGTACATGCTCAGTTCATTAACACTGATAATATACATGTGGGCCCATAGATATAAATGCATGTAAATGTAGTTTTGATGTAGAATTCTCTGGGGACAGCTTCCCCTCTAGCTTAGGTGCATTTAATCAATAGTAACTTGTAGCTTAGCTTACTACATTTTCCAAGTAGCTTGCCCATCACTGCCTCAAGGTGTGTACCAGATTGGGTGGTGATTTGACTAAACACCATCAAGTTTCAGCGGGTGTTTTGTAGTGATGTGCAGCTTGATACTGTAATATCAAAACTGCTAATACCAGATGTCTAAGCTCAAGAATCTATTCTCCAATCAGAATATCAATAATTCGATACAGTGGAACCTCAATTAACATTTTATGACCCACAGCCAGGATAAAATTTGTTTCATTTGTCCATTGTATGCCTCGCAGAGCAGCCATTTTGGCAGCACATTTATTGTAGACAGGCTGATCGCTCTCGATACTTACTGTCAGCTCAGCAGTGCTATCATTACTGTGCTTAGTGTTTGGTGTTTTTTTATTAGCCTTTTTACAGCATTTTTCTAATTTTGCAAGCTCAACATAACTCCTAAAAAAGCAATTAATGAGTGAAAATTCAGGAATAGAACCAGTATCCGCAGCGTTGTTGTACAAAACTCAATTTTCCTCTCCTGCCCCTCACTTCTGCTGCACGCCAAAAATATTCACTGACTAGTAAAAGTGGAGGGCAGCACGGTGGAACAGGGGTTAGTGCATGTGCCTCACAATACGAAGGTCCCTGGCTTGGGATCTTTCTGTGTGGAGTTTGCATGTTCTCCCCGTGACTGCGGGGGTTCCCTCCGGGTACTCCGGCTTCCTCCCACCGCCAAAAACATGCACCTGGGGATAGGTTGATTGGCAACACTAAATTGGCCCCAGTGTGTGAATGTGAGTGTGAATGTTGTCTGTCTATCTGTGTTGGCCCTGTGATGAGGTGGCGACTTGTCCAGGGTGTACCCCGCCTTCCGCCCGAATGCAGCTGAGATAGGCTCCAGCACCCCCCGCGACCCTAAAAGGGACAAGCGGTAGAAGATGGATGGATGGATAGTAAAAGTGGATTTTTTTTTCCAATTATTAATTATTATTATTAACGTCTTAAAGTTTAATAGTTTTGTGATTTCAAACTCTGAGTGCACTACATGGCTAATGACAGTTGATAGACGCTGTTATTCTACACGGACACAAAAGAGTTGACCACTGAGCCTGTTTTTTATGTGTTATAATTTGTAAAATTCAGCAAGTACAAAGTGGCTAAGAATGAATCTAATGGGAGTCATCTATGACTCCCATACAGTCCTCTAAAAAAACATCCAAAAAGCGCCAACAATACTCCATTCACATGTCATGACTTGAATATTAACCAAATATTAGCTATATTTTCACTATAGGCGTTAACGCAAAAAAACTACTTTTAGCAGGGCAGTGATCACAGAGAGCTAACTAGCTTATGCAGATATTGACATGCTGAGCTTGTAAGCTGCTGTATCACCTCTGAGTAGGGCTGTGAATCTTTGGGCACCACACGATTCGATTCATGGGGGTAACGATTCCAGTCTTGATTCAAAACAATTCTTGATTCAAAATCAATACTTTTTAAAAACATTGTGTGTCAGTTCTATAATTAACTACATTCCTTCATAAAATAAACTAACAGCCGGGATAAATTACTATATTATTTAAAATAAATCTGGTTTTGTTTATTAAATGTTTGGGTATAATTTTATTACATTCAAATACAAATAGGGCAACGAGAGAAGTATCCCACACTTCTCTTTTCTAAAGTAAATATGTACAGCTGATATGGGCATATACATCACCATAATCATTTGTCTGAGGGTCTAAACATGTATAACAAAAGAAATTGACTGCAGGTTGAGAAAGGAGCAAGCAGGATACAGAACAGGCAGAGGAGGAACAACAGAGCAAGTCTTCATACTGCGAAACATAATTGAACAGGTTAACGAGTGGCAAGCAACACTATTCATGAACTTTGTAGATTTCGAAAAGGCTTTCGACTCTGTCCACCACGAAAGCCTGTGGATGATTATGAAGAAATATGGAATTCCAGAGAAGATTGTGAGAATGGTGAAAACATTTTACGAAGACTTCCAGTGCGCAGTAGAAGACCAAGGAGAAACATGCAAGTGGTTCAACATTAAAACCGGTGTCAAACAAGGATATAATATGTCCGGATTCCTGTTCTTGATCGTGATGGATTGGATAATGCGAACAGTTAAAGAGGGAGAGAATGGAATTCGCTGGAAGCTAGCATCAAAATTCGACGACCTGGACTTTGCAGATGACAAAACAGCACATGCAGAGTAAAACAACATGGATGGACGAAGAAGCCGGGCGAGTAGGACTCAGGATCAATACACAAAAGACTAAAACAATGATAATCAATGCAAGAAACCAGGAAAAAATCCAAATCAATGGACAAGATGTCGAAGAGGTAGACCAGTTCATCTACTTGGGGGAGCCACAGTTTGTAAAGAGGAAGGGAGCATGAAGGACCTGAAAAATAGACTGTCAAAAGCGAGAGGCACATTCATCAGACTTGGAAAGAGCTCCAACAGCATCACAAGAACAAAACTAAAACTGTACAAGACACTAGTGGTACCAGTATTGCTATATAGGTGTGAAACCTGGAAAATGAACAGAGGAGATAACAGGGCGGTTGACATATTCCATAAAAAATGCCTACGAAGAATACTCAGTATCTGCTGGCAAGATCATATCAGTACTGAAGAACTGCTGGAAAGAGCGAATATGAAGCCACTCAGTGAGGACGTAAAGCTATGAAGATGGAAGATGATTGGACACATGCTATGTCAGGACCAAAACAATTGCAGCATACCCATGACCTGGGCACCAGAGGGGAAAAGAAGAAAGGTAAGACCAAAGACCACCTGGAGGCGTACCGTTGAGAAAGAAAGGAAAGAGGGAGGATGGAACTCATGGTCGGAGGCGAGGACTGCAGCAGCCGATCGTGAGAAGTGGAGAAGCTCTGTGAGGGCCTTATGTGCCACGAGGCACGAAGTGGATAGGTAACAGGTAATTAAAAATGTATATATTTTTTGGAATCAATTAGGAATCTTGGAATTAGGATCTTGCCCCAAGTGGAGGAGTTCAAGTACCTCGGAGTCTTGTTCACGAGTGAGGGAAGAGTAGATCGTGAGATCGACATGCGGATCGATGCGGCGTCTTCAGTAATGCGGACGCTGTTTCGATCCGTTGTGGTGAAGAAGGAGCTGAGCCGGAAGGCAAAGCTCTCAATTTACCGGTCGATCTACGTTTCCATCCTCACCTATGGTCATGAGCTTTGGGCTCCACATCGAGAGGAGCCAGATGAGGTGGTTCGGGCATCTGGTCAGGATGCCACCCGAACGCCTCCCTGGGGAGGTGTTTCGGGCACGTCCGACCGGTAGGAGGCTACGGGGAAGACCCAGGACAAGTTGGGAAGACTATCTCTCCCGGCTGGCCTGGGAACGCCTCGGGATCCCCCGGGAGGAGCTGAACGAAGTGGCTGGGGAAAGGGAAATCTGGGCTTCCCTGCTTAGGCTGCTGCCCCCGCGACCCGACCTCGGATAAACGGAAGAAGATGGGTGGATGGATGGATTAGGAATTGTTACAAATAAGAATCGTGATTCATTCGAAAATCAGTTTTGTTTTGTTTTCACACCCCTACCTATGAATTGGTAAAAGTTCATTTTAGATAATAACTCATGCCTCTCACTTGGATAGTAGAAGGTTGTGGCCATAAACCGAAATGTTGGTTAACGGGGACGGCGTGGCGCAGTGGAAGAATGGCCGTGCACGACCCGAGGGTCCCTGGTTCAATCCCCACCTAGTACCAACCTCGTCATGTCCGTTGTGTCCTGAGCAAGACACTTCACCCTTGCTCCTGATGGGTGGTGGTTAGCGCCTTGCATGGCAGCTCCCTCCATCAGTGTGTGAATGTGTGTGTGAATGGGTAAATGTGGAAGTAGTGTCAAAGCGCTTTGAGTACCTTGAAGGTAGAAAAGCGCTATACAAGTACAACCCATTTATCATTTATCATTTATCATTTAACGTTGACAATTTCTATGAATGTTGTAATTCATCAGTCTTTGTAATCTCAGGGCATTCAATCAATCGCAACTGGACTGTTTGGTTTGTCTTAGAAGATGTTTCGCCTCTCATCTGGCTTCTTCAGTTCATGCTGATAGACTTGAATTGGTCAGATCTAGTCTTAGACTTAGATTGGTCAGATGTAGTCTAGCAGCTGGTGCCAATACCTCAGTCAGCTTCATCAGTTCATGCTCATAGGCTTAGATTGGTCAGATCTAGTTTAGCGGCTGGTGTCAAAACCCTAAATATTTATACCCCAAAAAACTAGGAGTGTGTGCCTGGGCAAGGATGGTTTCGCCCTATCATAGTGAGAAAAACAACTGCTTTGATGCAAACAAGCAATCCTAATGTCAATGCCAACAACAGTTGTTGAAGTGTAACTTCCCCTCATTGGCATTGAGGTATTGCATGGCAGAACGACTGCTCTGGATCAACTAATACAAGTCCAAAATGGTCGGAATCACCCATGTTCGCCTTCCATTCAGTTCTAAACAAATGGCACAAAAGCCATTCTGATCACCTTCTGTGACCAGAATGTTTCTAACTACAGTTATTTGTTGGAGGCTAAATTGCAGAGTCTCTTCTTTTAGGAATGGTTGAAAGGACAGTGTTGTGTGAGTGAGACAGGTGGTGTTGCAGACCACCTCCTCTGTTGAGAGATGGTTTTTCAACCTTGACATAGATGGCTTCCCTCACTCTTCTTTTGTACCATCTGTCCTCCCTGTCCAGAATCTGTACATTTTTGTTGTCAAAGGAGTGCTGTTTCTCCCTGAGGTAGGCAGCTTAGTCTTGGCCAGAAGAGTTTGCCCGTCTATGCTGTGCCATGCGTCAGCTTTGTGGTTATTGTGTTCCCCCAATATATGAATCAGTGCATTCATCATTAAACTGGATAGCATATACCAGATTGTTTTTCTTGTGTGGGATGTCCTGTCTTTAGGATGCACTAGTCTCTAGAAGTGGGGGAAATAATTTATTTTTAGATGCATCGCAACTCGGACATGGACAATTATAGAATCTATCAATAAATGTCAACAATCGATATATTTATTGTAAATAAAGTAATCCAGACAGTTCTAAAATGTGTCTGACTGCAGTGTATCCTCACCGAGAGATCCGACCAGCTCCTTTATTATCGGGCACTTATGGTCCAGTTTTGCACACATTAATTTAATATATGTAGGAATTAATTTAACTGTTCTTATTCCAAATTAATTGTTTTTTTAAAGTTGCAAGTGATAAGCGCTTATTTAGTGAAACGAAAAGAAATGTAAAACTGCATCAATATACATAAATTAAAAATTAATCAATAATACATTTTTTAATCGAATCGTAGCTCCTGAATCGTAATCGCAATCGAATCGTGAGCTGCCCAGAGATTACCACCTCTACCAGTCTCTGTCTCAGGCTGTTGCCTGGTTTGAAGTGTACTGGGATTTGTTGGTTACAAATTCTTCTGAGTTTTTCAGATGGACCTGATACATATGGATTGGAATGATAATATTTTTGTGTCTATCACCTCCTCATCCACTCTGTTCTTGTTACTGTCTTTTTACAAACGACCAGTTGGGGTAACCACAGGAGGGAAGGCCTCAAAACCTTATATGTCTATTTTTTTTAATTCATGACAGTCGAAATAGGTAGGACAAAGTGTTGTCTGTCCATCGTCTGTCTTTGCAGCGCGATCGTCTCCTTTCTAACAGCCATTTGTGCGTTACTGTACCAGTTTGCCAGACCTTTCAAAAATAAATAAAGACACTACAAAAGCTGCCAAAGAACAGTTTTAGTCTTGATAAATCGCATTGCGAGCGAAAAATCATTATATCTGCATTCCCTCCTCCCCAGTATTGTGAGCGTTCTGATAACCAGCATATATTTTTCATGTTCATGAAGACAGCCACGCCAAACGGATTGCGCTTTCTATTTTTCTAATGGCGCAATCTTTGTGCGCGAGCTTAGTAGGTCAACTTTTTGTGTGCTATCAAATTGTCACGTTTTCATACACGCAAACCTTTACTAGATCGGTCCCTCAGTGTTCTTGTTCCAACACAGTAGCTCCTCAATGTTGTGTTTACATGTTCATGTCCGAGGGAGTGACGCTTCCTTGATGTTTTAGCTATTTCCATTCTAGATTTATTTTGAACTACGGTTTCACCTGACACGCAGTATATTGTTAAATGCATATATTTTTTTAAAGTACTTTTGTTATTGTTTCAGTGTCATCAAAATATGTTCATAATATTGTCTAAACATGTCTAAAATAAAGACTTCACCCATCTATATGCCAGTATACTTACAATACTAATAATTTTAGTGTATAATTAATTTATTCGTTCCAGAACTCTATTTACCTTGTCCACACCACAGTAAATTAATTCCTTGTTAACTATTGCACATACACTTTCCAGCGAACCTTCTGATTCTGTAAGCTGCCCCCTCTCAAAGCCTCATACAGTTACCCCAAGGTGTAAATCCTGGACTAATCTGTTTTTCCTGCTGGATACAATCTCCCAGCTCAAGGTGCTGTCAGTGCAATAAATTTACATGACCAGTTATCGATCCACCAATGTGGTGCATCATGGGTATTCTGGAACATAAATATGAAGTATTCATAACAAAGTAATGTTTTGATTGACAGCTATCTTTGTGTGGAGAATGTATGCAATATTTTCATACCAGTCTTGATTAGACCAAAACCTAAGGGGGTGTGGAGGTTGGTGGGAGGTGCCCTGTGTGCTGTGTATCCTTTGGCCTCTTATTGATCGTGGGCTTCAATAGCTTGGTATCGATTGTCCCTCTTCCCCTGCAGAGAGATCAGTCATGCACCTGTCCACTGAGGCTATGTTTTATGCACGCCAAGCAGGGAGATTACAGAGAAAGGGTCACTAAAGGGGCTGTTGGTAAATGACTACAGGGAAATACCAGTGTATTTGAAAGATGAAACGCAAGCTTTGAAAGCAGCGACAACAGCCGTAAGCATTATATTATAGTCAAACCTCGGGTTTTGAAGCTTTTATTTTAGGTATGAAATTTGCCCCAGTTGTTGTATAGCGTCTTGGTTACCGTACGGCCAAACATTGCGTGTAACAACCTGATCTGCATGTGTATATTCCGCAGGATCGAGTGCCCAAACAAAGCCTCCCGTGTAGCAGAGACTGATTTAAACTAAAGTAGCTTGTGTATGTGCACACGTGATAATGCCACACCTGTGTTTTTCAACCTTTTTTGAGCAAAGGCACAATTTTTTCATAAAAAAAATACGGAGGCACACCACCAGCAGAAAACGTTAAAAAATTAAACTCCACCAGGTTGCCGTGCTTTATTTTGAGTGTGTTGTTGTTTTCCTGTGTGTAGTGTTTTAGTTCCTGTCTTGCGCTGTTATTTTGGTGGCCTTTCCTGTTTTGTTGGTGATTTCCTGTAGCAGCTTCACGCTTTCCTTCGAGTGATTTTGCCTGACCTGCTTTCTATTGGCAAACAAGACTATGTCAGTTGTGCGGACGCGTTCCTTCTTTGTGGGGACATTGTTGATTGTCATGTCAAGTACGGATGTACTTTGTGGACGCCATCTCTGCTCCACACGCTGTAAGTCTTTGCTGTCATTCAGCATTCTGTTTTTGTTTACTTTGTAGCCAGTTCAGTTTTACTTTAATTTTGCATAGCCATCCCTATGCTCCATTGCCTTTTCCTTTCCGTTTTGTTGATTTTTGGGTTAAGCGTGACATACCTTTTTACCTGCACGCCAACTCCCGCTATGCTCTGCATATCGGGATCACGACAAACCCTCCTCGATGTGTTCCGACTTCTACAAAGCTATGAACTACCTGCTGCCACCAACTGATGTGGAGTATTACATGGTTACCCTGCCGAGCTCTATACAGCACAGACACTAGACAACAGCACATTATTTGCAGACTATAATTATTGATTTGCAAATAATATTTTTTGGACCAATTAGGTGAAGTTGCATAATTTCCCACGGCACACCAGACAATATCTCACAGCACACTAGTGTGCTATGGCACAGGGGTTGAAAAACATGACATACAATGCATCCACATAAGATTCACAGTGCTTCACTTTTACTACACTTTGTTATAGCCTTATTCTAAAATGGAATAAATGTATTTTGTCCTCAAAATCCTATAGACAATACTCCATGGTGACAATGTAAACATGTTTTCCATCCATCCATCCATTTTCTACCGCTTGTCCCTTGCAAATTTATTAGAAGTAGGGCTGTCAAAGTTAATGCTATAATACCGCGTTAACTATACATTTCAATAAAGGCACTAACTTTTTTAATGGCCGATTAACGCTAACAATTTCTTTTTGACCCTCCTGCCGTGCCGTAGTGGGGGAACTTGGCTGCAGTTCACTTGCTACTGATGAGTCACAAGCGAGCAGAAATGGATAACAAAAAGGGCACATTATGGAAATATCATGTTCAAAGCCATAGCAAGTTGTTCTCCCGACAAGAAAGGACTATTTTTTGCCGTGAGAAGAGACATCCCTGCAGCAAACGCCTGCTGCACGTGTCGTTCTAAAGGTGGGTGGTGGTTCACTTCCGTGTTCAGATTACGGTTAAGGTGCAGTGATAACATAACATTTAGATTGTTACTGTGAATGATTTAGTAAGTAAGATAACATAAAAGCTCAACAGAAATGAAAGACGGTCGGCAGGATGTCGAAAGGAGACTTTTTTTTTTTATTGCAAACAGTCAATCCGACATCAAAACATGTCAATACACTTTCTCAAACCAATCACACACTTTTCCGTCTTAAAAATAAAAGCGCGACACTATACATTTGTATTAACTATGTTTAGGGTTTCTCCTTAATGTACGGGCTTCATATTAGCCGCCACACCTAACAAAATAAAGTAATATAATGTATTGTAGCGTCCAGGAGTAAACAAAGTCTGACACTCTTTTTAGCTTTTACGGCCAATTTTATGATAACAACGGGCCCATTTCCATCAAGTATTTCCTCCGTGCACACACGTCTACCTCCGTACTTCACTCCCAGACACACAACACTTGTTCATTCTCCGCCAACACGGTGTGTTCAAAGGCCATGGTAAAAATGACCACCATAACACACTAACATACACATTAACACCAGCCATACGCACGGGGTTGTCTGGAGTAGAGGCAGCGTGTCCGCACTGTGGACGTACTTTAATATATTCGAGATATCCCCGCGGACAGCGATCATCACAATTTAAGATGACACTGGCGGTTTTTAATGAGGTAAAAGCTCCCAGCAAGGCGGAACAAGTGTGACATCAGGCTCTAAACAGTCTCTAAACACGAGTACAGTTGCTAGTAACACCAGAAATAGATGCTAGATTTGTTGGTAGTCGTTTTTACAACAGAAAAAGTGACTAAAATGATGGCTCCATCTCATTGGATGGGAAGCGTTGGTTTTCATCCAGGATATCTCTGTACATTGCTGCATTCATCTTAGTCTAGTCAGGAAGGTGACCAAGAACTACAACAGCTTCTGTGGAGAGAGGAAAACCTTCCAGAAGGACAACTATCAAAACCATCAATTGGGCCTATATTGTATAGTAGCCAGACAGAAACAATTTCTTAGTTAAAAAAAATAAAATAAAAAAAAGTTTGCCAAAATGCACCTGAAAGACTCTCAGAATATGAGAAACAACATTCTCTGGTCTGATGAGACAAAAATTTTACTCGTGAATGCCAGGTTTGGAGGAAACCAGGCCCCGTTCATCTCCAGGCCAATACCATCTCTACAGTGAGTGAAGCGGCAGAGACATCCTGGATGTGGCATCGTATTCGTATAGGAGGCTCAGGGTCCACGGTGTGCCGAGCAATATCATGAAGTTGTTTTATAAGGCAAACATTGAATCCGTCATCCGTTATGGCATCTCCACATGGTTTGGAAATCTGTCTGTCAAACTCAAAACCCAACTTCATAACCTTATCAAGAGGTCTGGTAAAATAATTGGCACGCAGCCCCCTTGTTCCCTTCAAGAAATATTCGACAAGACCGTGAGGAAGCAGGGTCTTAAAATCACCCGTGACCCACACCACATACTTCATTGTGAAATTGTGTTGATGCCAAATGGTAAATGGTACAGAACAGCAACATACAAACTCAACAGGTATAGTTTTTCCTTTGTCCCAATGGCAATCAAATCACTTAACAACACAAAACTACTGTAATAACCGGATGCAATAATAAGGAGTGCAATATTGGGATACTGCAATACGGGAGGTGTGCAATACGGGTAGAGTGTAATGTGTGATCTCATAACTAACTAGTATACCTGCGCACTGTTAACTGTCGTCACTGTATTGTCGGATGAACTGTATGTATGTATGTATGTATGTAAAACGCTGTGTCTTGATGTCCAAGACAAATTTCTCCTCGGCGACAATAAAGGTAATTATTATTATTATTATTATTATAATAAAAAAAATTACTGCCAAAAATGCATCAATAAAGTATTGAGCAAATTATGTGAATACTTTTGCATGTGTTTTTTATTTTTAATACATTTGCAAAATTAAAAACACACCATTTTCACATTGTCCTTGCGGGGCATTGTCTGTAGAACTGTAAGGAGAAAAAATTATTTATAAAATTTTCGAATAAGGCTGTAACAAAAAAATGTGAAGCGCTGTGAATACTTTCGAGATGCACTGTATATGGCCAGATCTTACACAACAGTGGTTGTGAAACTTTTTTCACCAAGTACCACCTCAGAAAACACTTGGCTCTCCAATTACCACTATAATGACCAAAATTAAAATGCAGCAGCGTAATATGCCTAAGTATTCATTGAAAACAAGGCAGAAGTTTTATTTAACAAGTTTGGCCACTGTAACATTACACACAATGCACAAACATCATCAACAATGAAAGTACATATGCAGTACATATTTACAGACCTCTTTGGCGTACTACTCATACCACAGTTTAAGAATCACTGCTATACATAGATAAACAACATCTTGCATCAAGCAGCTTCGTTTAGCCAATATCAATATTGACAACCACTTCCTCTGTTTTTCTGTACTTAAGCAGTGCATGCAGACCCAATACTTTATCATATTGTCCTATATTGATGATGACATTAGCTCATAAGTAAAGAATCGTTCAAAATACCCATCATATTGCAGTCTGTCTACTCATTTTCCTTTACCCATAAAACCCATAATATCAGTAACTCAGTTTTAGTGCTTTTTTATTATGTGCGACTGTTAAAAAAGCCATCATTGGGCCAAAGAACATTGTAAGTGCCAGCACTTTGATAAAGAAGGCGAGAAAGACGATTGAATTGAAGAAAGAAAGTACAAAGGTGGCATCTATATGGCGGATCTCCTCAGGATGTATTCCTCCCTCCTCCTTACCGTCATCATCAATAAGAGTTGTCAAAGATGTTACATGTTCATATTTGTTTTATTTTCTTATTTATAATACATTTATTTTGCATTGTAAAACTATATTCTCAAAAAAAAAAAAATCATACAGGGCTGCAAAAAATGTGTTTGAAAATTCATCCATGTCATCTTATTATGAAATAATCACCACTCGCCTGTGTATCGGTTGGGAACATCTCTGCGCTGCTGACCCGTCTCCGCTCGGGATGGTTTCCTGCTGGACTCTTACTGTTATGCTGGATCCACTATGGACTGTACTCTCACAATATTATGTTAGACCCACTCGACATCCATTGCATTCGGTCTCCCCTAGAGGGGGGGGGGGGGTTACCCACATATGCGGTCCTCTCCAAGGTTTCTCATAGTCATTCACATCGACGTCCCACTGGGGTGAGTTTTTCCTTGCCCTTATGTGGGCTCTGTACCGAGGATGTCGTTGTGGCTTGTGCAGCCCTTTGAGACACTTGTGATTTAGGGCTATATAAATAAACATTGATTGATTGATTGATTGACTTCCGCACATTGGTCACAATGGCCCGTAGATTTACTGTAAACTATCAAAATAAGTTGCAGCATCGACATTTAAGTTATAATTTTTTTAAACATATCAAGGATCAATAAAGAAATATCAAAATAAAGAATTAGAATAGCAACCAAAAGAGTGCATAGAGGGAAAGAATCATGAATCCAGTCGATGATCCGGCTACTCAAAGAAAAAAATAAAGTTTAAAACACATAATTATAATAAAACACATAATTATAATAAAATACAGTATATAACTAAAAAGAACAAACATTTCCTTAGTTTAGCAACACAACTACAAATTACTTCGCCTATGTATTCTTCCGAGGCACATCCGGAACGAGTTGTTCTTGTCTCTAATTTATGGGAGTGCGTTTGTAACCATAAAAAGTTGAATCACAACAATGTAAAACCAGGACGACATGTTGTGTACGCTATAAGTGTGCATTTAAAATCGATAGTTGTGTTGCACAGGTTTTAGCAGTGTTAAATATGCGCTGTATATATTGTGCATGTGTCTACATCGGTTGTTAAACGAAAGTGTGTGCATGTGTGTTACGTCCGGGGTTGTGTTTGAGTGTACTTTATCCAGATGAAGTCAATGAGTAGTGACATTTGCACCCATGTGCACTGAGATGGAAAACACCATGCAGACCCTGACAAACACCTCAGGACCACAAGTGGATCCACTCAACGTCACCTGAAGCCTTTGAAACAAGTTCATGTTTTGGTAAACGACTCATTTAAATGTCCCCTATTATGCAAAATGTACTTTTTAATGATGCATTTTTAATGAATATGTGTCCCCAGAGCCTGTTCATTAGCACCGAATGTGAGAAAGATCGGTCAAAGTCTTCACTTGTTTGCTACATTTATGCACTGAAACGGTCACTTTTGAAGTTTTTCATTAAGGAAAAACCTCATTACTCGAAAAGAAGACTGCGCTACACATCTTAAAATATCTCCTGGAACTCTGAAGACTTGTCAGTCAGCTACAGACGTGTACGCTTTATCATGTTGGTCTTCAGCGGATAGGCTCGGGATGTATAGCTTGTTCTGGTATTTTTTGGTACCGGTTCCTAATTGGGTCTGTCCAAGGAAACCGATAAGATCTGTATTCTTTTTATCCAGCGGACCATCATCATTACGACACACTGTCACATTCAGTCCAAGTGCCACTACTACGAACGGGTAGATGATAGTCAACTTGGAATAATGGAATAATCACAAAAAAGGAAGCAACACCACAAAAAAGTTTGTAACACAACAATATTTCCTCCAAGTTCCCAAAGTCCTGCACGCTAATAAGTCTTAGTACCAGTGAGCCTCATCAACTCCTCTAAGCCAGGGGTCGGCAACCCAACATGTTGAAAGAGCCATATTGGAGCAAAATTACAAAAAACAAATATGTCTAGAGCCGCTAAAACTTAAAAGCCTTATGTAAGTGTAATAATGAAGGCAACACATTAAGTAAGTGTCTCAGAGGGTGAGATAACTCCTGGAAATTACTGTCTTAAAACTGCCAAAGGTATAGATGTGTGTGCCAAAATTAAAGGAAAGGACAGGCTGTCTTCTTCTAATGGATTTATTACAATCTTTGCAAGCTGGGTAACGTTTGCTGTGGTCTGGAATAACATGGTAACGTTTGCTGTGGTCTGGAACAACATGGTACACAATGAGAAATGCAGCCAATATTACACGCAGATAATGTGTCATGAGAGATGCAAATGTAAATTAAATACACATAAGGACATAAGTAAAGGAAATTATATGAACTCAAATATACCTACAAACGAGGCATAATGATGCAATATGTACACACAACTAGCCTAAATAGCATGTTAGCATGGATTATTACCACTCCACGCAACAAACAACAGCTCACCTTTGTGCATTCACGCACAGCATCAAACGTTTGGTGGACAAAATGAGACAAAGAAGGAGTGGCATAAAACACATCTTTCTGTGGCAGCGTCGGAGAAAGTTGTACACGTAAACCAACTACGGTGAGTTCAAGGACCGACAAAATTAGTTGGACAAAATGGTGCTGGCCATCAGTGAAGCATGTATAACATAAACAGTGGGCTTTCTAACAATTAGGAAGGTTTGTGTCATGTTTGTCCTCCTACAGAAACATTATTAAACAACAAATATATTTTCCCCCCTTCTTTTTCCATTTTTGAAAAAGCTACAGAGAGCCACGAGGACGTGCTAAAAAAAACTCAAAAAAGTGAAAATTTTAAATAATCACTTGGTCTTTGTATGTATATAATACACACACGACACATGCATATTGCTGGGTTGCATATGACGTCACATCCGGCTCATTGAGTACGCATGGTGGTCAAGCCATTCTCGAAGACAAATGCTCCATGCTCGTGTTGTTTTCCGCTGTACGAACTGTTCAAATCGCGAAAAGGAAAAACGTTCCTTCAGAGTTTCTCGAGAGGTAATCAAGAAGGGCAGAAGACTTACATTTTACGAAACGATGAAGAGAAAAGTGGCATGAACTCCAGTCCAAGGGAGCAGAGTCGAAGAATGAACAAGTTTGCAGTCATCACTTCGGTAAATAACAATAATAAATGAAGCTTTCAGCACATACACAACGTTGACATCTATTGATATATTTTAATAAAGAGGAGGAAAAAAATGCGAAAACGGCAATGCATATTTATCCGAGAAAGACTCCTTGACCCAGCCACACACAAAGAAGTTGTAAACCTCCATGCTTTTCTAAGTTTTCATCTGTTTTGTCGTGTAGAATGACGTCTGGAGCAGCAGATAGTTTGATATATCTGGGAACGTGACAGACGGATAATCCTTGATCGCATGCTGCTTGCTGCACCAAAACTATCTTGGTTTGGTTGACCACCACCAGTTTTGGGACTAACGCGTTACTTTGTAAAAAAAAGTAACGCCATTATTTTGAGTGTTCTGGGCTTCAGTACAGTGTTGATCTCATGAATACATGATTTTATTTCCAAATTCCTTGAGAGAAAAAAAATGCTTGGTTAGGCTTTGTGTATGTCATGTGTGTCTTCCTTGGGTGAAGCCAGGTTTACAGCTATGCTGTTATTATGCTGTTTGTTACTTATGTACCGGTATGTTATGTTGCAGCTATTTAAAATAGTTTTGTCAATTTGTTCTGGCCTGAAATAAATTGGCCCTTTGAAACATATCTTTGTCTTTGTGTGTTGTATGTAGACCACATTGCTTAGCAGAGTTAAGTGATGCAAATGCATGTCAAGTTGATCAACAGATTGTATTATTCTCCAGTGCAATAACAGTACCGAAATGAAGGTTAAAAGGGCATTAATGGGAGCCTTAAAAAAAAGAAAAAAAGAAGTAACTAAATAGTTACTTTTCACAGTAACGCATTACTTTTTGGTGTAAGTAACTGAATTAGTAACTGAGTTACTTTTGAAGTAAAGTAACTAGTAACTGTAACTAGTTACTGGTTTTCAGTAACTAACCCAACACTGACCACCACTGTTTTTCACTTCCAGGAAGAAGTCATGTGTCGGGATAAGAGCAATACGTCGGCAGCTGACAACACTGGCTTCTGGTCCGTCACCAAAATAGGTCTGTGTTAGGGTTGTACGGTATACCGGTATTAGTATAGTTCCGTGATACTAATGAATCATATTCGGTGCGATACCGTCTCTGAAAAGTACCTGTCCCACACGTCCCCGTCGTCGTCACGTCATGACATTGCTGGTTTAAGAGCAAAGGAGCATGTTCGGTAGCGCACAATCACAGAGTACTCACAAACAGACACAGTGTGTAGACGGAGAATGGACGCATTTTGGCTTAAAAACTAACAATAAAGTTAAAACACTGAAACGCCCTCAGGAAGAGGTGCTTTAAGACATGGCTAGCTAGCTAGCAGCTAAAGTCCATCCGCCGTGGGCATTGTTTTAGCTACTTCTAAATCACTAATCCTCGCCTCCTTGTCGACAAATAAAGTACGTTTCTTACAAGTATCATCCCTGCAGGACGAGGAATATCTAAACATGCTTCACTACACACCATAGATCACCGGCGTTAAAATGTAAACAAACACCATTGGTGGATCTACACCTGATATCCACTGTAATGATACCAAGTACAATAGTGTATCTAGTCGATACTACTTTGATTACGTCGATATTTTTGGGCATCACAACATCTTTTCTCGTTTTTTTTTATTCATAATATGTTTATAAACTCAGGAAATATGTCCCTGGACACATGAGGACTTTGAATATGACCAATGTATGATCCTGTAATGACTTGGTATCCGATTGACACCCAAATTTGTGGTATCATCCAAAAGTGATGTAAAGCATCCAAACAACATTTTAACAGAAGTGTAGACAGAACATGTTAAAAGAGAAAGTAAGCAAATAACAGTAAATTAACAAGTAGATTAATAATTCATTTTCTACCACTTGTCCTTAACAATTTTGACAAAATAATAGAATGAGAAATGACGCAATATGTTACTGCATATGTCAGCAGACTAAATTAGAAGCCTTTGTTTGCTTAATTACTACTAAAAGACAAGTTGTCTTGTATGTTCACTATTTTATTTAAGGACAAACTTGCAATAAGAAACATATGTTTAATGTACCGTAAGATGTTTTGTTAAAATAAAGCCAATAATGCCATTTTTTGTGGTCCCCTTTATTTTAAAAAGTACCAAAAAGTACCGCAAAGTATCGACATAATTTTGGTATTGGGACAACACTAGTCTGTGTGTAACATAAACACAAATAAAAATTCCTATTCTTACAAAATATGCATCCACCTAACATGAAAATTGATTCTATTGATTTATATCATGTTTGATATTAGATATCATGTTAAAGGTCCGTGAATGAACATGAATAGCATACATTAATATTATTTTACTTTATTATTTTATTACTAATATTTTCAAAGTTATTATAGGGACAAGCGGTAAAAAATGGATGGATGATATATTAAGTGTAATTGTACTTGATAGAAACACAGTGATGGATCTGTGTGGTCTTTACAAAATGATGACATAACTGTATTGTAACTTGCATAGTTGACTCGTTTACGATTTAAAAAGCAGGTGTTGATAAAAAAAAAATAGTACTTGCCTGATTACATCATAATCTTTCTGGTGCACAACTTTTAGGGCTAATAATAAAATATGCATTTTTCCACATCTTTATTTCTACAAATTACATACAGTACTGTTAAGAGTTTCAATGAATACCGGTATCGATAATTAATACCGACATTAGTATCGGATTCGATAAAATCCTAACGGTATACATCCCGAGGATATGCTAGAACTTTTCTTAAGCTAACGCTACTTCTCTAAACTTACTATGCAAAGGGAAAATTTCGTCGATGCCAACGAATTCACTTTTGTACAAATTAAAGCCGTTCGATCAGTGTGAAAATAAATCTCCTGAGCATAAGTGCGCAGCAGGTGGATCTTTGCCCGTTTGTACTTGACTGCTCGCCATATGTGCATGAGAGACACCATCTGTGAAAAAATGCATGCTCTACAAAACCCGCACACATTCAATTACAGTATATACATGTTTATTAGTTATGTATGGCAAAATTTCATTGGGAAAACAAAACATTAAACTTAACACATATTAAAACAAAAATAGATTAAGCTTTATTAATTAGGACTACATTGATTTATCGATTAATTTGATTAGAAGAAAGCTTTGATTTATATTCTGTAGCTTTGATTAATAGTTTAAGGAGTGCAACTAATACAAATTGATAGAATACAGACTGCATGGAGTGCCTGAAAACTATAAATACACGGATGTAGTTTCTGCACGGCCACTGCAATAGAGCGAAAAGATGAGAAAGGTGTTGTGTGGGCTTTTTAATATTTTTGCTTTAAACTTTTATTAATGCACACATGTTCAAAGTACAATTTCAAAGTTTTAAAAATGTGCATTTATTAGAAAAAAAAAGAATGAAGGCTGTAGCAAGCAAAAAAAAAAAAAAATCACAATTTTCCCTCAAAAGTGTTTTATCCGATTTTTAGATTAATCAAACACACCAATCGATAGATTACTCGATTGCGGTAGTACCTCAACTTACAGTCTTAACTGGTTCTGTAAAGGAGCTCTTAACTCAAACCACTTGTATCTCAAATCAACGTCGCCCATTGAAATAAATTGACCCTCCCCCCCAAAAAAAAGACAAATTTAAAATGGAAAATGCCTTTTAAAAATAAAACTAACTTTTAGATAAGACATATTGTATGAAAAACAATACAATAGAATGTACTACTAATAATTATAGTCGTTTTATGACGTAATGTAATAATAACGTACAGCAACTACATTGGAGAGTGGACTTCTACAGTATTTCCTTCCAGCTGCTTCTCCGTCGAACACACCATCAGCATCTTCTCCATAATTTCATGGATAAATGTCCAGCATTTAGATATTTTACCATTATTGGCTGGTGTTAGAATCATTCTGCTTCAGTTTGATGTAGACTAACCATAACTAGCAACTGATTCACCAAGTAGGGCATGTTTTTGATAATTTCCTTCTTTGCCTAAATTAATATCATCAACTTTTTCTCAGCACTGTCCGTCACACTCACTTTCTTTAATGATCTCGATCTCTAATATAAGCTAATGGTAGCAAGTAAGGCCAGATGTTTTGGGAGAATCTTACGTGTTCACTGTGGCATTTGCTACGCCAACTGATGGCGGGGATGCTAACTCGTTGTGGCTTGTGCAGCCCTTTGAGACACTTGTGATTTAGGGCTATATAAATAAACTTTGATTGATTGATTGATTTTTGCTCTCAATTAAAGCATAACAATTAGCTGGGAGACTGCTGTAATTGCAAAACACTCTTAAGTTGAGGTACCATTCACTTAAACAAATTAATAGCTGCAGCCCTTTTATTAATATGTATTCCAATAATAATAATCATGCATTTTATCGGGCTTTAATGCCAGGAATAAATAGATGACAAATAAGCAAAAAATAATAATTGCATTAAGCCTCTGCAAGATTTTTCCGAGTTTAAAAATGAAAAACACTTCAATTTGTTGGATAAGAAATGTGGTAAAATTGCTTGAATTTGTTAAGTCTGAAGGTGATGCCTGACATTGATAACATATAATCGTGTTTTCTCACAGGAAATTAGCATAAAATTGTCGCAATATTGCATAACAAGTAGCAAAGAGACACCACACTGTAGAATGAACTGATTGTAGTTATGCTATTATTGTATATTCAGTTAATTTACAATAAAAACAGTATGAATAAAGAATAATTCTGATGAAATTACGTCTGTTCACACTCAGAACAAAATCAGAAAAATAATATATTGTATATGTGTGTCCCTAATGCTAAAGAACAGCTGCACAAGGTTGGTTGAAATGAGTTTTTAAGATAGTAGTCAAGATGGAAAAAAAAAAAGGTGAACTTGACGACCTTTCGGAACATTCGGTA
The DNA here is from genome assembly GCF_033978685.3 of Nerophis lumbriciformis. NCBI lineage: Eukaryota > Metazoa > Chordata > Actinopteri > Syngnathiformes > Syngnathidae > Nerophis > Nerophis lumbriciformis. The sequence continues at coordinate 19,544,626 of NC_084569.2, forward strand.
TATTTGATTGATGTGACATTCTGGGAACGACAGTTTTTCACTTTGATAAAAGCTCAGCTCGATGAACAGCGACCCAGGGAGGGAGCACTTTTAATGCCTCATAACGTCCAGCAATGGTGCCTTGGTATAAATCACAAATGGGATATTTAATAGTCACCACATTGCCACCTGCAGACTGCCAGGATTCATACTCAAAAAATAGTAGTACAGTTAACACAACACAAGATAATGCAGAGTAGAAAATAGTGTATTATTATATCTAAACATAAATAAAAAACAACAACATATGGAACCAGAACACTGCAAATATACAAATATACAAAACAACTTCTCTTTTATTAGTAAGTAAACAAACAAAGACTCCTAACTAGTCTGCTGACATATGCAGTAACATATTGTGTCATTTATCATTCTATTATTTTGTCAACATGATTAAGGACAAGTGGTAGAAAATTAATTATTAATCTACTTGTTCATTTACGGTACTGTTAATATCTGCTTACTTTCTGTTTTAACATGTTCTATCTACACTTCTGTTAAAATGTAATAATCACTTATTCCTCTGTTTGATACTTTACATTAGTTTTGGATGATACCACAAATTTGGGTGTCGATCCAATACCAAGTAGTTACAGGATCATACATTGGTCATATTCAAAGTCCTCATGTGTCCAGGGACATATTTCCTCAGTTTATAAACATAATATACATTTTTAAAAAACGAAAGAAGATGTTGTGATGCCAAAAAATATCGATGTAATCATAGTAGTATCGACTCAATACGTGCCTGTACTTGATATCATTACAGTAGATGTCAGGTGTTGATCCACTAATGGCGTTTGTTTACATTCGCCGGTGAGCTACGGTGTGTAGTGAAGCATGTTCCTCGTCCTGCAGGGATGATACTTGTAAGAAACGTACTTTATTTGTCGCCATGGAGGCGAGGATTAGTGATTTAGAAGTCGCTAAACCACTGCCGACGGCGGATGGACGTTTGCCGCTAGCTAGCTAGCCATGTCTTAAAGCACCTCTTCCTGAGGGCGTTTCAATGTTATAACTTCACCTTTATCATTAGTTTTTAAGCCAAAATGCATCTGTTCTCCGTTTTCTGTCTACACACTGTGTCTTCTTGTAAGTACTCTGTGATTGTGTGCCGCCGAACATGCTCCTCTGCTCGTAAACCAGCAATGTCATAACGTGAATTCGACGCGGGCAGAACGCGGAACCGGTACGTTTCAGAGACGTTATTGTACCGAAAATGATTCATTAGTATCGCGGTACTACACTAATACCGGTATACCGTACAACCCTAGTACACACACATATACATATATATATATATATATATATATACATACATATGTGTATATATTTGTGTATGTATGTATACTGTATGTGTGTGTAATATATATATATATATATATATATATATATATATATATATATATATATATATATATATATATATATATATATATATATATATATATATATATATATGTATATATATGCATATGTGTTTATATGTGTATATATGTGTGTATGTATGTATACTGTATGTGTGTGTAATATATATATATATATATATATATATATATATATATATATATATATATATATATATATATATATATATGTATATATGTATATATATGCATATGTGTTTATATGTATGTATACTGTACATGTGTGTGTAATATATACAGGGCCGGCCCGTGGCATAGGCCGTATAGGCAAATGCTAAGGGCGCCGTCCATCAGGGGGCGCCACGCCAGTGCCACAAATGTTGGAGAGAAAAAAAGAAAAGAAAAAAAAGTTGGTACTATTATTTCTAAATACAAAAAATAATCCCACGTTAATTAAAATGCAAAGTAAAGCCTATTTAATAGAAATATTATTTGTTACAACATTACGCCCCCTCACCCCCTCCCTCTCCCCCCTCACGGTGCGCCCCCTCCCTTCCCGTATCATGACTCTTTTTGGACGTCACCACATCAAAAAATCAACACAAGATGTCAAAACGGCCAAAACGGCCAAAACTGTCAGGTGCCCAGGGAAGAAAAAAGAGAAAAGAAGAGGAGGAGAAACGAGAAAAGACAGAGGTAGCAGGTAGGTAACGTTAGCCTACATGAAATTATTTGTCTGTTACAGAATGTGATAGTAACCTGGCTTTTTAGCATTAAGCTAATGTTACATGATTCGGCAATTGCTAATCAATAAATAGCTAGTTCTGTTTTAACGTCGGGTTAATATTGTGGAGGGGGCTAAATTGTTATGGAAAATAATAATGTAACGTTAGGTAATTACAGTACTCCCACCTTACATTTTTCAGGGACATTTGTATTAGATCTTTTAAACAGCTGTTTTTTGTTTACATTGTTATTGCCTTCTGGTTAGCTATATTTGCCCTGCAGGTAATAGTCGCTTTTCCACCCCTTTATATATTAGGTATAGTTGTAAGTAAAAAAAAAGAAAGGTCAAAGACAAAGCTATTCGGTTTCTTGTGAGTATATACACTTCACTGCCGATGTGGGGGGGCGCCACCTAAAATCTTGCCTAGGGCGCCAGATTGGTTAAGGCCGGGCCTGAATATATATATATATATATATATATATATATATATATATATATATATATATATATATATATATATATATATATAAAATCATATTGTCTTCAAAGTGTGCAGCAGTTTTTTTTTACTAAAATAGGGACTTTTGTCGAGGCTAGTACCAATTATTCATGTTTACATTGCTTCTTATGGGGAACTCTGCTTCACTATACAGATTTTTGGGTTTATAAACTGTGTTGAAAAACCAATTAATGTAGTATATATAGATTCCACGGTAATTGTGTATATATTTATGAATTCATGCTGAATCTGAAGAAGGAAGTACAGCATGAAGAGAATGGGGATATCTGCTCAGATATGTCACCTGGTGGTTGTTTTTGCACAACCCCCCATTATCCATATAAGTTCTGTACCTACTGTAAATCTTGTATTGGTCAACCTTTCCCAAATTGTTTTTTACCTCCAAACCTTGTCAATGCTTCTTTTTTAGTTTTTGGCAATAATTGTACCGCTGCTCCCTTCTGTTAGACATGAGTAATGCACATGTACGAGTAAAAATACTTTTTTCACACACTTTGCCTTCAATTTGCAAAGGACATTAGTGATGACAAGATACCAGTGATTTGTTGGAGGAAGACATATTTAAAATACAAGTTTTAGATTAAATTATAGTCTCCAACTACACTTTTTATTATTATTAAAACGGCATGTGAGTAACAAACAACATGGCTCCTATTTAAAAACGTGCAAAGGCCACCGTCCTTTATTTGTTTGTATGTGCTTACCTTCGACTTGTCTTGTATGTGCGACAGGACAAAGAGTCATCACCATTTTGGAAGTGTTGGCTTCACTTTCACTTCCTGGGCTCCCTGTGGATACACAACATATGCTCACAAGCTAAAAAAGGACCATTTCTTGTACAGTAAGTTGAGCAATGACAACCCCGAATAAAAGACCACACCTCCTTTTCAAGACCCGTTATTGGAAAAATGTGCTTTAGGACAAAAAATAATAATAATAATAATTAATTAATGTATCCTTCAGGAGGCTTATGTATGGAGGGCCAAGAATTTGGGACCACTGTACTCCACACGCACAATAACACGCACACGCTCTCACACAGCCGCAGAGACTGCAGTGGGGGAGAGAGGTTTGCCCAGTGTGGGCCGACAGTACACGCTCAGCAGAGCGCCTAATTGCACTGATAAATTTGAGATGGGGAAACAAAGGCTCCCAGGAAGCAGAAACCTCACTTGAACCTGCAGACGGAGGAGGGTGTTTAATGGGCGAACCTTACAAGCGCCTTAACTGCTGCACACACACTCAAAGACTAAAAGTAGTTCACGAGGCTCAAAATGAACAACACTTTCTACATTTTGCAGCCATGGTAGGAACACACCCTTACGGTCTTCATCTTTAATGTGCAAACCAATTTGGAGCTTTAAATAGTCCTACCAACGCAAAATGCAAATGCATGTGACACAATGATGAACTTATAACATACTGTATCCCTGATCCCTCCACAATGCAAAGTGGCTTCTATAAGTCACTTATCCGCGCTGGCTCTAAATAGGGATGTAGCAATAAACTCTCATAATCATAACCGCAGTAAAACTCTTAACGGTTAGTACTATTACCCTTTTAAAATCAAAATGATGGAAAAACCGTGATTGATAACTGCACTTTGATAAACTCACAGACTGACTGGCGCTAGCCCGCCTGCTTAAATGCTAACATGAAAACAAGAGACATTAACGTCTTTACACATTAATAAATGACACATCTCAATCTAAACTTATATAACAATTACTGTTTGAACAATTGTGCACATTGAACCTACAAGCGGTGCAGTCATTGCACAGAAGGAGCGATCCAAGAAACACTCGACAAGGTGATTTTTACGGTACGTTCAAGGACCGCTTAAAAACGTAGGACAACCAAAGAAACATAATAAATAATTATAGATTTTATTTGCAACACACATTTCATTTAAATAAATCAATCAAATCAATCAATGTTTATTTATATAGCCCTAAATCACAAAAGTCAATAACAGTTCAGCCAATAAAACAGATAAAATACTAAGACTAAAACAGTATTAGTGAAGCATAAGAATCATAAAACATGCAAAATAGTGGGGTTCCTGACAGTGTGTCAATCTATTTTAGTATTTTTTTTTTTTTTTTAAAGATTTCAGTGTGCACATTTAACATCCATTGATAAAAACGGTGCACATTTTGGTCACAATAACCGTGATATAAAATGTTCATAGTGCTACATCCCTAACACTAACACTTGGCCATCACTCCAGCAGCACTGAGAGCGGACTCTATCAAACTGCCTCAAGGTCAGGGATCTCAAACTCGCAGCGTGACGATACTTTGTGGCCCCCAACTTAATATGAAAGTTTATTGTTAGTGTGGCCCGCAGGTTTTATACGAATGGCACTTTACAGTGTTCTGTTCTGTACCAATCACGGTGAGGTATATGGCTCTCAGGGGCGGGACATGGACCAGGCTTGTTGCAAGCAGGGAAACATATCTCAACGAGTGAAAGTGACTGCAGCGTTGCCATGGAGTTTTCTTCCGTGCCTGGCCGGTTGCCTCGTTTCTATTGGGCACAAGCGGACATTCGTCCCAGCGCGGTACATTCACAAGACTTCCCCAAAAACTTTTTTAAGTTGCTGCCCAGCGGGACCTTATACATACTGTATATTTGTCTCTCTCTGGCAAACTAAATCAAAGTGATGCATATGCTGCGGGATAAAAGAAAAGTAACTCAATGTAGCCTAATGTAGTCTGCAGTCACATTGCGATTGTCACGCTTGGGTCGCATGATTGCGATGTACCACTTTGGTAAGCTATGAAGTCGCACCGCTTGGAGGATTGTCAACGCATTAAACATACGAGTATTATTATGGTGTGTGTATAAGGTAAGACATTATCTGGCGTTTTGTGTCGCAATATTATGCAAAAGGAACTTTTCTTACCTTCTGGTACCTGCAGATCTGTATTTGGGATCTGCGTAAATCCTGAAAAATTGCGCGCGTCCGCGCCGACGCCGTAGTCGATAAGCTTCTTCTTTTTCTCTATCTTCTTGTTATGGGACATTCATCCTCAGCTGTTGCCATTTCTAATATAAAGTAGCGTAAAGTTCTTACTTATATCTGTCAGTAAACTCGCCATGAAAGCGCTAAAACATACCGGTGTAGTGAGTTAAATTATTCACCCAAGGAACTTTAGTTATTAGAGTTCCTGTCGGACAGTGTGGTTGTTTCCGGATGAGGAGATGCTGCTCCGTTATTGATTTAAGTAAAGTCTGAATGTCATTAAAACAGTTAACTCCATCTTTTGACACTTCTTCCACTGCCGTCCTTGCACGCTACATCGCTACAACAAAGATGACGGGGAGAAGACGCTGCCAAAGGTGAGCCACGTAAATAAGACCGCCCACAAAACGGCGCATCCTGAAGCGACTGTCAGAAAGCGGCTTCAAGATGATCTGTAAAACATAATCTATGCAACATTTTGACCAAAGAACCACCACCATTACATGTTATGTAGACCAGTGGTCCCAACAACTTTTTTTTATTTTTTATTTTTTTATTAAATCAACATAAAAAACACAAGATACACTTACAATTAGTGCACTAACCCAAAAACCCTCCCTCCCCATTCACACTCATTCGCACAAAAGGGTTGTTTCTTTCTGTTATTAATATTTCTGGTTCCTATATTATATATCAATATAGATCAATACAGTCTGCAGGGATACAGTCCGTAAGTACACATGATTGTATTTTTAAATTTAAAAACAAACAAAAACAACCCCCCCCCCCCGGTCAAATTTTCAAGCGTTGACCGGTCCGCAATTACAAAAAGGTTGGGAGGTTGGGGACCACTGATGTAGACCACAAGGAATTGTTTTCAATTTAGAAAAAAATAATAATAATATGACTCCTTTAATGTGCCCTATAATCTGGTGCACCTAATATATGAAAGAAGATCAAAAATAGACTATTTATCGGCAGTGCGCTTTATAATCCGGTGCGCCCTATGGTCCGGAAAATACGGTAATATTAATAATCCTAATAATAAAAATCATATATCAATATTAGTCCATAATTGGTAAAAATGTTTCATCTTAGTTTGTGTTTAAAAAAAATAAAGACATTTGAGCAGATTGGAATTTTTTTAACAAAGCATTTCTTGTGGAATACCTGATGCGGCCCCCAGGTAAATTGAGTTGGAGACCCCTGCTCTTAATGTTAAAATGTTTGATGCCAATACAGCAATTGACTTTGAATGTTGCTGTATAATACAAGAAGATATAGCAAAAGTTATCATAATTAGCTCATTTTTAATAATTATATTTATTAAAACACAAAAGTACCGAAAATTGAATGAATACCCATCTCTAATGCCAGGGAGGTCATGTTGCTAGAAAATAGTCCACATTTTTGCTTGTTCCGTATATAACCTTGTTTTGTTATTGGTAATCTGGTACACTATTGTGATTTAGAAATTCATGAGTGCCTTGATGTGTCAACCTTGTATCATGTATAATGTGTTTTTTTTAGCGATTCAGTTGCAGCCAAAATTTCTTGACGCTCAGCTCAAATACACGGACTTGCAACCACACACAAACCATTACATCCTTAGCTCCTCTGTTTCGACCAACGACAAATTATCACAGTGCAGTTCACCAAAAGCAACAGAAAATACATTTTGTATACATGCTCGGCCTCAGGATGTCACAGCAGTTTCTCTTTACATCAATGAACCGCAGCTCCCCAGTGCTGGCGGCCCTCACGTAGGCCGGGATTGCTACCACCACCATGCTTGACTGTTATTATCCTATTGTGGAGTCATTTTCAGTACATCTATACTGCTATACAGGCTGTACACTGACTACTTTAAATTATATCCATATTTTGTTTCTTTAGTAATGTCACTCGACAAGAAAATGTTGAGATGCGGTATTCACATCATGTTAAAACCATACATGGGGACGTGTTACATTTACTAACTATCTATTTAAATACAAAATATTTACCGTAAATTCCAGGCTATAAAACGCTACTTTTTTCCTATACTTAGAACCCTGTGGCTTACAAGACGGTGGAGCTAATTTATAGATTTTTCGTCGCTGACGGCAAGGCCATAATTACATTTTTTATTTAAAAAAAACAAGCAAAGGCACTGAGAAGGTGTGTTATTGTTTGTGCTTTGGTGCCATCGTTTGGACAAGTTCACTCCCTACAGGTGCTGCAGTATCCTTTCATTGAGTGCTTTCAACTGGATGTAAAGTGCCGTTCAGTCTTTGAGCCGTCCGTACTCGTATGGATTCTTCATTCATCACTCCAAGCAACACTGGTAAGTTTTACAATACAACTAAAACTGTTTATACTTACTAAACCATCCCATGTGGGATGTCTGGAGGAAGGTTTTCATGCATATTCATACGTGCTATCGTTATGCAATGACGCTAACGTCGTTAGCATTAGCTGATATGTTAACACGTTTGCAAGTGTCTTTGTTAGTATTATTAACTTACAATGGAATTATTGTTGTATTGTTTCAGTTTTTACAAATTCCTCAGTAAAATCACCAATACGTTAATGAGTCTGTTTACCTGATTGGAGAGCTAACTCCCGCAGCTAAGGGATCCATTATGACTTCTGTTTTGTTTGATCAGCCGTTTTACTGCCGTGTCAAAGACACCGTTTTGAAACAGTTAAGGCAGGTAAATAAACATTGACAGAATATTTCTGTGTAAATAACTTATTTCACAATGCATATACCTGTGGCTTATATATATACGGTGCAGCTAATATATATGTATAAAAAAAAAATCCCCCTAAAATTTAATGGGTATAGTTTGGAAAATACGGTACTTTTACTCAACTAATTTTTTGGATGAATACTTTTACTTGTGTCATATTACTCATACTCGAGTATGTTTATTGGCTACTCTACCCACCTCTGACTAAGCAACATTAATTTTAATAACAAGTATGTGTTTACAACTTTGTGAAAGGGATTCAGGTCTAAAAACATCCCACTAATTGCATGCATACAAAAGTGCTGCCTTTGATTGTTTGCACACTGATTTGGGAAACCAACTTTATTTTTATGTACTTTTTTAGTCTCACAGTAGGGAAAAGTTTATTGCAAATGCAGCACTTGCAAATGTTGATGATTTATGTCTTCTTATGTTGTGTTCTACAAACAGTTGTGTGAGCTTTTCTACTGCTTTGCACAATGGCTAATTTGTTTTGGGTAAACAAAGCATTTAAAGTGGAAGAATATGCAATTACGTGATGTAACGTCTGTTGACATCTGAGTGGTTAAACACAATTAATCCCATTTGACATAATTTGAAGTGGACAAAAGTGAAAGTGATGAAAAAGAGTGACTACCTGCAATGATGCTAATTTAACATTGAACAGTGTTGCTCACCAACACTACTCGAGATTCATATCAGATCGCCATTTAAGGAAAATGTATAGACCCCTACAAAAAAGGCTTTTTTTGTGATTGTTGTGGCTTAAAATGCCTGAGTTCGCAGTCATTGCGGCAGCATTTGCAAGGCTGCCCTATTTATTTTTAATATCATTGAATCAACTTGGGGGTTCATGAATTTTGGATCGATATTTTAACTGTTTCCTGTAACCTTAACCTAAAAGAGAACAGGGTTTCAACACAAATTGGAATATACAAATCCTGTATTGATGTTTTACTCATTGTATACCCCAAAGACTTAAAAGGCAGTTAAAGCACACACCCAGAGCCCTAGCCCCTTTATTATGATAAGGCTACAGTGGAACATTTACCCAAATAATTTTAATTGTGGTAAATTGGTTATTTTGCACTTATAAAAAAAATATTGAACAATTTATTTCCCATAAATTAGTTTTAATGCAAAGCATGCATCAAATTAAATTAAATAATTTAAATAAATTAAATTAAAAATTCATTAACTTGAATTAATTAAATTAATCCAATTAAATTACCTGTTTTTAAATTCATATTATGTTTATACACTCAGGAAATGAGGACTTTGAATATGACCAATGTATGATCTTGAAACTACTTGGTATCAAATTTGTAGTATCATCCAAAACTAATGTAAAGCATCCAAACAAGGAAGAGTAAGTGATTATTACACATTTATACACCGGAACCCGCTCCAGAGAGCACATCACACCTGTCCTTCATGACCTCCACTGGCTGCCTGTCAAATACAGAATCACCTTTAAAATACTCCTCACCACCTACAAGGCACTCCATAACCTGGCACCACCCTACCTCTCTGACCTCCTCCAGCCACACGTCCCGTCCCGTTCCCTCAGGTCTAGTGATGCCGGCCTCCTTGAGGTCCCCAAGACCAGGCGCCGAACCTGGGGCGACAGGGCCTTCTCCGTGACTGCCCCCTCTCTCTGGAACGCTCTCCCCAGGCACATCAGAGATGCCCCCTCCCTCCCTACCTTCAAAGCCACCCTAAAAACTCACCTCTTCACATTAGCCTTTCCAAACTGACCCTGCCCTAGGTGTCTTTTATTTATTTATTTATTTTTATTTTTATTTTATTTTTTCTAAAAAAGTTGTTTTTATCGTCCCCCCCCCACACACACACACACACACATGTAAAGCGACTTTGGGTATTTAGAAAAGCGCTATATAAATCCCAGGTATTACATTAACAGAAGTGTTGATAGAACATGTTAAAAGAGAAATTTAAGCAAATATTAACAGTAAATGAACAAGTGGATTAATAATTTATTTTCTACCACTTATCCTTAATAATTCTGACAAAATAACAGAATGATAAATGACACAATATGTTACTGCATGTCAGCAGACTAAATTAGGAGCCTTAGTTTGTTTACTTACTACTAAAAGACAAGTTGTCTTGTGTATTCACTATTTTATTTAAGGACAAACTTGCAATAAGAAACATATGTTTAATGTACCGTAAGATTTTTTGTTAAAATAAAGCCAATATCCATCCATCCATTTACTACCGCTTATTCCCTTCGGGGTCGCGGGGGGACGCTGGAGCCTATCTCAGCTACAATCGGGCGGAAGGCGGGGTACACCCTGGACAAGTCGCCACCACATCGCAGGGCCAACACAGATAGACAACATTCACACTCACACACTAGGGCCAATTTAGTGTTGCCAATCAACCTATCTCCAGGTGCATGTCTTTAAAGCCAATAGATAAATGCACATTTTTTTTGTGGTCCCCTTTATTTAGAAAAGTACCGAAAAGTATCGAAATTATTTTGGTACCGGTACCAAAATATTACTACTAGGTACTATCAAGTATACCTTGTGTGACTCCCTGCAATGATGCTAATTTAACATTGAACAGTGTTGCTCACCTACACTGGGACAGAGAGGGTACGTTTTTAAGGTTTGTTTTTAAGTGTCGTATAAGGACTAGTTACTATTTAGTGTTTATAAATATCTTGCTAAACATTTACCTACACTAACTAAAAATAGTGCTATGTAGGCTAGCACTGTTAATTCTGTAGCTCGCTTGTTATTTCACAATGAACATTAGCTAACAGGTTCATTTCTACCACAGACTGAATGATAGACTACTTACCTTTCTTGGAGAAAAACGGGGTCACATTGTTGCTCTTTTTTGACTTCGCCTCCTTCATTTTTCCGTTTATTTTGTGAAAAATGAGGTTTTATTTAAGTATTAAGCAACATTGTGCTTGTCTTCTTCTTCTTCTTTTGCTTAACTGGCGGGTTGCAGCCATGACCTATAAGGTGTATACTGCCGCCTACTGCGTCGGAGTATACAACATGAACTTGTCATTACTAACGTTATTTATATATAGTTTACATGTTTATATATTAAACTTCAATTGAAAAGATAATATACACTTGTGAAGGACATAATGTCGTGCCTGTCTTGAGTTTACAATAATTTGTACAACTCTTATTTTTTTGTGATAGAGTGATTGGAGCACATACTTGTTGGTCACAAAGCGTCCTCCAAACATATTGCTGAGTATTGTTGCCAAACAGCTCAATTTTAGTTTCATCTGACATCACATGGACAAAGATAAGACCTTATTTAGGAAAGTTCTGTGGTCATATGAAACAGAAATTGAGCTGTTAGGCCACAATACCCAGCAATATGTTTGGAGGACAAAAGGTGAGGCCTTTAATCCCAGGAACATCATTCCTACCGTCAAGCATGGTGGTGGTAGTATTATGCTCTGTGCCTGTTTTACTGCCAATGGAACTGGTGCTTTACAGAGAGTAAATGGGACAATAAAAAAGGAGGATTACCTCCAAATTATTCAGGACAACCTAAAATCATCAGCCCGGAGGTTGGATCTTGGGCGCAGTTGGATGTTCCAACAGGACAATGGCCCCAAACACACGACAAAAGTGGTAAAGGAATGGCTAAATCAGGCTAGAATTTAGGTTTTAGAATGGCCTTCCCAAAGTGGACAATGCTGAAGAAACAAGTCCATGTCAGAAAACCAATAAATTTAGCTGAACTGCACCAATTTTGTCAAGAGGAGTGGTCAAAAATTCAACCAGAAACTTGTCAGAAGCTTGTGGATGGCTACCAAAAGCACCTTATTGCAGTGAAACTTGCCAAGGGACATGTAACCAAATATTAACATTGCTGTATGTATACTTTTGACCCAGCAGATTTGATCACATTTTCAGTAGACCCATAATAAATTCCTAAAAGAACCAAACTTCATGAATGTTTTTTGTGACCAACAAGTATGTGCTCCAATCACTCTATCACAAAAAAATAAGAGTTGTAGAAATTATTGGAAACTCAAGACAGCCATGACATTATGTTTTTTACAAGTGAATGTAAACTTTTAACCACGACTGTAAGTACTTGGATGAAAATCATGGACAATTCATTAAATTAAGAGTATTAAACAATATAAATAAATGTACAATTATGTTGGTTGAATCACTTAGAATTAAAATTATGTTATCCACATAATGTACTTGTAGCTGTAATTCCTAAATGGCATAGGTCATATTTTTGTCAAACCTCTTAAATCAAAGCTATATTTCAACTATTTAACTACTTGCTGATTTGTTTACAAACTAAAAATCATCTGGAAAAAAATAAATAATACAGTTTTGTAACATTTTTTTTGTAAAGAGGGCTTGGAACATGTCATGGTTGTGTTTGTGTTGTTGGTCTGGACCCCAGGATGCAGAGACAGAAGGCAAAGTGCAAATGAAAGCCTTTTTTTTTT
>NC_084569.2:19562458-19624958 GCF_033978685.3 Nerophis lumbriciformis
CTTGTCCCTTTTTGGGGTCGCGGGGGGTGCTGGAGCCTATGTCAGCAGGGTACACCCTGGACAAGTTGCCACCTCATCGCAGGGCCAACACAGATAGACAGACAACATTCACACTCACATTCACACACTAGGGCCAATTTAGTGTTGCCAATCAACCTATACCCAGGTGCATGTTTTTGGAGGTGGGAGGAAGCCGGAGTACCCGTAGGGAACCCACGCAGTCACAGGGAGAACATGCAAACTCCACACAGAAAGATCCTGAGCCCGGGTTTGAACTCAGGACTTCTCAGGACCTTCATATTGTGAGGCACATGCACTAACCCCAGCACCACCGTGCTGCCCGAAGTAACTATCATTTGTATGGAAAACCAAACTGAACAATTTGGTGGCAAAAAAGTGGAGGTGATAAAAATAATCGGTGCAAACCGATTACTGATTTGAACTTGGAATATGGGTTATACTTCTATAGCGCTTTTCTACCTTCGAGGTACTCAAAGCGCTTTGACACTATTTCCCCATTCACCCATTCACACACACATTTACACACTGATGGCGGGAGCTGCCATGCACCACCACCCATCAGGAGCAAGGGCGAAGTGTCTTGCCCAAGGACACAACGGACGTGACGAGGTTGGTAGAAGGTGGGGATCGAACCAGGAACCCTCAGGTTGCTGGCACGGCCACTCTCCCAACCGCGCCACGCCATCCCCCATACATCGTTTGGCGAGCCTCTGGATCGATCTATACGTAGTATGGATCAGTCCGGTTGGAAAGTCATGAATCGACTGATTGTCGATCTGATACAAAATATGGCCGATCTAATCTTGCGAGACTCCTGTGATGACGTAGTACGAGAGTACTGCTCTCGTTTGCGACTGACGACAGAGCAACATGGCAGACAGCACCGAAAGAGTTTACAAACATATCTAAACTGTGGCAAACATTCGGATTATTTAAAAAAAAAAAATGCTCAGTTGGATAAAAGTATAGCCATTTGTAATGTTTGAAAAGCAGCGATAAAGTAGCGGCAGCACGACTAGTCTGGGCACCCACCTGTTGTGACGGTATCGAGCTAAGGATGCTAATGCTATAGCAGACCTACCAACTGGCAAGACAAGAAGACGCTGATTTGAAAGACTTCCAGCTCCAAATTAGCCACAATTTTGCAACGTAATCCCAGCATATACTGTTCACTGTTCATTGTGCTAAAGACGAGCTCAGAGATGCCAAGCCTGAGAGTCACGCACTTTAACCTTTTCTCATGCCACATTTGACATTTCTCACGCTTTTATTTCCCAATTTACGACTCTATATTTATTTTTTCATCAAAATAAACGTGTTTCTTCGCGGTCTGCCGTGGTTCGAGTAATTCTCATTGACTTACCGAAAGAACCAATCACAGACCAATCCATAAATTACTGTGCCTAAATCTAGCCAAACACGGAAGGCACCACGCAGTGTAAACCAATCAGAAGCAAAGTAAGGCAGGTCCCTGCGTCTTTATTTTTCACATACTTTAGCGCAGTGTCGGCAGGTCCTCGGTCTACTGAATGTCTGCTCTTAGACAGCTCGTACTGAAAACACATTTTGTTGTCCTTTTAAGTGCAATGACAATGAAGTCCATTCCAATGTTGTCAGAGTAGAGAGGAGACCCACACCCACTCTGGGCAAAGCTGCTGCTGTTTCTGCCTTGGTTGAGATGTAAATGTTTCATCGCTGTCACGCTCCAATTAAAAACAAACCTTTTGTTCATGTCAATGAGCCAGTCAATATATTTGGTTTGTCTGTGAATATGACAACCCTTCAGTCTTTTGATCAAATTTGATACCATGACATTTAACAATGTAGAACAAATACAAATATACCTAAACTAAGAATCCTCAGAAGAAAATGTATTTACAACTCTAATTATAATTTGCATTTTTCAACTCACACATTTCCTTTAGTTTATGGATTGCGATACCTTGAAGTTCATAGTTCTACTATTTGCTAATAATACAGGAATGACCTGTTTTGTATGTGTCTATTTAGAAAATAAACACATGACATTGTTCTAACATGATACATTTAATTTTCTATTCATCATAAAAAGCTTGCATCTGCATCATAATAATAATAATAATGGATTAGATTTTATATTGCGCTTTTCTTTTATTAGATACTCAAAGCGCTCACAGAGAAATGGGAACTCATCATTCATTCACACCTGGTGGTGGTAAGCTACATTTGTAGCCACAGCTGCCCTGGGGTAGACTGACGGAAGCATCGTATTGCATCGAATCGTAACGTTTTAAAAAGTATTGTTGGTGAATCGTATCGTAAATCATGTATCGAGATTCATATCAGATCGCCTACAAAAAAGGCTTTTTTTGTGATTGTTGTGGCCTAAAATGCCTGAATTCGCAGGCATTGCGGCAAAATTTGCAATACTGAAGCTCTATTTATTTTTTTAAAACCTTGAATCAACTTGTGATTTTATGAATTTGTTATCAATATTTTAACTGTTTCCTGTAACCTTAACCTAAAAGAGAACAGGGTTTCAACACAAATTGGAAAATACAAATCCTGTATTGATGTTTTACTCGTTGTATACCCCAAAGTCTTAAAAGTAGATGGCAGTAAAAGCACACACCCAGAGCCCTAGCCCCTTCTTGCTCTATTATGATAAGGGTACAGTGAAACATTCCCCCAAAATAATTTTACTGTCCCCATTGCTTGATAAACGATCGCATTGGGTTCACATCCCAGTCGGCGAAGTGTCAGGGAAGTATGTTTTGATTATGGTAAATTGGTTATTTTGCACTTATGAAAAAATATTGAACAATGTATTTCCCACAAATTAGTTTTAATGCAAAGCATGCATCAAATTAAAGTAAATGCATTTAAATAAATTAAATTACAAATACATGCAATTTAAATTAATTAAAATTAATCAAATTAAATGACCTAAAAAAACAAATACAAAATAAAATTCTGCTTATTATTATTTTATTCTTTTCTGTTTTGGTTATTTGTGTTGTTGCTGGTGGTTGATGTGCTGATAAAATTGCAAAACAGAATAAATATGTAGAAAAAGTTCTGCTTGGGACCCCAATTTAGCCAGAGACGTCCCTGCACACACTTACCCACTACCAAGTTTTTTTAACGTTGGTTTTGTAATTAAGAAAAAACCAACAGGCCTGACCACAGTGTGACCAGGTACTAGGTACTATCAAATATACCTTGTGTGAATAGAAACTGAAAGTACGGACTTATAGAGAGTGAGAAAACTCTTTGTGATAAAAAATATCAGTTCGATATTGTTGCGTTTCAGAGGGATAAAACTCACATGGACATGGGTGACTCAGGGCATACACATTGAACATTTATTGCTGTGTTGTCAGACTTCAACCTTTGTAGCCATATTCATTGACATTTGTCTCAGAAAAGACAAGAGGATAAATCTTTTCAAGCTAAAACAGCCCTTGGTTGTTCTTGTGTTTAACCTTCAACCTTTGCTCTCAGGCACCATCATCATCACGACATATGGTTCGCTGACAGGAACATCAGGAAAATGCAGTCACTGCACCTGAAGTCATCTTACAAACATGCACGCCAAGTAATTTTGCATGATTAAAAAACACACAAATCCTCTTTCGAAGGACACTGGAGTCAACCTCTAAAACAATTAGCATCTCATTTTTTTTTGGGGGGGGGAGTGATTGATCAAGTGGCAAAAGCCCAAATGTTTTTTGTTAGAAAAGACAGACTTCTGGAGATTCTGGATGATGGCGTTGCAAAAACCAAATGACATGTCCTTGAGCACTCCAGTGGTCATGTGGTGAGTACATATGGCTGTGTCTGCCAAAGGATTACAATTTTTTTGCTTTACTGTTTTGCGCGGATATAAAAAAAAAAAAAGTCACCGACGGACAAATGGAATGGACTTAAAACAGGAGGAGTGCGGTAAATGGCCACAACTTGCATGTACCTGTTCTCTGGAACCACGCGGTCATAAGCCGACACCGACATCTCGACACAAGTAAAAAAAACTAACAAACAAAAAAAATCTTGATTAAATGCATTTCCATCATGCAAGTCAAGGTCCCTTGCAACCTTTTGTTTTCATCTCAAACTCTGGAGAGAGGAAACGTTGTCAAAAGGAGTGTGCTTTAAGTCTCACTGGCTATAAAAGTTCCGACCAATCTAGTGAGAGATGCTTGAGATAGGAAAACAATCCACAACTGTTCCTTTTCCAAAAGGCAAACGCATGAGAACTTAATTCGATGCCTTGGGTACCTGAGGCAGTGCTCTCGACACACAAACACCCACACTGGTGAACTCTCCTCCACCCCGCGATTTACCGTGATGTCAGCAGAAGGTCTTGTGCCAGAGAGAGAGCATGGGACCCGTTGTCTCCGTCTGCCGGAGCAGATGGATATTAGATCCGCTTTCTGCTTTCCCCGGCCAAAACTAATGACCTGACATGTCACGATGTCCCCAGTCTACCTTTAGCCTCGACATCTGCAGACCTCCTCCCAGTGTACTTGTTGCACTGCCTCACAGACAAACAAATCAAAAACAGTCTGTTGGCTTGGATTTCAGTTTGAATATCTTCATTTGTTTTAATGCATTTTCAGCATTCGTGAGCTGGCTTGCATTCTTTTCATGCTTCTCCTCACAGAACCCTCTGCTAACGCCTGTCCTTAGCCCCTAGGGCCTCGCTGGGTACAACCTCACCACTACACTGCAGCATGACCAAATCCCCCAGGTTGCACAAAATAGGTTTTTGGTTCATCACAAATGTATAGAGGGGTCAACTGGGAAAATATGAGGGTTCATGTGCCATCGAGCCTCTCTTTCGTTAGAGGGAACAGAGAGAGTGCAGATGGGGACAGCAAAGGATTCATATCCAAGGAAAAAAGAGACACAAAGTAAGCAGTAGGTTTCATCTGTTTTTGCGAAAAGGCCCGACTGTTGTTTGGCTTGAGCTCTTCCCTCTGAACCCGTCTCCGATTTCATCCCCGTCTCCTCTCCTCGCCTCGGCTAACACCCCAGACCAAGGGTTGGCCAAGAAACCCTGGGGGTCCATAAGCTCCAGGCCTAGAATTTCCCTGCGGGACTCCCTTCCACGGGATGATAGCAGCATCCCCCCTTGGTCCAGGCTTCCCGTGCTATTGCACTTCTTCACTTGTCCTCCAGGGTACACTAGGGAGCTAGGAGACAGCAGTGATGTCAGTGACAAGCTGCTCATGGTCTCTGACAAGTGTTCACTGTTGCCCGCTTGACTGGAGCCACAACCGCCGATGGACGAGCCGATAACAATGCCCAGGTCCTCATCTGAAGGGTCGATGGAGTCATCCCGGGTGAAGCCGGGGCTCGTGCTGCCTCGCCCACTGCTTTGGCTCCGTTGTTGGCCGATGGTGGCCTGGAGGGTGAGAGCCGAGGAAGGGCTCGGCCTCAGTCTCAGGGTCTGGACCGGGGAAGACATGCTAATGTTGTCCTCACGCAATGGGCACTCATGTGGTAAAGGAGCTGCTGGCGACTCCATGTTCTGTGGTGGAGAGATGCTGAAGCTCAGTCCTTCTTCCAGGGTGGTCTGCAGGCTGCCTTCAGAGCTGCCAGTAGCAAGCGATGAGTCACTGTGAGATGGGTACTGAGCACACATGGAAGACAGTTAGGGAAATTACTGCTCACAGTTTTGCACAAAGGACTTTAATACTACTTGATACTCAGTCAGCCCCCTTACCTGCGTACAGAGCATCTTACTATGGCCTCCAGGGGAGCGGAATGAAGCCCAGGAAGCAGGAGAGGTCAACCTAAGGCCCCTGGACAACCTCAGGCTCCTGCTGCGGGGAGGTGCTGGGATGGTCGCCCCTGGCAGCGGGAGTAGTGGAGAGACGCCGCTGGCTTCATCTTCTCCCTCTCTGTTTCTTTCCCTGTTGCTGCTGCTGCAAACACCACCTAGAGAAGGGAACAGGAGTCCGCCAATTAAAATGCATTAGTCCATGGCTTTTAGGCACACATTAATGTTTTAATGTATCTTGCCTCTTAGTGTATGTATTATGATTCCCTCATGATTTTGCATAGTGTGTGTATAGCAGGAAGTATACAGTATACTCCACACGACTTGTGCACTTGTGCCTGAAAATGTGCAGACTTCTGACTCACTCGGGCTGTAGTAAGGTGGATTTGTTTGTATTTCTATGTCCTGTAGCTCCATCTCCACTTTGCAGAGAGTCCTGGGGAGATGGCCCAGTCCTTGGACCTGGCTTTGGACTGCAGTCTGGGGGACCTGCTGACCAGAAGCCTCTTCAGAGCTGCAGGAGCCACTGCTACACTTTCCCTGGAACTAATCAATCAATCAATCAATCAATCAATCAAAGATTACTTATGCATGAGAACATTTTGTAAACTGTGAGGTGTTTGTGTTAAAATCATGGTTGTTTTTACAAATGACAGATGTGAACAAAAGCATGTATTTTCTGTGTTATGATGTAAAGGAGTGGTGGTTGTATTGTATAATTATGTGTCAATAAAATGGCATTTTATGACTTTTCTTAATTTGATTACATGCTATAGTATAATTTTAATGTTATCATTTTATTGCATGATTTTTCTATCTCTTTAATTTAGGTAGCCAGGGACTGCAGATGGAAATTACCTATTTAGCTATAATCTGGTGCATATAATCTGTCTTTGAGTTTAATGTCTCTGTGCATTGTCCCTTCAAATAAAGACTAAACTAAACTAAACTAACCTTATATAGCCCTTAATCACGAATGTCTCAAAGGGCTGCAAAAGCCACAATGACATCCTCGGCTCAGATCCCACATCAGGGCAAGAAAAAACTCAACCCAATGGGATACAATGAGAAACCTTGGAAGGGACCGCAGATGTGGGTCTCCCGCCCCAAGGTGACCGAGTGGATACGGTTATTAATGTGAGAGTCCAGTCCACAGTGGGGGATAAATAGTTATATGATATATTTCCAGGATGCCTTTAGTTTGGATTAGTAATAGTGCTGTCAAATGATTTTTTAAATATCAGATTAATCGCACTCTTGCATTTCGATTAATCACAGTAAATGATTTGCGTGCATGATTCAAATTAACTTTAAAAAAGACCCCAAAATGTTGACAGTTATGTAATGTTAATGCCAGGATGTCATGCAGGAACACTTTTAAAATGTCTTACTTGAATGCACGTCATTTATTTGCTCAAAACTTGCTAAGAGTTTCATCTAAAGTACTGGCTGGGTTTATAAAGTGAAATTTGCCAGCGACCACACCTGTCGGAATCTCTTCACTTTGCACTTACATATGCATCGATCTACTCAATGACCGTATAACAACCTGCTTCACCTTTCAGTAACCATCAGCGGTGCAGTCACAATAAATCCTGCGATTAATCTGCGTTTAAACATGATTAATGCAATAATATTTTTTATTTAAGAGTTCAACAGCCATAATTAGTACCAATTTACATAATGAGCCTGAATCCCTAGTTAATTCTACAAAACGATGTTCAATTTAGATGAGTTCCAACTTACAATGCTTTGTAAGAACGGAACTTGTTTGTAACCTTTAATATCTTTAGAACATTGCAGAGGATTTTGGAACATTTTTGAGGGCGCTACCCACACATTTAGCTGTAAAGCTGCAACGATTTTTAAATAAATAGCCCAAAAAATATATTAAATAGATTTTTAAAAAGCTTTGATTTGCATTTTGTTGCTTAGATCAGTAATCCCCAACCTTTTTGTAACTGCGGACCGATCAATGCTTTAAAAATTTGGCCGCGCGGACCGGGGTGGGGGTTATTTATTTAGTTATTTGGTTTTGGTCATTAAAAAATACTATTATGTGTGCTTACGGACTGTATCCCTGCAGACTGTATTGATCTATATTGATACATAATTTAGGAACCAGAAATAATAATAACAGAAAGAAACAAACCCTTTTGTGCGAATGAAGGTGAATGAGTGTAAATGGGGGAGGGAGGTTCTTTGGGTTGGTGCACTAATTGTAAGTGTATCTTGTGTTTTTTATGTTGATTTAATAAATAAATAAAAAATATTATTATTTTTTTAAATTTTTTGTGTGGCCCGGTACCAATCGATCCACGGCCCGGTGGTTGGGGACCACTGGCTTAGATGATTTGTTAAATGAGTAAACAAAGCAGACGTTGTTTATGCAAGACAGACCCGTCAGAGCGGTGCACCTATTGGTGATGTAGGTCACGGTGTGGGTTAATTGGCCTGTATGTGTGTGTGTGGCTCAACAAAAAACAATGACAATGTAGAAAGAGAGCAAAGGGCCCAAAGACGACAAGAGAATGTGTCAAAGGGTTTTGTGATCATTTTAAATTGAAAAAGTCAGACGTTGTGGCGGCAATGTTTACACTGTCAATTATCAGTAAGCATCCAGCATATTCAAGGGAAGCAATCAAGCAAAAACAAATGTAAAGGTCTATTTTGTTAGCTAACACACAACATCAGACATATTTTATTAAAACTGGTGTTGTCAATAAATATATTTTTAAAATCAGAATAATCACACTTTTGACATTTGGATTAATCATGATTAATGAGTTCAAACCCCGGCCGAGTCATACCAAAGACTATAAAAATGGGTCCCATTACCTTCCTGCTTGGCACTCAGCATCAAGGGTTCGAATTGGGGGTTAAATCACTGAAATGATTCACAAGCTCAGCCACCGCTGCTGCTCACTGCTCCCCTCACCTCCCAGGGGGTGAACAAGGGGATGGGTCAAATGCAGAGGGTATTTTCACCACACCTAGTGTGTGTGTGACTATCAGTGGTACTTTAACTTTCACTTGAATCGCAGGTCATTATTCACTTGCATACTTTAAATCAAAGACATTTATCTATGCAAATGTTTATTGAAACTATTTTACCTAAAAAGTGCACCAAGGCAAGAAAATGACAACCTGTCACGCCAGGTCAATCTTCGTTTAGTTTTCTTTGGTGTTTTTGCTTCACTTCCTGTCTTACGCTCTCATTTTGTTTTCACTTCCTGTTCTGTTTGCATTGGTCCATACAGTAGCTTCACCCTGTCTTCATCGCCTCAGGGTGATTTGTAATTATGTTTTCCACTCTTTCACACTTCTATGTTGGTGCAATGTCAATGGATGCTTGGAGTCATAAATACGGTTTGTTGACTTTTGTTTTTTTGGAAAATATATAATCATGCACAGATCCCCTGTGCTTTTTCTTTTTTTTTTAAAGTACTTTTCTTGTTGCACTCTTGTTTGTATTTTGGACTTTTTGACATTAAATACATGTTTACTTGCACACTTCCCCCTGCCTTTTGAGGTCAGGACCCCCGCCAAAAAGAGTGAACGTGACAAAAAGTGTGTTTTATTCGATTAATTGAACAAAATAATCGATACATTACTCGATTACTAAAATGATCTAAAGCTCCAGCCCTTTTTAGATGTGTTGCTCATTCTACAGAAGTATAAAGCTTAAGATTTGTTGGGACTAGTTCAGGTGTGTCAAACATACAGTCTGAGAGCCGGATCAGGCCCTTGAACAGGTTTTATCCGGCCCGCGGGATGAGTTTGCTATGTATAAAAATTTACCTGAAATTTTTTGAATGAAAGAAACAGCTGTTCTAAATGTGTCCACTAGATGTCGCAATAGCAATTATTTGTATCTTTGTAGATGATGCTACATATGTACAAAATAAACCACATGTTAGCGTACCACTCGAGGAAAATGATCAAACTACATAAATAACATCCTGTAATTTTATTTTGATATACGTTTTTTATCTTGATAGATTGAAAATTAACATCAATGAGTTGACTGATGAACATTATCACATAATTTATTCAGAAAATATGAATAACGACAAAAAAAGATAGAATACTATTAACCGCAACATGTAAGTGTAAAAAACAACAACAACAACATTATGATTTGTACATTTTCAGAATGTGCTTGCTCTATTTTTAAACAAAGAAAACAATCTAAAGTTGTCTTTATTTTTAAGTTATCGTGCCATGATTTTATCAGTCCGGCCCACTTGGGAGTAGATTTGTCTCCATGTGGCCCCCGGTCTAAAATTACTTTGACACCCCTGGACTAGTTAGTCTGTAGTTGTTTTAGAATGAGTGTTTCTTATCAACACACCATAGGCTTACTAGATATTGTTGCATGATTAATTTCAATTGCCTCTCCCCCAAAATGTCAACTTTGTAATCAATACCACTAAAGGGAACCTTGGTATTGGAGTATTGATATATGGTATTGACCCAGTCATTATTATTGTGGTATAAATGTATAAATGTAGTGTGCTGGAGATGCTTTATACGCACAAACACTATTGCAGTAAATTGTTATTTTATTGCATTTAGGGTTGTACGGTATACCGATATTTAGTACCGCGATACTAATGAATCATATTCGGTACTATACCGGCTCTGAAAGATACCGGTACCCCACGCCCCCGGGCCCCCGTCGTCGTCACCTCGTGTCATTGCTGGTTTACGAGCAGATGAGCATGTTCGGCAGCGCACACTCACGGAGTACTTACAAGCAGACACCGTGTGTAGACAGAAAAGGGAGAACGGACGCATTTTGGCTTAAAAACTAAAGATAAAGGGGACGTTATAACACTGAAACGTCCTCAGGAAGAGGTGCTTTAAGACATGGCGTCCATCCACCGTCGGCAGTGTTTTAACTACTTCTAAATCACTAATCCTCGCCTCCATGGCGACAAATGAAGTGAGTTTCTTACAAGTATCATCCCTGCAGGACGAGGAATAGCTAAACATGCTTCACTACACACCGTAGCTCACCGGCGTCAAAATGTAAACAAACGCCATTGGTGGATCTACACCTGACATCCACTGTAGTGATACCAAGTACAATAGCATATCTAGTCAATACTACTTTGATTACGTAGATCTTTTTTGGCATCACAACATCTTCTTTCGTTTAAAAAAAAAGATATATATTATGTTTATAAACTCAGGAAATATGTCCCTGAACACATGAGGACTTTGAATATGACCAATGTATGATCCTGTAACTACTTGGTATCGCATTGATACCCAAATGTGTGGTATCATCCAAAACTAATGTAAAGCATCCAAACAACAAAAGAATACGTGTTTATTACATTTTAACAGAAGTGTAGATAGAACATGTTGAAAGAGAAAGTGAGCAGATATTAACAGTAAATGAACAAGTAGATTAATAATACATTTTCTACCACTTGTCCTTAAACATTTTGACAAAATAATAGAATGGGAAATGACACAAGATGTTACTTTATATGTCAGCAGACTAAATTAGGAGCCTTTGTTTGTTTACTTACCAATAAAAGACAAGTTGTCTTGTATGTTCACTATTTTATTTAAGGACAAACTTGCAATAAGAAACATATGTTTAATGCACCCTAAGATTTTTTGTCAATGCAATTTTTTGTGGTCCCCTTTATTTAAAAAAGTACCGAAGTAATTTTGGTACCGGTACCAAAACATTGGTATCGGAACAACACGAAATTGCATTGCATTCATTTTTGCAAAAACACTATTGTCATCAAAACAAATGCCCAAAACAACATAGTTTTGCATCGGTTTTCAGTTTAGATAAAAAAAAAAAAAGTCTCTATGAATGCTCCCCAATTTATTCACACTCAGAAGGAACAACAGTCCAGTGTCAACGCTTCCCCAATGAAATCCTCCATTTCAGATTGCAGGCTTTTAATATATTCCCTCTTCAGTACGACGTTTGCTCTAATGAGCTGTGGTTTCCGAGAAATGTTTGCTGATGGCGGGCTTATCTTGCTATCTAGAAACAAGTCGCATTAGCCAATTAAGGAGGAAAAAAAGGATGGATGATAAGGGATGGAGATAAAGGTGCAGGGGAGTTGCAGAGAAGGTGCACAATTACACGAGGAGCCCAAAGCACCAAAAATAAATCCAAAGGAGGAAGAGGGCATGGCGGCGGTGAAAGGAAGTTTTGGAGGGATTTATTTATATAAAGATGGCGGATGGAGACAAGATAGATTTACAAGTGATAAAGACTGAGATAAAGTGCCCTCTGGAAGCGAAGGTTTATGGTCAACAAGCGAGAGTAGAGCATATGTATTAAAACAATCCTAATGGCCTTTTTTTTTGCTTTTTGCCTTCTGGAATAAATACACAAATGAATCAGAGCGCTGCTATGCAATGTTAGTGTTTACCCTCATGGGGATGGAGAACAGATGTGCCACATAAAAATTAATACGCTGCACTATGATGATGTTATTGTACTGGTCACGTTCGGAATTTCTCTTCATCCATTTGTGAAGTCAGAGACCGCCCTTTTTCCTCTTCTGTTTCATTCAAATTGTATTTAATGAGCCTTAATCACTCTCCTAAATGTCTCGGTGAGGTGGAGAATTAAAATGCAGGGCAATGCAACCCCCCCACCCCCCTAATTGGTTGTTCAACGCCTAATTGGTTGATGAATTAAGAGGTCCCGGGACTCGAGAGTAACGTGACACATGTCAACTTTTTAACAGATGCAAGTCTTATCCCGTGTCTCTGGAGCATGGCTGTGATAATGGTTTCATTACGGGCAAGAACCGATCAGAGGAACTATATAATATGTACAATATAAACTCTACAATAATTATCCCTGCAATAAATAATATATATTTTTTAATCAACAAACAGATAAAAAAAAAAAAAACTAATTTCAAGGAAATATTTTCACGGGTCCGCATGGTAGCTGTAGTTGTGACCCTAAGATGCGGAGACAGGAGATGACTTGCAGGTAAGAATGTCTTTAATTTGCAACACTAGTGCAGCAAGGAAGTGCACAAGAAGCATCAGTGAAGTAAGGAAGCAAGCAAAGCAAGACAACGCATGAAACAAATCATAGCTGTCAAACGGTTAAAATAATTAATTGTGATTGTTAGTTTATAGTTAATCGAATCAAAATGAATCGCCCTATCGCAGATAGATGTAATTTCTTGTCGTTAACCCTGGACAGATGATTTTTCAAGATTTTATGTTCGTTTTCTTGAATTTAAACAGCTTAATTGCGCCGTAAATCAGAATTTTCCGTCGGGCATTAATATAGTATTTCTGATTTCTGATCTGAACACAAAAAGGACACAAACACACTTTTAATGATGGTGTCCAGACAGATTTTGTATTTTGTAGGAATACAGAATGTGTATTCCTGCTGTAGGGGCACTTGCATTGAGAGGAGGAGCTACACCATGTCTAGATACCAGTTTCACGCATTAATAACACAACATGGATTTTGTATTTTGTAGGAATACAGAATGTGTATTCCTGCTGTAGGGGCACTTGCATTCAGAGGAGGAGCTACACCATGTCTAGATACCAGTTTCACGCATTAATAACACAACATGGATTTTGTATTTTGTAGGAATACAGAATGTGTATTCCTGCTGTAGAGGCACTTGCATTCAGAGGAGGAGCTACAACATGTCTAGACACCAGTTTCACGCATTAATAACACAACATGGATTTTGTATTTTGTAGGAATACAGAATGTGTATTCCTGCTGTAGGGGCACTGCATTCAGAGGAGGAGCTACACCATGTCTAGATACCAGTTTCACGCATTAATAACACAACGTGGATTGTTTTGATCATGCTTTGATTGTCAAATATGTTTGGTAATATAACCTGAATAAATGCTTTTGATATTTCTGTTTCTTTTGATATTCAAACCTCTGTAATATTCAGCCAGCTAATCACTCTGTAATTGTGGACAATCAATCAGAGCAGGTTATAAAATAGTATACACTAGTGTTGTCCCGATACCAATATTTTGGTACCGGTACCAAAATTATTTCAATTATTTTCGCTACTTTTCGGTACTTTTCTAAATAAAGGGGACCACAAAAAATTGCATTATTGGCTTTATTTTAACAACAAATCTTACAGTACATTAAACATATGTTTCTTGTTGCAAGTTTGTCCTTAAATAAAATAGTGAACACACAAGACAACTTGTCTTTTATTAGTAAGTAAGCAAACAAAGGCTCCTAATTTAGCTGCTGACATATGCAGTAACATATTGTGGCATTTCCATTCTATTATTTTGTCAACATTATTAAGGACAAGTGGTAGAAAATGAATTATTAATCTACTCTGCTTACTTTCTAGAACATGGGTGTCAAACTCTGGCCCGCGTTGGCCCTTGAGGCGATATCAAATTAACACTAAAGCTGGCCCGCCGATCCTCCCGGGAGTCTTCCTGCCTGCCAGCCAGCCAGCCAGCCAGCCAGCCAAACGAGTGCTGGCCCAGTCACATAACATGTGCGGCTTCTGCACGCACACACATTAGAGTGCAACGCATATTTCATCAACAGCGATACAGGTTACACTGAGGGTAGCCGAATAAAAAACTTTAACACTGTTAGAAATATACGCCACACTGTGAATCCACACCAAACCAGAACCCTTTGCAGCACTAACTCTTCCGGGACGCTACAAGGTGTGTGTGTGTGGGGGGGGGGGGGGGGTTTGATGGTAGCAGGGGCGTATTTTGTAGCGTCCCGGAAGAGTTAGTGTTGCAAAGGATTCTGGGTATTTGTTCTGTTGTGTTTATGTTGTGTTACGGTGCGGATGTTCTCCTGAAATGTGTTTGTCATTCTTGTTTGGTGTGGGTTCACAGTGTGGTGTATATTTCTAACAGTGTTAAAGTTTTTTATACTGGCACCTTCAGTGTAACCTGTATCGCTGTTGATGAAGTATGCATTGCATTCGCTCGTGTGTGCGTACAGAAGCCGCACATATCTTGTGACTGGGTCTGAACGATGTTAGAATGGATGAAAAGCGGACGTGACGATAGCTCGTAGAGTACGTTAAAGGTTAATTTGTTCAACCTTGGCTTTGTTCAGTTTTAAATTTTGGCCCACTCTGTATTTGAGTTTGACACCCTTGTTCTAGAAGAAAGATGATGTTGTGATGCCCAAAAATATCGACATAATCATAATAGTATCGGCTAGATACGCCACTGTACTTGGTATCATTACAGTGGATGGCAGGTGTAGATCCACCAATGGCTTTTGTTTACATTTTGACGCCAGTGAGCTACGGTGTGTAGTGAAGCATGTTTAGCTAATCCTCGTCCTGCAGGGATGATACTTGTAAGACACTCACTTTATTTGTCACCATGGAGGCGAGGTGGTACTTTTCAGAGGCGGTATGTGACCGAATATGATTCATTAGTATCGCGATACTATACTAATACCGGTATACCGTACAACCCTTGTATACACTTTATTTCAATCTGCCAGAAAACCTTTGTTTAGGTAGAAATATCACAGATTACATTACAAAACATGTTTGACAAAGCATGATCGTAATTGAAAACGATTTTTCATTTGGTTATGGTAGTTGGACTGCATGTGACTCGTAGCGCTCTTATTGTGAAGCTGGAAGTCTGATTGGCATGAGAAGAGGTGCCTTGACATGTTAAGACGACGTAAAAGTCTCTGATAAAAATTACTCTAGACTTCCTGTCTACCATCTTTTTTCCCCCTTTTTTCGGAATTTATAGTTAACATGTTATTATCGCGTTAACTTAGACACCCCTAGTTTAAACGGTCCAGCCCTGTCCGAAATGCAGGGCTGGCATATAAAGAAGCATGATTGGCAACCCGATTGCGGTAGATTGCAGCACTCAGGCCAGAGGTGTGGCGGAGTCAGACAGGGAGAGGAACGAAAATAAAAGCAGTGGAAAGGAAACAAAAACAGAATATAATGAAACAAGACGAGGTCAGACCTGGTGTGACAAAAACAGCAAAAAAAAACAGATAAAAAGCAAATAGAAGTTGTCAGGATGGAATCAGATTTGTTGGTATTTTAGTGGTAATTATAATAAGGGTGATTCCATCCCAACAACTGTTGTTGTGCTGACAGAGGTCTGGGATTAATTAAGAGGTTTCAAGACTCACGAGGATGAGATTAGTGTGACACGTGTCTGGACAACTTTTTAACAGATGGACGTCTTGTCCAGTGTCTCCAGTACAGGGGTGTCTGAATCCTTCTCATTACGGGCCACATCCCATCAGCGAAACCATAATATAAGTACTGTTTGAACTGTAAATGATTAGAACTACTTTTAAAACCAGACATAAAGTAAAACTATTGATTAAAAAAGTATACAGGAGTTGTCAGGATGCAATCACTCTAATTAGCATTGTAGTAGTAATAATAACGAGGCTGATTCCATTCTAACAACTATTGTTGTGCTTTTTTACATCATAACAGCTGGCGTTTTTAGATCTGGTACCGAAAGCTCAGACTAAGGCTATGTCTACACTAAGCCGGATAACCACTTAAACCAGGGGTCTCAGACACGTTATTTTGCGAGTTTTACATGAATGGCGATTGACAGCGTCATACTTGCCAACTCTCCCGATTTTTCCGGGAGACTCCCGAATTTCTCTCGAATGTCTATTAAGGGTGTGCTGTGATGGCACTGCTTTTAGCACCCTCTACAAGCTGTACAAACAGCGTGCCAGCCCAGTCACATGTATTTAGCTTCTGTATACACACGTAAGTGACTGCAAGACATACTTGATCAACCGCCACACAGGTCACACTGAGGGTGGCCGTATAAACAAGTTTAACACTGTTACAAATATGCGCCACACTGTGAACCCACACCAAATAAGAATGACAAACACATATCAGGAGAACATCCGCACTGTAACACAACAGAAATACTCAGAACACCTTACAGCCCTCACTCTTCCGGGCTACAATATACATCCCCGCTACCACCAAACCCCGCCCCCCCAACCGTGCCCCCCACACATCAACCCCCCCCTCTGTGCATCGGTTGAGGTGGGCGGGGTGTATATTGTAGCCCGGTAGAGTTAGGGCTGCAAGGGGTTCTGGGTATTTGTTCTGTTGTGTTTATGTTGTGTTACGGTGCGGATGTTCTCCCAAAATGTGTTTGTCATTCTTGTTTGGTGTGGGTCCACAGTGTGGCGCATATTTGTAACAGTGTTACAGTTGTTTATACGGCCTTCCCTCAGTGTGACCTGTATGGCTATTGATCAAGTATGCCTTGCAGTCACTTACGTGTGTCTGCAGAAGCCGCATACAACATGTGACTGGGCCGGCGCGCTTTTTGTGAGGTGAAAAAGCGGACACGACGACAGGTTGTAGAGGACTTTAAAGGCAGTGCTATCACGGCACGCCCTTATATTGTTGTCCGGGTGAAAATCGGGACAAATTCGGGAGAATAATTTCCCCAGGAGATTGTCGGGAGGGGCACTGAAATTCAGGAGTCTCCCGGAAAAATCGGGAGAGTTGGAAAGTATGTTGCTAGGGCGGGATAGCCATTCAAAGAAGGTGAATTAATTAAAAAGTGCATGTTAGATTTTTTTAAGAAATCTTTTCTTGCGACCCAGCCTCACCCAGTTTCTGCATCCAGTGGCCCCCAGGTAAATTGAGTTTGAGACCCCTGCCTTAAACAAATGATTATTTAGCCTAAACCCCGTTTCAGCCACACTAAACCATCCTTGGATACATTTTTACACGGCTAAGTGCGCCGTGTATTTCTTGAATCTCCGGCTCTTAGCTTTGTATGGACTCATTGATCGTTTACAAGCTGAGTTCGGAGAGAAAGTGACGCCAGAAAGACCGCGCCCCACACAGGAAGTGACGTCAGAAAGAATGCGCCACAGCCAGCTTCATAATAAAAGCGGTTTCGGAAATCGGAGCTAACCACTAGAAATATGGAGGCGAGTCATCCAGACATGCCCGTGTTTCTCCTTCTTCTACATGTACAGACGCTTGTGGAAATCACACATGAATACCTTAAAGGGGAACATTATCACCAGACCTATGTAAGCGTCAATATATACCTTGATGTTGCAGAAAAAAGACCATATATGTTTTTAACCGATTTCCGAACTCTAAATGGGTGAATTTTGGCGAAATAAACACCTTTCTATTATTCGCTCTCGGAGCGATGACAACGTGACGTCACATCGGGAAGCAATCCGCCATTTTCTCAAACACATTACAAACACCGAGTCAAATCAGCTCTGTTATTTTCCGTTTTTTCGACTGTTTTCCGTACCTTGGAGACATCATGCCTCGTCGGTGTGTTGTCGGAGGGTGTAACAACACGAACAGGGACGGATTCAAGTTGCACCAGTGGCCCAAAGATGCGAAAGTGGCAAGAAATTGGACATTTGTTCCGCACACTTTACCGACGAAAGCTATGCTACGACAGAGATGGCAAGAATGTGTGGATATCCTGCGACACTCAAAGCAGATGCATTTCCAACGATAAAGTCAAAGAAATCTGCCGCCAGACCCCCATTGAATCTGCCGGAGTGTGTGAGCAATTCAGGGACAAAGGACCTCGGTAGCACGGCAAGCAATGGCGGCAGTTTGTTCCCGCAGACGAGCGAGCTAAACCCCCCTGGATGTCTTGGCTCACACCGTCCCTTATGCCACCGAAGATGATCAAGAGAAGAATATCGACCCTAGCTTCCCTGGCCTGCTGACATGAGGGTATGTCTACAGAATATATTAATTGATGAAAATTGGGCTGTCTGCACTCTCAAAGTGCATGTTGTTGCCAAATGTATTTCATATTCCGGGACGGCGTGGCGCAGTGGAAGAGTGGCCGTGCGCAACCCGAGGGTCACTGGTTCAATCCCCACCTAGTACCAACCTCGTCATGTCCGTTGTGTCCTGAGCAAGACACTTCACCCTTGCTCCTGATGGGTGCTGGTTAGCGCCTTGCATGGCAGCTCCCTCCATCAGTGTGTGAATGTGTGTGTGAATGGGTAAATGTGGAAGTAGTGTCAAAGCGCTTTGAGTACCTTGAAGGTAGAAAAGCGCTATACAAGTACAACCCATTTATCATTTATTTATTTATATGCTGTAAACCTAGTTCATAGTTGTTAGTTTCCTTTAATGCCAAACAAACACATACCAATCGTTGGTTAGAAGGCGATCGCCGAATTCGTCCTCGCTTTCTCCCGTGTTGCTGGCTGTCGTGTCGTTTTCGTCGGTTTCGCTTGCATACGGTTCAAACCGATATGGCTCAATAGCTTCAGTTTCTTCTTCAATTTCGTTTTCGCTACCTGCCTCCACACTACAACCATCTGTTTCAATACATGCGTAATCTGTTGAATCGCTTAAGCCGCTGAAATCCGAGTCTGAATCCGAGCTAATGTCGCTATAGCTTGCTGTTCTATGCGCCATGTTTGTTTGTGTTGGTATCACTATGTGACGTCACAGGAAAATGGACGGGTGTATATAACGATGGTTAAAATCAGGCACTTTGAAGCTTTTTTTAGGGATATTGCGTGATGGGTAAAATTTTGAAAAAAACTTCGAAAAATAAAATAAGCCACTGGGAACTGATTTTTAATGGTTTTAACCCTTCTGAAATTGTGATAATGTTCCCCTTTAAGAGAAAGTGATTGCAGCTATTTGGGATACAACACTGGCAAGAGAACTTTCGAATGTCCAGGTCAGCTGTGATTTTACTGAGTGAAAAACTTTGTCCATATGTCAAAGGAAAGTCAACGAGAATGCGGGCTCCCGTGGATGTGATAAAAAAGGGAGTGTGTGCTTTGTATTACCTGGCCGTCGAGGGAAGACTACGGAAAATGGCGAATGCTTTTGGACTGGCAAAGCAGACTGTATCAGTTATTGTCCGCCATGTATGTCGCGGACTCAACGTCTAGGTCCAGAGTATATAAAGTCACCAGAAACGAATGGACAATGAAGGTGATGGCAAAAGAGTGAGGAGTGTCCTGACCAGATATCTACATCCCTAGATTGATTGATGTAAAATGTTCTTTATCACATTGTTTACTTTCACATTTCCAATAAACATTTGATAAATTTATGATGTCTCAGGTGTGATTCACTACAATAGGGCCCCACAGCACACTAGATTCCAGTTAATTGAAATACCACAACACTGGATATTGTTCAGATAAGTTAAATTTAAGAACTTGCACACAAAGCAACACTGGAGGTGACTAGGACGTGCGCATTTTCCGTGCATGGGTACTAGGTCGCGTTGCGCCGACGGACAGAGGGGGGAGGGGGTCTTAAACGGTGGCATTGTTGTGTGTGGACACGGATAAGGTTAGGTGGGATTTACCCTGGATAACCCGTTTACTTAGTGTAAACGGGACCTAAATAAGTCTGGGAGCATAAACTAATGAAGCCTTCTGATTAAACATCTTATAAGTAGGGTTGTCCCGGTGCCAAAATGTATTTCGATACTTTTCCATACAAAATAAAGGGGACCACAACAAAAATGTATTTTTGGCTTCATTTTTACAAAAAATCTTACAATATGTTAAACATATGGTTCTTATTGCACTCAAAGGATTTTAAAGATTAAAATAAAAATTAAAAGGCATTGAACACATTGGGCTTTTTTGTTAAAGTTAAAGTTAAAGTTCCACTGATAGTCACACACACACTAGGTGTGGTGAAATTACCCTCTGCATTTGGCCCATTCCCTTGTTCCACCCCCTGGGAGGTGAGGGGAGCAGTGAGCAGCAGTGGTGGTTAGTTCTGTAGACATACCCTCATGTCAGCAGGCCAGGGAAACTAGGGTCGATATTCTTCTCTTGATCATCTTCGGGACGGTGTGAGCCAAGACATCCAGGGGGTTTAGCTCGCTCGTCTGCGGGAACAAACTTCCGCCATTGCTTGCCGTGCTACCGAGGTCCTTTGTCCCTGAATTGCTCACACACTCCGGCAGATTCAATGGGGGTCTGGCGGAAGATTTCTTTGACTTTATCGTTGGAAATGCATCTGCTTTGAGTGTCGCAGGATATCCACACATTCTTGCCATCTCTGTCGTAGCATAGCTTTCGTCGGTAAAGTGTGCGGAACAAACGTCCAATTTCTTGCCACTTTCGCATCTTTGGGCCACTGGTGCAACTTGAATCCGTCCCTGTTCGTGTTGTTACACCCTCCGACAACACACCGACGAGGCATGATGTCTCCAAGGTACGGAAAACAGTCGAAAAAACGGAAAATAACAGAGCTGATTTGACTCGGTGTTTGAGAAAATGGCGGATTGCTTCCCGAGAGCGAATATTAGAAAGGCGTTTAATTCGCCAAAATTCACCCATTTAGAGTTCGGAAATTGGTTAAAAAAATACATGGTCTTTTTTCTGTAACATCAAGGTATATATTGACGCTTACATAGGTCTGGTGATAATGTTCCCCTTTAATAATTTCACACATAAGTCGCTCCTGAGTATAAGTCGCACCCCGGCCAAACTATGAAAAAAACTGCGACTTATAGTTAAAAAAAATACGATAGGTAAACCACACTTTGTTAAAGATAAAACACAAATTGTAGGAATTTGTTACAAAATCCAGTCATCTTACTTATATTAGTTTACGTTACGTGTTTGGACAGTTTGGACTCTAATATTTGGCATCAAGCCAAACAGCTGTGTGCGCGTCTACGTATCTGTTTGTTGGTCTTCTCCTGTGTTTGGTGTTGTTTCCTGTCCTGCGCTCTTCTTTTGGTGGCACTTACTGTTGTGTTGGTGTTTTTTCGTGACCGCTTCACACATCTTTCTCTGAGCACTGATCCACGCACCTGCTTTCTGTTAGCCATCAGTTCTATTCAAGTTGAGCGTGAGCTTCCATTCTTTGTCGGGACTTTGTTTGGAATATCCATTCCCTCCTACCGTGAGTTTTGCTGTGTTCCAGCATTCCCATTGGTTGTTATGCAACCTGTCAGTTTTAGTTTAGTTTTTGCACAGCCTTCCCTATGCTTCGGGGCCTTCCTAGCGGCACTCGTCTTTGTTTGTCTTGAGCTACATTAAATACTTGAACTTGCACGCCGCCTCCTCGATCTTCTGCATCTGGGGAACACGCCAGTAATCGCCGTCATGCGACCCGATCGTCACAGTACGGGCATAACAGAGGAGCGAGCTAACTTTATTACCTGTCGATCCGACTGATTGCTATTTAATTGCTTAGCTAAGTTTAAAGCAAAGGTGGTCATACTTTAATCATGCCACATTTGGCGAGACACGTTTTAAAGCAGCGCGGCACTTCTTTTATCAATAGTTTTGAAGCCCAAATATCTTCATATTGCGCTTCATGCACCCTCTTTATTAACCAGTTAAGGTGCCTTTATTTGCCATTTTTCCTCGACTCGCTGTTTCTTCTTGTGCGCTCTGTGAGCACGGCAGCATGCGGATGAAAAACAGTACCGGTATTTTTCAAAGGCAGTATTAAAGTTAAAGTTAAAGTACCACTGATAGTCACACACACACTAGGTGTGGTGAAATTACCCTCTACATTTGACCCATTCCCTTGTTCCATTCCCCTGGGAGGTGAGGGGAGCAGTGAGCAGCAGCGGTGGCCGCGCTCGGGAATCATTTCGGTGATTTAACCCCCAATTCCAACCCTTGATGCTGAGTGCCAAGCAGGGAGGTAATGGGTCCCATTTTTATAGTCTTTGGTATGACTATATATATATAGTATAGCAGTGTTTTTCAACCACTAGTGTGCCGTAAGATATTGACTGATGTGCCGTGGGAAATTTCGGAATGTCACCAAATTTTTTGCAAACCACTAATTGTCATAATGTGGAGGATTTCGCAACATACTGCGAGGATTGTTCTCCCAAGTCGCAAACGGACTTTTCCGGACAACGGTAGCAGGTAGGAACATATTTATTCTTGACTCTCAAATAGGTGAAAACAAAAAAGCCGCACAAGGCAAAGGCACAACTTAGCGCCGCAAACAAAAACTAACACTTAGGGTAAACTATGGACAGGGCAAAACAAAAACTCGCTAACTGTGGCAAAACTTACTTGGCATGGCATGAAGCAAACAATCGCATGAATACAAGCATGAAAAGAGCATGAAACAATCGCATGAATACAAGCATGAACTATGGCATGAAAAGAACAATGTCGCCAGCCCGACTAACTGGCAACGACAGGCTTAAATACTAGTCCCTCTTGATTAGAGACAGGTGTGACCCGAACGCAAGAGACAAGTGAAAATCATAATAATAATAATAATAATAACTGGGATTTATATAGCGCTTTTCTAAGTACCCAAAGTCGCTTTACATGTAGAACCCATCATTCATTCACACCTGGTGGTGGTAAGCTACTTTCATAGCCACAGCTGCCCTGGGGTAGACTGACGGAAGCGTGGCTGCAATTTGCGCCGACCACCACCTATCATTCATCATTCAATTCACCGGTGTGAGTGGCACCGGGGGCAAAGGGTGAAGTGTCCCGCCCAAGGACACAACGGCAGCGATTTTTTGGATGGTAAGAGGCGGGGAGCGAACCTGCAACCCTCAGGTTTCTGGCACGGTTGCTCTACCCACTACGCCATGCCGCCCCATAAGTCGTCATAGAAACTAAAACAAACAAGGGAGCGCAAACAGGAACTAAAATAGTCCAAAAACCAACAAAAAAATAACAAAAACATAATCCAGACCACAGATCATGACACTAACTGTATTCTACAAATAACGTGCCGTCGTTGAGTGACCGTATTGTCTTATGATCAACAGAGTAACCATAATACTCCTCCATGTCAGTAAGTGGCAGCAGCTAGATAATTGCTCTGTGGGCCTAAACTGAGATAAGAGAATTAGCGATGCATGTTTTTTTTATTTTATTTGATTATTATTCATTTTTTTGTTTATTTACGCAGGAA
This sequence comes from Nerophis lumbriciformis, assembly GCF_033978685.3. Lineage (NCBI taxonomy): Eukaryota > Metazoa > Chordata > Actinopteri > Syngnathiformes > Syngnathidae > Nerophis > Nerophis lumbriciformis. Next base: position 19,586,150 of record NC_084569.2, read on the forward strand.
AGGTCCCATCGAGTTTAAGAATCTATTTTACAAGAGTCCAAAGCACCAGCGTAGGTGCCACTGGGAGATAGGTGGGCCGTGATTAGGATGGCGGAAGCTGGCATCGAACCTGGAACCCTCAAGTTGCTGGCACGGCCGATCAACCATCCGAGCCACGCCATCCCAAACGTCGTTATGATTATTGTATGAATTAATGTCGAACAATCGCATCAGGGATTTGATGAGAACGACTTTAAATTGCCAATATTAGCTACTGAGTCTCATTTCTTAATATTGTCTAGTAGTGTGCCTCGGGATTTTTTCCAATGAAAAAAACGTGCCTCGGCTCAAAAAAGGTTGAAAAACACTAGTATAGTACCGTTTTGAATTAATTATTACCGTGGTACTTTATTAGTACTGTTATACCGTACAACCCTACTTCTAAGACAACCTGAATACTGTTCAGGTTGTTTCAACGACGGAGCATTACGGCTACCTAGTCAGACGTACTGTGCTTCAACATACGGGTATTATTATATATATTATATATTATTATATATTATATATATATAAAAAAACAAAAAACAAAATGAGGGGTATTTTATTTGAACTAAGCAAAATTATCTGCCAATAGAACAAGAAAATTTGACTTGTCAAGACTTTCCAAAACAAGTAAAATTATCTAACCTCAATGACCCCAAAAATACCTTAAAATAAGTACATTCTCACTAATAACAAGTGCACTTTTCTTGGTAGAAGAAAAATAAAACCTTTTTGCTCAATATGTTGAAAAATATTCTTAAATTATGTAATTATGCCATTATCTTGACATAATGATATGCACTCGGCATCAGGATTCTTTTTTTTCATGCTTGAAGTAAGAAATTATTACTTTAAAAAAGTAGTTTTATACTTGTGAGTGTTGATGACACGGCTTTGCAACAGTTGATATTTTAGTTTCAAGCATGTTTTACTCAATATAGGTCATAAAATCTGAGCAACAAGCTGTAATATCTTACTGAGAAAATTTAGGACAAAAACCCTTAAAACAAGTAAAACACTAACATAAAATCTGCTTAGTGAGAAGAATGATCTTATCAGACAGAAAATAAGCAAATATCAACCTTATTTGAGATATTTAATCAGTTTTTGCAGTGTAAAATGGCACCTATTAGGATACATATTATCTGGCATTTTTTCTCCCAGATTGTGAATTTGGGATCTGCATAAGTCTCCAAAATTTGCGTCCGTCCACCATTGTAGTCTAACGCCGTAGTCTATGAGCTCCTTCTTTTACTCCACCGATCAATTAAACACCATGAGAATACAATGATCTGAATGAATGAGAATATTCACAAGCATACACATCCGGTCCCGAACTAGAAGTGTGTACCAAGTGGGCTTCCGATTCGATACAGCTGTTCGATCCGAATACATGCATTCGTTATCCCACCAACCTTGCTCTCTCGCACGAGCAGCTGGTAGGCCGTGTGCTCGTCCAAGCTGAGGTCGTCCGGGAGGGCGGGAGATGAAGACTTGTCTGAGTTGAGTTGCTCCGACTTCAGTGAAGCCTGCTCGATTTCCGCCATCCTGATCTGGTGCAAGGAACAGACCTCAGTCATTCACATCCCGGGGCAGATGTAGTGAGAGAGAAAATAAACTGTAGCCCGGCGTTATAGTTTCCACACACCACTTAACACAATGGTAATTTATGCTATATGTTGACATGTTTTCAAATGGCTAGGGAACAAAAGTCATCTCCCACCATCCATCCAATCACATCACAGCATAATGTGCATGTTACATACAATCAAAAGTGTTGTTGTAGCAAAGGTATTATTTCTAATGCTCTTTCTACAATGTCTATTAGTAACATATTTTTCGGACGACAAGGCGCACTTCAAATTCTTTCATTTTCTCAAAAATCGACAGTGCGCCTAATACCCGGTGCGTCTAATGTACGTATTAATTCTGTGGTACAAGGTGTAATTGATAAGTGTGACCAATAGATGGCAGTCACACAAGAGATTCTGTATGTATGGACTGCAGGTTGACGCCTGTTCAATAAATGACGCTAGCAAGTACCGGTGAGCAAGTAACACTAAAACTTTGATGTTTTCATTGAGAATATATAACATTACACACGGCGCTCAAACATCTGTCAAAATGTTTAAGTACAACTTTGGTAAACTACGAATTCGTACCGTTTGATGGAACACGGAGCATTACGGCTACCGTAGTCAGACATAGTGTCCTTCAACATACGGGTATTATTATGGTGGTGTGTGTATAAGGACCCTAAAATGGCACCGATGAGGATACATATTATCTGGGTTTTTTTTTCCTACATATTGGTACCTGTTGATTGTGTATTTGGGATCTGCATAAGTCCCGAAAGTTTGCGCCCATTCGCCATTGTTGTCTAACGCCGTAGTCTATAAGCTCCTTCTTTTACTCCATCCTCTGGGGCATTCATTGCCATTTCTAATTCAAAGTAGCGTAAAGTTCTAACTCATATCTGTCAGTAGACTCGCTATGGAAGTGCTTAAAATTACCGATACAACTACGTTGACGGGGAAGAGACGTGGTCGAAGTGGAGGCAGGTTAATTAGACCGCCCACAAAACGGTGCATCCTGAAGACACGGTCAGAAAGCGTCTTGACTATGGTCTGTAAAACATAATCCATGCAACATTTTGACCAAAGAACGACTGTTACATGTTATGTAGACCAGAAGGAAGTGTTTGTACAAACCCCAAAACCAGTGAAGTTGGCACATTGTGTAAATCGTAAATAAAAACAAAGTTTAAAAGCCAGCATCTGTGACGGTGTGGGGGTATATTAATGCCCAAGGCATGGGTAACTCAGTGAAGGCACCATTAATGCTGAAAGGTACATACAGGTTTTGGAGCAACATATGTTGCCATCCAAACAATGTCATATTGGACGCCCCTGCTTATTACAGCAAGACAATGCCAAGCCACGTGTTACAACAGTGTGGCTTCATAGTAAAAGAGTGTGGGTACTAGACTGGCCTGCCTGTAGTCCAGACCTGTGTCCCATTGAAAATGTGTGGCGCAATATGAAACCTAAAATACCACAAAGGAGACCCCGGACTTATAAACAACCTAAGCTGTACATCAAGCAAGAATGGGAAAGAATTCCACCTGAAAAGCTTCAAAAATTGGTCTCCTCAGTTCCCAAACGTTTACTGAGTGTTGTTAAAAGGAAAGGCCATGTAACACAGTGGTAAAAATGCCCCTGTGCCAACTTTTTTGCAATGTGTTGCTGCCATTAAAATATAAGTTAATGATTATTTGAAAAACAAATTATAGTTAAGTATCTTGTCTTTGCATTCTATTCAATTGAATATAAGTTGAAAAGGATTTGCAAATCATTGTATTCTGTTTTTATTTACGAACAACGTGCCAAATTCACTGGTTTTGGGTTTTGTAGAAAAAAAATAAAAAAAATATGACCCCTTTAATGCTATTTATAATCTGGTGCGCCTTTTGTATGAAAATGGACCTGAATAGAGTCACTCATCGGCAGTGCGCCTTATTATTCGGTGCGCCCTATGGTCCGAAATATATGGTACAAAACAACTGATGGAAATAAATATGCATGCATAATGTACACAATATATTACGCTCACTTGTGCCCTTACCTGTAAAAATGCAATTTTGTTTGCTATTCCGTCATTTGTTCAGCTTGACAAACATGTTAAAAGTAGCTCCTGAGACTAACGGTGCAGCTCCTAACGGGGTGTCGTCTAAAAATAATAGCACCAGACATAATGTTGTGGAACGTGCACCATTCAAGTGCCCCCTGCAGACTGAAATGTAGTCAGCCTCCCCCCGGGGATGTCCTCATTAGGCAGTACCGTGATGGATATTGCTTCCCAGTGCAACTTTTGCGTCCCCCGTCACAAGCCAAAAACAAAACAGGTGACGGACGCCATGTGAGCAACACCCACCTTGTCGCGCACAAAACACACCATTAAGAGGTTAGAATGCAGCAGAGAGAGACTGATCAGAAGGAAAGAAGAAGTACGGAGAAGGAGGCAGGAGAGATTGATGGTTTGACAGCATCTGCAGACAGGCAGAAAACACGACTGACAGGTGAGACGCCGTAGAGCCCGGTTATTGCTTCTTGTGAGCTGGCCCGCTGCACTTTGTCACCGTGACGGACAACACTGGGACAGGACAAAATGTTGCTGAGTTTATCTCGCACGCTCGACCTGCTGTCAGCAAAGTGAACCCACAAGTAGTAGGAGAGAGTTGCACACATGCGTCTTAAGGGGGGGGAGTTACAGTACATGCAGGGGGAAGGGGCTGGAGGGCCTTATTCATCTACTGCTTGGATGGAAAGTCGGTATTACACGATGCATTACGTTACAGGCTGAAATACACATTCACGTGTGTACGGGCATGCCTGCAGAATACTTTCCATTCACTGTGCTCTGTGAGATGAATGAAGCCCTGAGTGTGTAACGTTCTCGGTGCAAATGCCTCTTCCTGTGTGTGTGTGTGTGTGTGTGTGCGATCACATCAAATGGCCTCGTATATAAATATTATGTTTGTAATACGAATAGATGTAATAAGAGGTTATTGGAGAACTTACTATTTACAGTGGAGCATCCAAAGTTGTTACAATCTGTATTCATTTACGCGACACATCCACTGTAATGATACCAAGTACAGGAGCGTATCTAGTCGATATTACTATGATTAAATCGATATTTTTTAGCATCACATCTTCTTTCGTTTAAAAAAAAAAAGTATATTATGTTTATAAACTCAGGAAATATGTCCCTGGACACACGAGGACTTTGAATATGACCAATGTATGATCCTGTAACTACTTGGTATCAGATTGATACCCAAAATCATCCAAAACTAATGTAAAGTATCAAACAACAGAAGAATAAGTGATTATTACATGTAAACAGAAGTGTAGATGAAACATGTTGAAACAGAAAATAACCAGATATTAACAGTAAATGAACAGGTAGATTAATAATAAATGTTTACAGTTTGTCCTTAATAATTTTGACAAAATAATAGAATGATAAATAACACAGCTAAATTAGGAGCCTTTGTTTACTTACTACTAAAAGACAAGTTGTCTGGTATGTTCACTATTTTATTTAAGTACAAACTTGCAATAAGAAACATGTTTAATGTACCCTGAGATTTTTTTGTTAAAATAAAGCCAATAATGCCATTTTTTGTGGTCCCCTTTATTTATAAAAGTATCAAAAAGTACCAAAAAGTACCGAAATATTGGTATCGGGACACATACTTGCCAACCTTGAGACCTCCGATTTCGGGAGGTGGGGGCGTGGTCGGGGGTGGGGCGGGGCGTGGTTTAGAGGGGAGGAGTATATTGACAGCTAGAATTCACCAAGTCAAGTATTTCATACATATACAGTGTTGGGTTAGTTACTGAAAACCAGTAACTAGTTACAGTTACTAGTTACTTTATTTCAAAAGTAACTCAGTTACTAACTCAGTTACTTAAACCAAAAAGTAATGCGTTACTGTGAAAAGTAACTATTTAGTTACTTATATATATATTTTTTAATTTTTTTAAGGCCCCATTTAATGCCCTTTTAGCCTTAATTTTAGTACTGTTATTGCACTGGAGAATAATACAATCTGTTGTTCAACTTGACATGCATTTGCATCATTGAACTCTGCTAAGCAATGTGCTCTACATACAACACACAAAGACAAAGATATGTTTTAAAGGGCCAATTTGTTTCAGACCAGAACAAATTGACAAAACTATTTTAAATAGCTGCAACTTAACATACATAAGTAACAAACAGCATAATAACAACATAGCTGTAAAACAAGAAAGGCACACACTACATACATAAAGCCTAACCAGGCGTTTTCTCAAGGAATTCTGAAATAAAATCATGTCTGAAGCCCAGAACACTCTACACATTTCCCCACTTAGTTTAGAGAAAAGGAAATATTAGCCTGGCCCACTAGTATCCCTCTTTAGGTTTGTGAACTTTATAGTCTAAACATTTAGAGTGATGTGATAATCAAACACTCTAAAAGTTTAAAATGAAAGAGTATATAAGAGAATTGACAGAGTGTGTGTACCTTCACGTGTGCAGTGCCTCGTTAAAATCCAGCCGCTGTTGGAGGTGGAGGTGAGTGTGTCTCTTTACTAGCTTCGTCGAAGCATGTTGTTTTTGTCGCTGTTTCAGCATATTTGAGACTTACATTCAGCTAAAATGTTATTTTCTTTGTGGTCGATAAAAGAAACGTACTGAAAATATCTCCATTTTAAGAAACTCGGCTTCGGGGTTCGCCATGACGTCTTGATAGTAGACACAGACACGCCCCCTCCCCCACACACACACTCACACACACACACGTACACACAGACAGCGCGCGGCGCGCCTCTTTTTTGTCGCCTCTTCAGCAGCGACACTCAGATCTTCTCAGTTTCTAGCCGATACTACATAAAAAATAACGCAAAATAACGCAGTAACGCATCATGTAGTAACGGTAACTGAGTTACTGAATATAAAAAATAACGCGTTAGATTACTAGTTACCGCCGATAGTAACGGCGTTACAGTAACGCGTTACTTTGTAACGCGTTAGTCCCAACACTGTACATATACATATATATATATATATATATATATATATATATATATATATATATATATATATATATATATATATATATATATATATATATATATCAGTGACGTGCGGTGAGGTTGATGGCTGGTGAGGCACTGACTTCATCACAGTCAGATTTACAAACATATGAACCCTACAGAGTATCTTATTCACCATTTGATTGGCAGCAGTTAACGGGTTATGTTTAAAAGCTCATACCAGCATTCTTCCCTGCTTGGCACTCAGCATCAAGGGTTGGAATTGGGGGTTAAATCACCAGAAATGATTACCGGGCGCGGCGCCGCTGCTGCCCACTGCTCCCCTCACCTCCCAGGGGGTGAACAAGGGGATGGGTCAAATGCAGAGGACAAATTTCACCACACCTAGTGTGTGTGTGACAATCATTGGTACTTTAACTTAACTTTAACTTTACACATACAAACTGTAGCACACAAAAAAGCACATTTAATAAAAAAACGTTATTATGGTCTTACCTTTACTTATAAATGCGCCGCTGTTGTGCTGATTAATGAACCCCCTGAAGGGACTGTTATATCAACTAAAGCCCTCACTTCAACTTTCCACGTGCAAGATTGAATCTATTTAAAAAAGTGTAACCGAGGGTTTATAAATGTCGCCTATACTGTATGAAACTACAAAATAACAAACACGGAGGCTCCAGTTTACACGAGGACCACTTTATTTACCTTCTTTCAAAAACTTCCTCTCCACTCCAACGTGTCAAAATTCCGATCTTAGCACCTTCAAAATAAGAGCTCAAGGCATATACTGTATAACAGCGCATAACAGGAACTTAACATCACAAATAGGAAAGCCCATAAAATAGGTTACAAAAGTTATTTAATAAGAAGCCAAAAAGTGCAAAAACAATAATGTTCGTGTTGGAGGAGTTGTGAATTAGGTACACCTGCAGTCTGCAGGTGTACCTAATGTTGTGGCCCAGCAGTCATTCGCAACTCCTCCAACACGAACATTATTGTTTTTGCACTTTTTGGCTTCTTATGAAATAACTTTTTTAAATAGATTCAATCTTGCACGTGGAAAGTTTAAGTGTGGGCTTTAGTTGATATAACACTCCCATCAGGGGCTGCCGTGCATTCTACGGCGGGGGTGCAGGAGGCAGGGCTACTGGAGCCTCAGCCAGTGCGTCTTTTGCAGCCGTTTTATGATCGCTCAGCACAAGAAATACTTTACACACATACAGTTGTTGACAAAATACACTGTACATTATATACCTCAGCTAACTAAACTATGGAAATGTATAATATAGTTCATATAGCAATACGGTCTCACTGCACAGCAGGCCAGCAGTTAGCCGAGTTCGTCCATGTTGAGGCACTGAGTGACGTGCCTCGACTGGCTGCTGTTCACCGCACCGTCTCTTCTCAGTATTTGAACGGCAAATGTGAAAATTCAGCGATTTTGAATAAAAATTATCTAAAACTGGTGAAGTTAAATGGAAAATAACTTTACAGTATAATCACTGGATACATTTAACAATTTAATATATATATTTTTCTTTTTAAATTTTTTTTCTTTCCATGATGGCAGGTGAGGCCCCGCCTCACTTGCCTCTAGTGACTGCACGTCACTGATATATATATATATATATATATATATATATATATATATATATATATATATATATATATATATATATATATACTGTATATATATATATATATATATATATATATATATATATATATATATATATATATATATATATATATATATATATATGCTGTATTTATAGATATCTACATCCTGAAAATATGCAAACAAAACTGTGTTTAGATAATTGATACTTCAAACTTGCATAAATAAATACTAAGGAATATAAAATGACTTGGCTTCTGAGAGTTTTAAAATGTAATGAATAAAATGCTAAAGTTGTTGATAAACAAGCAATTATTTTAATAATTAAATATGGTCAGTTTAAATGAATTACTAAGATAATTTAAAATCAATTATTTCAAATATGTTGAGTGTGAATGTTGTCTGTCTATCTGTGTTGGCCCTGCGATGAGGTGGCGACTTGTCCAGGATATACACCGCCTTCCGCCCGATTGTAGCTGAGATAGGCTCCAGCGCCCCCCCGTGACCCCGAAGGGAATAAGCGGTAGGAAATGGATGGATGGATGGATGTTTATTTTAATGTATAATTCTATGGCTGGATGTAATAAGGAGTCAGGAAAAAATACAAATAAAAATACAATTAATTTTGATGTTTTTAGCAAAATATAGTAAAAATGTATTTAGTTTTTTTATTTTTTTATTAATAAATAGAGTTATTTTTAGGTAAGATAAACATAATAATACAATTTATCTTTAGTCTGGATGATTTAGTTCTTGTCACCCTGTTGTCCTCCTGTCATGAAAAAAGGCTGTCCTTACTCAGGTCCGCATGGAGCTGGAGGGGGCGTAGCTTCCAGCTCCGGCTGAAAATCGGGAGATTTTCGGGAGAATATTTGTCCCGGGAGGTTTTCGGGAGAGGCGCTGAATTTCGGGAGTCTCCCGGAAAATTTGGGAGGGTTGGCAAGTATGTCGGGACAACACTATATGGGAATAATAGTTTCAAAGGCAAAACAAATCAGAGGTCCACCAGCATCTTATTGTTTTCATTATTTGTTTTTGAATGTATTCAACCTTGGAGATTCCATTATATTTTGGTTGCTACCAAATGTTTTCCCCGACAAAGTAATAACAATACTTTGGACATCTTATTTAAAGATTTAGCCTAAATATCTTGTTTTCTTTGTATTTTTTTTTTTTTACAAATAAACTAATTCCATTACCATGCTCTCCATATTTTACGTTTAACAAAGAGAGGCCAGCGGTTCTGCTCCACGTGTGCATGAGTGCTGCATATGTGCACGTGGTAACGTCACACGGGGGTGGTACCTCTTGTGGGTGGCCCCTGCAGTCTTTACAGATGAGTGGTGGGGAGGAGTAATGGTGGAAGACAGAACCAGAGAGATTGTCGATCATCAGCATCTCCCCTTCTAATGTATCCTTGATCAGGAGAGATACGCTGTCCAACCATTGGCTCTCCTGGAACACACACGTACAAACGCACACACACACACACACGTACACACACACACGTGCGTACACACAGACATACAGGGACACAGGCCAGCAGACCAGAATTGCACGCAGGCACAGAGGTGTGCACATGCCGACATGCGAGGACAGAGAACACGCAGGGAAATGCAAAGAAAGTCGTCAGGCTTCCGAAGGAATTCCTTTGAGCATGAAAAATACATTTCACCACATAACAGCCTTGGTTTTTTAAAGATCCCTACAAAACAACAATACTGTGTTGAATTTTTTACACACAGCTCTCATTAGTCGCTTCGAACAATGTGCGAGTTTAAAAAAGGCACACCCTTGAAATGGTTCAGGTCATATCTGACAAACAGAACTTTTAAGATCCAAATTGATGATTCGGCGTCGGCCTATGCTCCCTTGTCCTGTGGTGTGCCTCAGGGTTCAATCCTAGGACCAATCCTGTTTCCAGTGTACACCCTGCCCATTCAACACATTTAAAAAAATATATAATACATCATATCATCTTTATGCGGATGATACGCAAATCTACGTCCCTTTAAAAAAGAAAAGTGACACAAGTTTAAAATCACTTTTAAACTGTCTTGAGGACATAAAAGCATGGTTGGCGGTAAACTTTCTAAACTTCAATGAGAACAAGACGGAAATCATTTTATTTGACTCCAAAGTCAAACAGAATGCTCCCCCCAGTGACCTGGACCCCCTGATGCCTTATTTCAAACCAACAGTCACAAATCTTGGATTTAAGTTCGACAAAGATTTAGGTTAACTCCGTTGTACGATGTAATTTTTATCATCCGAGACTTTTAGCAAAAATTAAATCAGTTTTATCTTTTAACGACTTTGAGCGGGTAATCCATGCTTTTATTTCATCACCTTTAGACTACTGCAACTCCCTCTACGTTGGAATGAACCAGGCCTCAATTGCTCAATTGCAGTTGGTCCAAAATGCTGCTGCTCGACTTTTAACTGGCACTGTTCAGTGCTAGACTGCTTCATCCCAAGTGCAGGACTAATAGACTAAAAAACTCCTTTGTCCCACACGCCATTAGACTGTACAACTCCTCTCTGGGGGTTAGGGGGGTACTAGGATGACAGGGGGTGCAAAACAATAACAGTGCAATACTTTTTCATAACATGGTCACTACTGCCTAGTTTCTCTTGTTATATTCTTATTTTACTGTTATATTTTTATTCTCATTGTTGCTTTTTATTTTTATTCTTATTGTAATATTTTTCTATTGTGTTTCCTTTATACTCACATTATTTACTTTTAACTTTTTAAATTCGATCTCAATTCTGTACACTGCTGCTGGAATTTGAATTTTCCTGAGGGAACTCTCCTGAAGGAATCAATAAAGTACTATATATCTATCTATCTATCTATCTATCTATCTATCTATCTATCTATCTATCTATCTAAAAAACATGAACAACATTACCCCCATTTTAGAATATCCCTTCACTGGCTCCCAGTTCATTTTAGAATTCATTTTTAAAATATTGTTGTCTGTTTTTAAATCTCTTAACAGATTAGCGCCACAATAGATGTCAGACCTTTTAAAAATGTACACCCCCACATAGGGATGATACTCGAAACCGGTTTTCTCGGTTGTTCGATAAGAAAAGAACCGAGTCCTTGGACTCGAATCCCTTTTTGAGAACCGGTACCCGTTATCGAGACCATTATAGTAAAGAAAAAGAGTTGGTTCTTTATTCGAATCCCTGGGACCAATCCCGTCCCGGCCTAGAAATGCCCTTTGAGACATCACAAGAAATGACGTCACGTAGCTCAGTCATTAGGCGCAGATAGGGAAAGCAGGAAAAACACTGGACCGGAAAAAGCGCTCCAAGGTGTTATAAAGTTCAAAACAAAAGGTATAATCCAATTAATAACTTTACTGAGAGATTTGAGCAGGGTACAAACACATGACCAACACTTTTACGACCAACCGGAAACATAGCAACCAGGCTAGCAACGCACCTCCTTTACGGCAGCTGTCGCAACGTTCTTAAAGCAACCGCAGCACATACATATATATATATATATCTACAACATATATGACACGATCTCCCTTTTTTAACTTTTGTTTTTCTTTCCTTGTAAACAAAACTAAATCACACTGTACATGTATTGTCTGTCTAATTATAAATAATGCAGACGAGGCGTGTTGGCTGAGTTCTTGACGTTTACTTTCACAGCGTGCTCATAACCTCATTCTTAGCTGCCGGCGTGACGACATGCAACAACACTTTTCGGGGCTACCGCGCATGTTCGTCACTCCCGTTGCATGCTGGGTAGTGTAGTTGTTATATTCCTAGCTCATAACATCACATCTTTCCCTCTATAAAGAAATAATGTTAACTCAATAAAGTGTATTTCTTTTTTTAGCTTTAACTTTTCATTTTTCAGCATTGTAACCACATTTGCAAACAACTTTTCTCTTCATAGAATTTTCTTTCAATAAAGAAATAAAGTGTCAAAGCATACAAACAGTTATGTCAAATAGCAGCAGAAGCGCACTTTTTGGAGAGCTGTATTATTTTCAGTTTTGTGCCCAAGGGACTGATTTTATTTAACACTATATTATTATTTATACACCTATAGTGATCACAGAAACAGGTTGTTTTTGTTTTACTGTATATATTTGTTTTTCTGAAAAATCCCACTTAATATACTTTGGGTAACAACAGTCAGTATTTATTTATTTTATTTTATTTTTTTAGGGGGGTGACAATCAATATTTATTTATTTATTAGATTTTATTTTTTTCTTATATAATAAAAGTGAGCTTTTGTTAAACCAAATATTGTGTGTTTTTTTCCATATACAACAACCTATCTGGACTCGATTAGAGAATCGATAAGGAATCGGTTCGATAAGAGGATTCGATAATAGGGTCAAACTCGATAATTTCTTATCAAACATCATCCCTACCCCCACAAGGTCTCTGAGGTCAGCTGATCAGTTTCTTCTCGTCGTCCCAAAAACCCGTTTAAAATCCAGAGGTGATCGTGCATTTTCTGCTCTGGCTCCAAAACTTTGGAACAATATCCCTCGTTATTCGGACGGCTCCCTCTTGAATGACTTTTTTTAAATCACGTCTTAAAACATATTTTTACTCTTTGGCTTTTAAACCAGCATAAGAGTTGCGTGATTTTAGTGTATTTTATTTTCTCTGATGTATTTTATGTATTTACTCTTTTATAGTTAAATGTTTTATACTACTGACTCTTCTAATACGTTTGTCTTAACATCTGTGCAGCACGTTGTGAAACTTGTATTGTTTTTTTGAAATGTGCTAAATAAATAATGTGGATTGGATTGGATCCACAACAAACCCTCTAGACAGATTCTGTTCACTGTTCTTTGGAGAAAACGAGTTCCTAACATTAAACCCTCATTAGCCACGTAACATCTTTTCCCATCTCAAAGGCGTGAGCACAGAGTGCTGCAATTACATCTGATAGATCACCTCATTGACTTAGTGCGGTACCTTGATGTAACACTTTGAGGTTTCAGCATTTGCTTTGAGCCCCGGGCGTAATTAGCTTTAAGACACCGAAGACTCAATCAGTCTTTTTGTTCACAAACTGCAACTAGGCCGTGTCACATACAAGAGAACTGTCTTTAAGAGATCCCAGCAGGCACAAGACATTGATACAACGTTGATTATACATACAGTCGTGGTCAAAAGTTTACATACACTTGTAAAGAACGTAATGTCATGGCTGTCTTGAGTTTCCAAAAATTTCTACAACTCTTATTTTTTTGTGATAGAGTGATTGGAGCACATACTTGTTAGTCACAAAAAACATTCATGAAGTTTGGTTCTTTTATGAATTTATTATGGGTCTACTGACATGACATGGACAAAGATAAGACCTTCTGGAGGAAAGTTCTGTGATCAGATGAAACAAAAAAATTTAGCTGTTTGGCCACAATACCCAGCAATATGTTTGGAGGAGAAAAGGTGAGGCCTTTAATCCCAGGAACACCATTCCTACCGTCAAGCATGGTGGTGGTAGTATTATGCTCTGGGCCTGTTTTGCTGCCAATGGAACTGGTGCTTTACAGAGAGTAAACGGGACAATGAAAAAGGAGGATTACCTCCAAATTCTTCAGGACAACCTAAAATCATCAGCCCGGAGGTTGGGTCTTGGGCGCAGTTGGGTGTTCCATTGATTGATTGATTGACTTTTATTAGTAGATTGCACAGTACAGTACATATTCCGTACAATTGACCACTAAATGGAAACACCCGAATACGTTTTTCAACTTGTTTAAGTCGGGGTCCACGTTAATCAATTCATGGTAAAACAGGACAATGACCCCAAACACATGTCAAAAGTGATAAAGGAATGGCTAAATCAGGCTAGAATTAATGTTTTAGAATGGACTTCCCAAATTGAAGTGAAGTGAAGTGAATTATATTTATATAGCGCTTTTCTCTAGTGACTCAAAGTGCTTTACATAGTGAAACCCAATATCTAAGTTACATTTAAACCAGTGTGGGTGGCACTGGGAGCAGGTGGGTAAAGTGTCTTGCCCAAGGACACAACGGCAGTGACTAGGATGGCGGGAGCGGGGATCGAACCTGGAACCCTCAAGTTTTTTTTTGTTTTTTTGTTGCTAAGTTGCTGGCATCGTCACTCTACCAACTGAGCTATACCGCCCCGTATAATGTTTAAGTCCTGACTAAACGGGTGGACAATGCTGAAGAAACAAGTCCATGTCAGAAAACCAACAAATTTAGCTGAACTGCACCAATGTTGTCAAGAGGAGTGGTCAAAAATTCAACCAGAAACTTGCCAGAAGATTTTGGATGGCTACCAAAAGTGCCTTATTGCAGTGAAAATTGCCAATGGGCATGTAACCAAATATTAACATTGCTGATTTGCTCACATTTTCGGTAGACCCATAATAAATTAAAAAAAGAACCAAACTTCATGAATGTTTTTTGTGACAAACAAGTATGTGCTCCAATCACTCTATCACAATGAAATAAGAGTTGTAGAAATTATTGGAAACTCAAGACAGACATGGCATTATGTTCTTTACAAGTGCATGCAAACTTTTGACCACGACTGTACATGTCCCTTAAAACTGACTTTGAGATATCGTTGCAAAATATTGTCAATTGAGACAACGTTGATGTCTAACGTTGCATCCACCTTGTTGGTTGGGAAATGACCAACTTTCAGTGGGTCAAATCAACTTAACAACCTGACATTGAATAAACGTTGTCAAAAAGCATGTTGTTTCAACGTTGTATTTGTGTTATAGGATATTGGTTGGGAAATTACCAAAATTCAAAGGTCAAATCAACGTCAGAACCCAACATTGATTAAACTTTGTAAAAAAGTATGTTGTTCCACCTTTAGGTTTGAGTTGCTCAACGTCAGGACTTAATTCCACAAGTCCTCAACGTTGTTTTAATGTCTTGTGCCTGCTAGAATATTAACTGTTCCAGCATGACACCTACATCTCCTAAAGCATAACATCCAGAAGTGTAACTCTGTTTATGTCCATGCATCTTTTTTTTGGACAACAGCGGTACCTCAACCTACGAACTCAGTTGATTCTGTCAACAGAGTTTGTAACTCAAAACACTCGCATCTCAAATTAGACATTAAACTTAAAACATCCTGTGCTCCCACCCCAATTTTGACATGAAACATGCCTCTTACAAAGAAAACCTAACATTTAGATACACACTATTGTCTAAAACATAGTACTATTTAATGTACTACACACAACTACATTAGTTGTATGAAATAATGTATTTTTTGTCAGTATGCATCATGAAAACAATAATGCTAAAAAAAATGTATCTGCATTGATAGTCCAACTCATAATGACTGGTATAGTATATATGGAGATGCTACTAATAACCGTATTTTTCGGAGTATAAGTCGCTCCGGAGTACAAGTCGCACCGGCCGAAAATGCACAATAAAGAAGGAAAAAAACATATATAAGTCGCACTGGAGTATTTGTCGCACTTTTTGGGGAAATGTATTTGATAAAACCCAACACCAAGAATAGACATTTGAAAGGCAATTTAAAATAAATAAAGAATAGTGAACAACAGGCTGAATAAGTGTACGTTATATGACGCATAAATAACCAACTGAGAACGTGCCTGGTATGTTAACGTAACATATTATGGTAAGAGTCATTCAAATAACTATAACATATAGAACATGCTATACGTTTACCAAACAATCTGTCACTCCTAATCGCTAAATCCCATGAAATCTTATACGTCTAGTCTCTTACGTGAATGAGCTAAATAATATTATTTGATATTTTATGGTAATGTGTTAATCATTTCACACATAAGTCGCTCCTGAGTATAAGTCGCACCCCCGGCCAAACTTTGAAAAAAACTGCGACTTATAGTCTGAAAAATACGGTAGTCATATCTTGAAATAGGACATATGACACAATCAAGTGTAAGCCACTGTGACTGTTAATGTTTTTTTTTATCATTAATGGCTGTGATGCAAATTATAAGTGATAACAATAAAGATACATATCATTTCTGGTATTGTAATTCATTTTGTTTGTTATTGTTGGATGCTTTTAATCACTAATACTGATGTTATTATTAATAATAGTGTTGCTGGTAATAATTTTTGGTTTTACTTTTTTGGTATTCTATTCAACTATTATCTTCTCAATTGCTTTTTATATTTTAATCTTAAATATTGTAAAATTGTAATTCCTTTTATTAGAATGATTAACATTATGAGTATTTTTTTTGTAAATAAAATAAAATAGTTTACTATTTACAATTTTATTTATTTTTTTAAATTTGCATTTACACTTGGGACCATACTCTTGTAGGTGTCTCCTACAGGCTGCTTCACTGTCATGTAACACTAAGAAGTGTCATTGTTGTTTATGTTGCAGACAGACGTCTTTGAGGGACGGATCGCAAGTTGACAAGATGGGTTTGCGTACCAAAAATAATCATATATACCGTATTTTTCGGATTATAAGTTGCTCCGGAGTATAAATCGCACCGGCCGAAAATGCATAATAAAGAAGGAAAAAAACATATATAAGTCGCACTAGAGTATAAGTCGCAATTTTGGGGGAAATTTATTTGATAAAATCCAACACCAAGAATAGACATTTGAAAGGCAATTTAAAATAAATAAAGAATAGTGAACAACAGGCTGAATAAGTGTACGTTATATGAGGCATAAATAACTAACTGAGAACATGCCTGGTATGTTAACGTAACATATTATGGTAAGAGTCATTCAAATAACTTTAACATATAGAACATGCTATACGTTTACCAAACAATCTGTCACTCCTAATCGCTAAATCCCATGAAATCTTCTTCCTCGGTGTCGCTTCTAAAAAACTCTGCCAACTCTTCTATCGGTACGTCTAGTCTCTTACTTGAATGAGATAAATAATATTATTTGATATTTTACGATAATGTGTTAATAATTTCACACATAAATTGCTCCAGAGTATAAATCCCCAAACTATGAAAAAAACTGCGATTTATAATCCGAAAAATACGGTATATATATAAAATCATCCAGTTTGTATAGTCAAGACGAGACAGAACGAGCTGAAACACAGCACACAGCATCGGCAGCTTTTTCATAATCTCATAGATAAATGTTCGTCCTTTGGATGTTTTTTTCTGGGGCTTGAGTGACACCGACTGGCGGTACTTTAGTCGGGCTGACTACATGGGTCAGCTAACTGATTGGACATGTTTTTAAAGGTTTGTTTCTTTGACCCGGTTGTCCGTTCCTTCTCTTTCGCACTAACGTTCTCAGTTCCGATGGTTGGAGGGCAGTCTTGTGTTGATCTTTGGCTGTGGACAATTACGACTTCAACCGGCTGCAGAGACGCTCGTAACTCAAATTATGCTCGCAAACTGAAGCATGACAAAAAGTCAGCTCGTATCTCAAAATACTTGGGGTACCACTGTATTACCACTGTATTACACTCGTGGTCCAGCACACTGATGCGGACCAATATTTAAAAATATATACTTTCACAGTGGAATGATCATAATTAAATCTAAAATTATTTTTGTATTTATTTTCCCTAAATATCTAAAAGTATTATGCTCGTTCCAGTGCTGTTGTTTTTAGTTTTAGTTTTTATCCAATCAGAATTCAGCTAGCTTATGTTGCCATGCTGTACAAAATCTGCCTGGGGCCTTCAGAATCAACAATGCGGGCGTCCGTGCACTGTAAGTGAACGGGGACATACAATTGATAGACAATTGCGATAGCCACTCAGATCATGAGTTGTTGTCAGTAAGGCCTTCTAGATGGCCTAAGGTGACATATACGCGTCCTGTGATTGGACACTCATCGGGACCGTTAGCGAACGAATTTGAGAACACATACAGTTGATAGACAGTTGCGATAGCCAATCAGATCACAAGTCGTTGACAGTAGCCTATCTAAGTAGCCTGATGTTAACGAGACTGTGATTGGATACTCACTTGTCATTAGAAAGTGAGTATCCATTCACAAGTTTCAATTTAGCAGGAAGCGGGAAGTGTTGCGTCGTAGCCAGACCGGGTTAGCAGTGAAGGAGAACAAAACGTTGATTAGGTGGCAAATATATATTTGCAAGGCCATTTTCAAGAAGGATATTTAAAGAGAAACTACATCTTGTGATACGATGTCGGCCAACCCCGGAAGCTAGCTCAGCTGTTCTGGCGATGAAATGGGGAAACGCCCGCCGTTTCCACTCGAATAAGCCGACGACGAGGGGTACCACTGGCTTATACGGCGTCGAAAAGGTTCTAAAAATTGTGAGTTCAAATATTGTATTTTTTTTACTTTTAATATATTTTTTGCAATTTAAATGCGTTTTAATTGTTTTTTAAATGCGTCAGAAAATAACCCATTTTGTACACTGTTGATTTGTTTCAATACAGGGGCGTAATTGTGTTTCTGTATAGTATTTCTCCAGCAATGGTCATGTGGGTACATAAATTATGGTATTTTGAGAGGTAATCATTGAAGTCGGACATAACTGAAGGCCTAGGTGGGAAACACAAGGCCCGCTACTGTGGTTTCATTTGCTTAGTGTTTGTTGACACCAATTTTTTTGTTGCAAGACATAAGGGTTGCCAAGCTATTATGAAATATAAATGATATTATGACATTTAATGACAAAACATTTACTCATTAAAATTGCAATTTTATTGACTATAATTTACTATTTAATATGTTTACTATTTTGTCTTGCCTCAACAATACAAATGTATTATCATTTTAATACAACCCTTTTTTTTTTCCTACAATGTCTTTCTTCCTCATAATTTAAACATGTTTCTCTAGTACTCCCTCACAGTGCTTTCCCAATAGTATACTGTAAGTAAACTGCCAAACAATGCCTCAATTTGGCAGCAACGTGCACACACAGCAGAATCAGTTACAAGATACTCTGTAGTGTGTTGGTGGCTGTATATAAAAATTATGTTTGATTGACTGTGGTGGCCTATTGGCTGGCTTCCATTAATAACTGTATTAGTGGACAACAATAGGGTCCGTCTGCTGGGAGTTGAGGTTGGGGTAAAGAGAGAGAGCTGAAATTAATTACAACCTCTATCTGACGGTCACTGGCTGAGCTATTGTCTCTGCTCTCCTATTTCCTTTACTCTTTCTAACAGTGTGTGTGTGTGTGTGTGTGTTCTTGTATTTCTATCCTTCTTGAGACATCAACAAGGAAAAGTACCTTCCGTATGAGGACCGGTGAACAAGTTAGGACCGAAATCATGGTCCTAATACGGAAAACCATTGCATCTAATAGAGAGCCAAATACTAGAGTCTGTGAACATTGCTCCAAAGTCAGGATTTTTTGTGGATTAAATGTACAAAAGTAAACATTGACAGGTGCAAAGGCAGCAATATATGATAAAACAAGACGGCACGCCCCTATTTATCCCCGAAAAAACCCGCCAGTTAAACGGCTGATTTTACGACTTCCAGTGCTGACGTAAGACAACCCGCGTCCCATATGTGACCATAAGATGAACAAATACACAACGGTGCTAAGACCATAGTGGCCATTAACAGTTAGCTTCTTCAGCTGGGTTGCCCAAAGTGTGGCACGGGGGCCATCTGTGGTCCGTGACTCGTTTGTCTTCGGCCTTAAGCACATTACAAAAAAATAGAGATCTCATTTGCACCTCAAGTGGTTACATCTTTCAAAATTATTGTGGTCCCAAAAAGAAGGGATTTTTTTCAAATTGACTGTGTGTCGGTTTTAAAAGTGCTCCCCCTCTGGTCAACATATGAAATAACAAGTGTCGGTAAAAATTTGAATTGCTCCCTCTCTAGTCAACATATGTAATATGGGGTTCAACTGTGGAACAGCTTGGATGATTCCTTAAAATGTTGCAGTTCCATTCACACATTTGAAAAACACTTTAAGACCAATGTCTTAAAAAAAATATATCACTCTTGAATCAATACAGTAGTTAATACTATGATCAATGTTAATTAAAATACTAAATGTGGGATATAAATAATAATGGAAGTATAATTGTTTGTATATACCGGTAGTATATAATTGGTACAAAGGTTTAACACGTGTACAAGGATATTTCACATGCCTTTACTGTGTATATAATTGAACTGTGTTTATGTTGTGTATAATGTGTATTTTTAATATGTTGTACAAAGGACATTTCATAATTTTCGGAAGTTCATCTTGTACTTGACATTGTTTATAGGGTTAGGCGCAATAAGTGTTCAACTTCAGCCTAAACCTTTTCGGTCTGCAACATTTTCATTTTCAATTTATGAATGTACAACTGTTTGTTTATTTTGTTGACGATTGACCGAAGAATAATAAACTACTAATAACAAGTGTGTGTAATAAATTGAAATGCGCCCCTTTTGGCCAAAATTAATTAAAAACATTTTTATAAATATTTATATAAAGACATACTGTAATAACTTGAAGTAAATAATGAAGATTAAAAACCAATTACAAACAAAAAATAAAAAAATAACTAAAAGCAGTGTTTTTCTCACAATGTGTCAACTTTTTTCTTATAAAATTGGGAACAATTTCTCATATTCTTTCTGTTTCTGTAATATTGCCATATTTTCTCGTAAAATTCTGACTTTTTAAAACAAAATGGTGACAAAATTCTGACTTTTATCACAATATTGCCAATGTTTGAGTTGTTCTTGTAAAATATAACTTTTGTCAAAATTTTGCCAAGTAAAATTCAGATTATTATTATAATATTGCCACAATTTTAAAGTTTACTAAAAGCTTACTTTTTCTGTATTTGCATAGTATGTATATGTTATTAATGTTGTAAATACAAATCTTTATACATCTAGAAAGGTTCGTCCAAAAGAGGTAGGCATTTTTCGGAGGTCTCAAGAAGGTAAGAAATACAAGAATGTGTGTGTGTGTGTGTGTGTGTGTGTGTGTGTGTGTGTGTAGCCCCTGTGCTATCTATAACAAGTGTTTCACCACAGTCAAAACTTCCCAGAGTAACCGCACAGTGGAGAAGATTGCCTGGAGAACTCAATAGATTAGATCAATCAATCTAATCTCGTAAAAGAGCGGGATGGATTGGGAAGGATTACAGGTATGTAATCTCACCAATGCTTTCTATTAAACCCCAAGATGAGGCGACCTCTTAAGGCGTGCTTTAGAAAGTCATGAAGGTAAGAGGCATCATTGGTGTCGTAAACAATATCGGCACTAGAGGCGGGAATCTTTGGGCACTTCACAATCCGATTACGGTTCACGAGTTACAATTGGATTAAAAATTGAATATTGACGCATCTTTCATTTACCGTATTTTTCGGACCATAGGGCGCACCGGAATAAAAGGCGCACTGCCGATGAGCGGGTCTATTCAGGTCTTTTTTCATACAAAAGGCGCATTAATGGGGTAATATTAGGATTTTTTTTCTAAATTTAAAACACTTCCTTGTGGTCTACATAACATGTAATGGTGGTTCTTTGGTCAAAATGTTGCATAGATTATGTTTTGCAGATCATCTTCAAGTAGCTTTCTGAGCGTCTCTTCAGGATGCACCGTTTTATGGGCGGTCTTATTAACGTGGCTCACCTTTTCTCCGTCATCTTTGTTGTAGCGGTGTAGCGTGCAAGGACGGTAGTGGAAGAAGTGTCAAAAGATGGAGCTAACTGTTTTTATGACATTCAGACTTTACTTAAATCAATAACGGAGCTGCAGCATCTCATCCGTGGCTCACGAGTGCAACAACAACGCCGGAAATTTGTCCCGTGAAAAACCGTCTGACTGGAACTCTTTAATAACGAAAGTTCCGTTGGTGAATTATGTAAACCCCTTACAGTTTTTAGCGCTTTCATAGCCAGTCTACTGACAGATATAACTTTACGCTACTTTATATTAGAAATGGCAACAGCGGAAGATGAATGCCACATAATAAAGTAGAGAAAAACTACGGTGTCTTCACGGACTACAATGGCAGACGCGCGCAAATTTTCAGGACTTATGCAGATCCCAAATACAGATCAGCAGGTACCAGAAGTTAAGAAAAGTTGGTTTTGCATAATATTGCGAAACAAAACGCCAGATAATGTCTGCTAATGGGTGCCATTTTGCGGTCCTTATACACAAACCATAATAATACTCGTATGTTTAATGTGGCGACAATCCATCAAGCGGTGCGGCTTCATAGCTTACCAAAGTCGTACTAAAACATTTTAATAGATTTTTGAGCGCCGTGTGTAATGTTCTATATTCTCAATGGAACATTTAACGTTTTGGAGTTGTTTATTGGCGTATCTCTTATGTGTGACTGCCGTCTACTGATCACACTTATCATTACACCATGTACCAAAGATAATAGCTTCGAGGTGGGTAAGCACAACCAGAATTATGCCGTACATTAGGCGCACCGGGTTATAAGGCGCACTGTAAATTTTTGAGAAAATTAAAGGATTTTAAGTGCGCCTTATAGTCCGGAAAATACGGTATATACATTGATGCAGTTTTACATTTCTTTTCGTTTCACTAAATAAGCGTTTATCATTTGCAATTCTTAAAAAACAGTGCATTTGTTATAGGAAACAATTAATAATTATTATTAAATCATTGAATTAATTCCTATATTTATTAAATTAATGGAAATGTGCGCAAAACTGGAACCTAAGTGCCCGTTAATAAAGAAGCTGGTCGGATCTCTCGGTGAGGTGGCTGACTGCAAATTTTAGAACTGTCTGCAGTATTTTATTCACAATAAATACATCGATTATCAAAGTTTACTAATCGATTCTAATCGTCCATGTCCGAATTGCGATGCATATACAAATCCATTATTTCCCATACCTCTAGGCAGCACCCCGAAGAGATAAGAGTGAATGTTGCCCTTTTTCAGAACTGAATGACGTACATCTCATAATTATACCGTATTCCAGTCTAAAACACAACATTAATAAAGATAAACATGTATCATACATCGTTATAGTTGCATATTAATTATATATAAGAAGTATCCAAGGCAGAAACCTATCAGACTTCCAGTAACAAACGTGTCAGCTTCATTGAATTGACTGTGTCAAGATTTTGACTTCATGAATTATTGTGGCCCACAAGTGTCGACATAAAACCAATTACCTCTCCACATCAAATTAAAGTCAGCATAAGTCTATCCTGGACAGTTAATAATAAACAGGTAAGTTTATTCATACCTACCAAGACTTTTCTAACATTACACACAACAAATAAAAGTATGTAGGATTCGTGCTGATATCAGCCAATACTCAAGGCTCCAATATTAGTATTGTATCGAAAGTTTACTGTATTTTCTGGACTATAAGCTGGACTATTTTTTCCTACGCTTTGGACCCTGCATTTTATTAAACGGTGAAGCTAATTTATGTATTTTTTGATATTTCCAATTTTACTCAATAACAGTCGCAATTTTACAAGAAAAGCTTAACATTTTGGCAATTCTATGAAAAGAGACGTAATTTCATTCGACAAAAGTCACACTTGTATAAGAAAACTTAAAAATGTTGGCAATATTATAATAATAATCGGAATTTTACTTGGCAAAATTACGACAAAAGTCATAATTTTACTCAAAAAAATATACACTATTTTACAAGAACAACACAAACATTCGCAATATTGTGGTACAAGTCAGAATGTTATCTGACAAATGTCACCATTTTGCTTTAAAAATTTTACGAGAAAATATTGCAATCTTACAGAAACAGAAATAATATAAGAAATTGTTCCCGATTTTATAAGAAAAAAGTCGACCCATTGTGAGAAAAACACTGCTTTTAGTTATTTTTATTTTTTATTTTTTTTTGTTTGTAATTGGTTTTTAATCTTCATTATTTACTTCAAGTTATTACAGTATGTCTCTAAATACATATCTATTTAAATTTTTTAAATTTATTTTGGCCAAAGGGGGCGCTTTTCAATTTCTTCCACTTACTTGTTATTACATATGTTGGCCAGAAAGGGGGAGCACTTCAAATGTTTACACACACTTGTTATTTCATATGTTGACCAGAGGGGGAGCACTTTTTTAAACACAGTCAATTTGGAAAATCCCTCTTTTTTGGGATCACCCTAATTTTGATAGATTTCACCACCAGGGGTGCAAATGAGATCTCTATTTGTTTTTTTATGTGCTTAAGACCGATGACAAACGAGTCACGGACCACAGATGGACCCTGTGCCACACTTTGAGCAACCCAGCTGTAGAAACTAACTGTTAATGGCCACTATGGTCTTAGTACCGTAGTGTATTTGTTCATCCTATGGTCACATATAGGACGCGGGTTGTCTTTAAGCCGTAAAATCAGCTGTTCACCTGGCGGGTTTTTTCGGGGATGAACAGGGAAGTCCTTCTTTAGCTGCCGTCTTGTTTTATCATATATTGCTGCCTTTGCGCCTGTCAATGTTTACTTTTGTATGCACATTAAATCAACAAAAGAAATCCTGACTTTGGAGCAATGTTCACGGACTCTAGTATTTGTTTCTCTATTAGATGCAATGGTTTTCCGTATTGCATATTTGCCAACCTTGAGACCTCCGATTTCAGGAGGTGAGGGGTGGGGGCGTGGTCGGGGGTGGGGCAGGGCGTGGTTGGGGGCGTGGTTAAGAGGGGAGGATCAGCTAGAATTCACCAAGTCAAGTATTTCACACACACATATATATATATATATATATATATATATATCCTTAAAATATGCAAACAAACTGTGTTTAGATAATTGATACCTCAAACTTGCATCAATAAATATTAAGGAATATAACATAACTTGGCTTCTGAGAGTTTCAAAATGTAATGAATAGAATGCTAAATTTGTTGATAAACAAGCAATTATTTTAATAATGAAATATGGTCATTTTAAATGAATTATTATGATAATTTAAAATCAATTATTTCAAATATGTTTATTTTAATGTATAATTCTATGGCTGGATGTAATAAGGAGTCACGAAAAAATACAAATAAAAATACAATTAATTTTGATGTTTTTAGCAAAATATAGTAAAAATGTATTTAGTTTTTTTTTTTTTTTTTAATTAATAAATATATTTATTTTTAGGTCAAATAAACATTATAATACAATTTATCTCTAGTCTGGATGATTTAGTTCTTGTCACCCTGTTGTCCTCCCGTCATGAAAAAAGGCTGTCCTCACTCAGGTCCGCATGGAGCTGGAGGGGGCGTGGCTTCCAGCTCCGGCTGAAAATCGGGAGATTTTCGGGAGAATATTTGTCCCGGGAGGTTTTCGGGAGAGGCGCTGAATTTCGGGAGTCTCCCGGAAAATTCGGGAGGGTTGGCAAGTATGCCGTATTGGGACCATGATTTATTTCCTGGAAGGTACTTTTCCTTGTTGATGTCTCAAGAAGGGTAGAAATACAAGAACAAGAACAAACAAACACACACACACACACACACACACACACACACACACACACACACACACACACACACACACACACACACACACACACACACACACGCACGCACACACACACAACCTAAACCCTGCCACTGAAGAAATTGCAGCAGTCTGCCAGATCCCTTACAGCAAATCACTTGAGAGAGCGATAGATAACGAAGGAGAGACGAGGAGGATTCACTCGGTGCGTTTTCCCTCGTCTGCAATAAGTTCCTTTGTCAGCTATCACTGAGCTAAAAATGGCTCCATGTGAAACGAAGGTGAAAAGCAGCCAATGAGTCATCTTAACGCGTGTTGATATCAGCGTGAGCATCTTGCGCCATGACCGAGCGTCAGGCTGTGCCTAAAAACAAAAGGGAGGGACCAAGAAGTCTAACCCTGCAAAATCCTGACTGTCCCCTTAGGCTTCTAACTCCAACTCTTGCACACCCACAGAAAGACACTCACCTGTGCTGGTGAGTACATCGGCCGGTTGGAGTCGGCGGTGTTGTACGGCGCCCCGTGCGCGCCGGCCCCCATGCGCGTCCTCCCTCCTCCGTCCTTTCTGTTGGCCTCGGCGTCGGCTCCCAGTCCGACCGCGCCTTTGTCCAGCCCTCCGCCACCCCCGCAGCCGGGGGCGCCCATGCAACAGAGGGTGCCCTGGGCCAACTCCAGCTCAATTTCTGCATCCATCTCCGCCTCCTCTTGGGCCTCCTTGTTGGAGTCGTCCAGGTGCTTCATCAGCACGGCCACCACCACATTGATGAGCACGAACTGGGCGGTGAGCACGAAGGAGACAAAGTACATGGGCGAGATGAACTGAAGGCTGGGATTGCATGCATAGTCCACGTCTGTGCCGTGGTCTGGTGGGCACTCCCGCAACGTGTCCTGGGGTGGAAGACACAAAGAAAAGGAAGACAGCTCAGCGGGCGAATATTTTTGGAAAAATGTTTCAGGAAGCAACATTGAAAAAGGTGCTATTGTTCAATATTGTGGTTGTACTGCAGAGAACTGATGGGTGTTTCAACTATTCATGATATTTAAAGGGGAACATTATCACCAGACCTATGTAAGCGTCAATATATACCTTGTTGTTGCAGAAAAAAGACCATATATTTTTTTAACCGATTTCCGAACTTTAAATGGGTGAATTTTGGCGAATTAAACGCCTTTCTAATATTCGCTCTCGGAGCGATGACGTCACAATGTGACGTCGCATCAGGAAGCAATCCACCATTTTCTCAAACACCGAGTCAAATCAGCTCTGTTATTTTCCGTTTTTTCGACTGTTTTCCGTACCTTGGAGACGTCATGCCTCGTCGGTGTGTTGTCGGAGGGTGTAACAACACGAACAGGGACGGATTCAAGTTGCACCAGTGGCCCAAAGATGCGAAAGTGACAAGAAATTGGACGTTTGTTCCGCACACTTTACCGACGAAAGCTATGCCACGACAGAGATGGCAAGAATGTGTGGATATTCTGCGACACTCAAAGCAGATGCATTTCCAACGATAAAGTCAAAGAAATCTGCCGCCAGACCCCCATTGAATCTGCCGGAGTGTGTGAGCAATTCAGGGACAAAGGACCTCGGTAGCACGGCAAGCAATGGCGGCACTTTGTTCCCGCAGACGAGCGAGCTAAACCCCTGGATGTCTTGGCTCACACCGTCCCGAAGATGATCAAGAGAAGAATATCGACCCTAGCTTCCCTGACCTGCTGACATGAGGGTATGTCTACAGAATATATTAATTGATGAAAATTGGGCTGTCTGCACTCTCAAAGTGCATGTTGTTGCCAAATGTATTTCATATGCTGTAAACCTAGTTCATAGTTGTTAGTTTCCTTTAATGCCAAACAAACACATACCAATCGTTGGTTAGAAGGCGATCGCCAAATTCGTCCTCGCTTTCTCTCGTGTCGCTGGCTGTCGTGTCGTTTTCATCGGTTTCGCTTGCATACGGTTCACACCGATATGGCTCAATAGCTTCGATTTCTTCTTCAATTTCGTTTTCGCTACCTGCCTCCACACTACAACCATCTGTTTCAATACATGCGTAATCTGTTGAATCGCTTAAGCCGCTGAAATCCGAGTCTGAGTCCGAGCTAATGTCGCTATAGCTTGCTGTTCTTTCCGCCATGTTTGTTTGTGTTGGCTTCACTATGTGACGTCACAGGAAAATGGACGGGTGGTTAAAATCAGGCACTTTGAAGCTTTTTTTAGGGATATTGCGTGATGGGTAAAATTTTGAAAAAAAATTGGAAAAATATAATAAGCCACTGGAAACTGATTTTTAATGGTTTTAACAATTCTGAAATTGTGATAATGTTCCCCTTTAATAAGGTCAAGGACGGTAAAGAATCTGGGTATTATCTTTGACCCAACTCTCTCGTTTGAGTCACACATTAAGAGTGTTACTAAAACGGCCTTTTTTCATCTCCGTAATATCGCTAAAATTCATTCCATTTTGTCCACGAGCGACGCTGAGATCATTATTCATGCATTCGTTACATCTCGTCTCGATTACTGTAACGTATTATTTTCGGGTCTCCCCATGTCTAGCACAGTGGTTCTTAACCTTGTTGGAGGTACCGAACCCCACCAGTTTCATATATGCGCATTCACCGAACCCTTCTTTAGTGAAAAATAAAATGTTTTTTTTCTTAATTTAATCTTAATTTATAAATATTAATCATGACATGATGTTATTATATTGAAGAAATACTAAAAAATATATATTTTACAAACAGAAAGTTACAGGAATGTACACATGATCCCATGTTTACATCTCATTGTGCAACATGTGAATGTTTTAGTGGGAACTAAATGCAATATCTGAAAGGGGTACAAATTATTTCCAAAGCAGGACCCCCACCCAGACATACAATACTAGTGCACAGCTCATGAAAAACAATATATTTTGTTATTGTTATTGTACGTGGGCCAAAACAATTATATTAGAAAATAATCTAATGGAAATGACTGCTGTCATTTGATTATAATAGTAAAACGTTTAACTTGTTATTTAGTCAGGTTTGGGACAGGTGTGCTGCTGGTGTGACCACAGTGCATGTGCACGTCTGACGTCGCTCACATGTGCTCCACTGAATGCTCAAGGAGTTTTTACGTTTGCTCATACTTATGGAAAATTAAAGGGAACATTGTTTGGAGGTATCCATATGTGGGTTTACCCACATATGCGGTCCTCTCCAAGGTCCCTCATAGTCATTCACATCGACGTCCCACTGGGGTGAGTTTTTCCTTGCCCTTATGTGGGCTCTGTACTGAGGATGTCATTGTGGCTTGTGCAGCCCTTAGAGACACCTGTGATTTAGGGCTATATAAATAAACATTGATTGATTGATTGATACAGTCAGGATCAAAAGTTTACATACACTTGTAAAGAACATCATGTCATGGCTGTCTTGAGTTTTCAGTACTTTCTACAACTCTTATTTTTTTTGTGATAGAGTGATTAGAGCACATACTTGTTGGTCACAAAAAACATTCATGAAGTTTTTTTTTTCCTGAAAATGTGAGCAAATCTGCTGGGTCAAAAGTATACATACAGCAATGTTAATATTTGGTTACATGTCCCTTGGCAAGTTTCACTGCAATAAGGCACTTTTGGTAGCCATCCACAAGCTTCTGGCAAGATTCTGGTTGAATGTTTGACCACTCCTCTTGACAAAATTGGTGCAGTTCAGCTAAGTTTGTTGGTTTTCTGACATGGACTTGTTTCTTCAGCATTGTCCACACGTTTAAGTCAGGACTTTGGGAAGGCCATTCCAAAACCTTAATTCTAGCCTGATTTAGCCATTCCTTTACCACTTTTGACGTGTGTTTGGGGTCATTGTCCTGTTGGAACACCCAACTGCGCCCAAGACCCAACCTCCGGGCTCATGATTTTAGGTTGTCTTGAAGAATTTGGAGGTAATCCTCCTTTTTCATTGTCCCATTTAAAGCACCAGTTCAATTGGCAGCAAAACAGGCACAGAGCATAATACTACCACCACCATGCTTGACGGTAGGTATGGTGTTCTTGGGATTAAATGTTGTGTTTTAGTGTGTTCCTGCCTTCTTTTTTGTCTGCACCTGTGTTTTTAGTGATTCGTCCTCGGCGAGGGGCGGACCTCGAGGCACACCTGCTCGCAATTAGCCCGCCAGTATTTAGGCTTGTCACCTACAGCTTGACCTTGCTGGTTATTGTGTCCTGAACTACACTCGCGCATGCACCTGCTTTCATCACCAGACCTGGTACGTTGTCCCTACTTAGTCCTGAATTCCCTAACCTCTTCTGTCTTTATTTCCTAGCCCCCCTGAGGTAAAAGGGATTCTTTTGTTGGAATCTTGCCCTGCTCAGTGCGCCTTGGCCTTTTCTCCTGCTGACCTCTGAGGAACCTATTTTGTCCAGGTTACTTGGTGTGCGCTTTTGCCCCATCGCCCTTAGTTATCCCTTTTTGTCTAATTCAATTTTTTTCCATTTTTGTAATTCCATCTTGTCTCATGTCTCTGCATCCTGGGGTCACCCCCCTCTTAACCAATACCTTAACATTAAAGGCCTCACTTTTTCTCCTCCAAACATATTGCTAGGTATTGTGGCCAAACAACTCAATTTTTGTTTCATCTGACATCACATGGACAAAGATAAGACCTTCTGGAGGAAAGTTATGTGGTCAGATGAAACAAAAATTGAGCTGATATGTAAACTTTTGATCGCGACTGTATATTACAAACAACTGTCTGTGTGACACAGAGTAGCTAAACTTGTAAACTATATTACCTTTCATAACACGTTTCAAATTTAATATTTTTCAAGCAATGAGTAATGACTTAGGGCCGATTCTCCCATGGGCTTAAGTGAAAAGAGATGCAGAACTGCGCGGCATTCTCCCCCTCAAACTAAGTCACTGCACGCCTTCATCCAAGATGCACGATTTTGGGAGGAGTAACTCTTGAATATGGACGTTCCCTGTCAAATATTCCAACCGTCACCTGACACTGATGAGGCTCCACGCTTCTTAAGCCAGCGCAACCTGCGTTCCAGGGCCATAACGTAGCCCCCTGTATGGTACAGTAAGCCTACATGTCTCGAGCTCTCTCCCTTTGTGCATTCACTGTCTCTGTGTTTCTCTTGTGCTCATCGTCTTGTTTCCTGTGTCGTCATCCCGCAGCGTTCCTCCGTTTCCTGGTTTCGAACAGTGTGTCTCGTCTCCCTGAATTCCCTCTAGTTCCCTGGCTGCCTTCCTGGAACTCGACCTCTCGCCTTGACACGGACCTTTGCGCCTCGCTCCTGCCCCTGACCTCTTGCTTGCCCACGGACCTCCGAGACTGCCTTGCCCTCCCTGACTTCCGCATCTCGCTCAACACGCACCTTCAACAACCCCTGGTAACACACAACACATAGTCACACCATACACTTCTTGATTTATTACGCCTCGAGCTAAACAACGTCCCTGCTTCTGTACCGTCTTCTTCTTCCCCTGTACCATAACACAAATGTTGGTCTTCTGCGTATTCTTCCATTAACTAAAAGGAGACCTATTATGCAAAATCAACCTTTCTTACCAATTGGTACCTGTTTTGGTGTATTTGGGATTTGCATAAGTCCCAACAATCTTAAATCAAACCATGGAGGCATTGCAGAGATATTTATAAAACAATCTTGCCTTCCTTCATACTTCCGCTAAACCCTACGTGTCAAAGTCAAGGCCCGCGGGCCAAATCCGGCCCGCGAATGAATTATCTATGGCCCCCGGGATGAGTTTTGATTAGTATTAGAACCGGCCTGCAGGCCGCAGACGCCTGCTGCTGTTTTGCACACACCAATACTTTATCAGTCTTGGTGCTAGGAATTTTCAAAATGGGTTCCCATCAAGTCATAAAAATGGGGTCCCACAGTCAATTTTTTGGGGTCCCACTTTTTTGTAGCCGTTTTGAAAAATAATGATAAATGTATGCATTATCCTGTTATATCTCACATTCTATATTGTGTTTTGGAAAAAGGTTGTCATAAATGTTGCTTGATTCTTTAAAAAAAAATTATACAAAACATGCATATTTAAATTAATTCAGTTATAAACATTAGTGAAGTGAAGTGAATTATATTTATATAGCGCTTTTTCTCTAATGACTCAAAGCGCTTTACATAGTGAAACCCAATATCTAAGTTACATTTAAACCAGTGTGGGTGGCACTGGGAGCAGGTGGGTAAAGTGTCTTCCCCAAGGACACAACGGCAGTGACTAGGATGGCAGAAGTGGGGATCGAACCTGCAACCCTCAAATTGCTGGCACAACCACTCTACCAACCGAGCTATACCGCCCCAATTAATTATTTAATAAACTTAACCGCTGCTTGTATTTTTGTTTCTATATTTTTATTGCAATATTTTCAGAATGTGTTTGTTCTATTTTTGGCCAAAGTAAGACAAAGAAAACAATCCGAAGTTGTCTTTATTTTTTAGTTTTAATGCCATGATTTTAATAGTCCGGCCCGCGTGTGCACAGATTTTCCTCCATGTGGCCCTTGAGCTAAAATGAGTTTGACATCCCTGCTAAACTATCCGTTTGGAATTTTCCCCATTAGTGACATTTTTCCTGTCATTGACATCAGTGGATATCTCCAATGATGGGAAATATTTACCCAAAGAGTCAGCCATTGTTGCCTGACGCTGTAGTCAAAGAGCTCCTTCTTTTTCTATATTCTCTTGTTGTGGGGGAGACTGGCTCCTACATGCACAAGCATCCTCCGCTGTTGCCATTTCAAATACAAATTAGCGTGTAGTTTGAACTTAATCTGTTAGTAGATTCGCTATGGAAGCACTAAAAACTACAACGAACATGCATCATTTTATTACATGTTATGCAGACACAAGGAAGTGTTTTAAATGTAAAAAAAAATCATAATATGTGTCAACAATGGGACTATGGGGTGTTTTGTTTTCCCGGAATGCAAAGGAAAGTTGGAGCGGGCAAGGCGTGAAGGTAAGGACATATTTTATTATTACTATAAAAAAAGGAACAAAAGGTGCGCACAAGGCGGAAGTACAAAAACTTGGCTAATGAAACAAAAACTTGCACAAAGGCAGAAACTATGAACATGAAGCAAAACTCTTTAACTGTGACATGAAAAAACAAAAATTACGTGGCATGGCAAGAAGCATAACTATGAACAGGCATGAGTATCAGAAGTAGCATGAAGTGAGCAAAGGTAATGTCGCCAGGCTGACTGCCTGGCAACTACATGTTTAAATACTGGTGACATGATTAGTGAAAACAGGTGCGTGACTCAAAATGTGAAACAGGTGAAACTAATGGTTGCTATGGTGACAAAACAAGGGAGTGGAAAAAGCAGGAACTAAGTGTACAAAACCCAAACAGAACATAACTTAAACTAAAACATGATCACAGACATGAAAATATGACCCCTTTAAGTACTTTTGTTCTTACGTGCCACGGCATTGGAATATGTCCAGTACCCTGGGAAATGCACATCAGTGTCTCTTGAGTCCAACCACAGCGGAAGGGTACCACATGCATGTCAGCCATTTTTGGATATCCTGATGCTAACTACTTAAATGCATCTGGACCGTGATCATTAAACTATAAGACTATTTAATACAACATACATAGATAATGTAGTGTCTACCGTTTTTTTTTTGGACAGTTATTGTCACATAAGCACACACACACACAGTTCTAGCAATCCCCTTAAACATTTGAACTAAACAGAACTCTTACCATCACAAATAACATTTGTATGGTTATAATAACAAGTGAAACAAATGTTCATCTATGGATTAATATTCATATCCAACCATGAAGAAGAAGCTGTTGTAGCGTGCGTACACACACTACATCACCATGGTGACACACACGTTCACGTGACAAGGACTGCCTCGAAAAATATCACTTTTTGAAATTGAAAGTGTTATCTTTTTTATGGATTTTTTTTATGGAGTTCAATGACATTAACACTCCTTGATTATGCTCCACAACGGGAAAAAAGGCGTCATGGCAAAGTCCGTCTCATTTGTAATGAGCCCGTCTTTATTCAAGACTTAAGCACTTTTGGCCTAATTTGTGCGGGATTGGTGTGTCCGCAGGCTGGATGGAAGATAACGAGAACTAATGTGACATTGTGTTTTCTCGAGGAGGTACAATTATCTCACCCGGACTGCAAGCCCTCTGAGCTTTTTTTCGATTGATTGAAACTTTTATTAGTAGATTGCACAGTACAGTACATATTCCGTACAATTGACCACTAAATGGTAACACCCGAATACGTTTTTCAACTTGTTTAAATCGGCACTATAATCAATTCATGGTAAGCTGAAGCTGGTCTCTTTTTTTTTCTCTTTTTAAATCTAATTTGGCCTGATATTTTTTTCGCTTAGTTCTCGGTTTGACTTATGTAACCCAACTGGATTTGCTCCTGAAGTGAATTGATTAATTCATATTATGTTCTACATATGGTGAATGTTTTTAAATTCAACTTGGAGAAAGCGAACCACCAGGTTTAAGTAAATAATGGTTGAACCCATAATAAATTAAGCAGCCTTAGTTGGACATTCGCATACAAACTGGGTAAACTCTCTCAAGAGAAGAGGCAATAAATTCACACTTGGGAATGCAAAAGTGATAGCTCTATCCTGGAGGAGAGACTCCTTCCTGTCTATGTTCACGTCAACATTTAAGTCAAAACATATAGAGGTTGTTTTCCGGTCACTTACACATGAACATCTCCTTACATGGTCAGGTTGTACTCTCCTGAATTAACACACACCCAGACAGAGAAAGACGGAATATAAGACGGTGGTTCGGCTCCTCCAAGTTAAGAGTGCCTCATTTTCTTGACCTGACCTACTCCTGTATAATGACGCTCGCTTGTAATAAAGACGTCTCTTTTGATCCAGCCGCACTGTCGTGTCACCCTTCTGTCCGGACGAGGGTGACAAGACCAGAAATACACATCACTCCCTTCACACTGCTCGGTGAACAAATCAGGGTCCACAGATAGAGAGTCAAGCGCTGGTTGTCCACCGCAACTCCCATCTTGAAACTAATTTGTATACGCTAGCCTTTAAATAGAGCCCCCTTTAAGACCAGTTGATCTGCTGTCTCTTTTCTGCTCTGCCCCCCTCTCCTGCGTGGAGAGGTTATTAGGTGACCACAGATGATGCGATAGCTGTTCTCCAAGGTTTCTCATTGTATCCCATTGGGTTGAGTTTTTTCTTGCCGAGGATGTCCTTGTGGCTTGTGCAGCCCTTTGAGACACTTGTGATTAAGGGCTATATAAATACACTTTGATTGATTGATTGTTTGAACTCTTAATGCGTCAGGTTTACCAACTTCCTCTAGAAAAGGTGGACCAGGTTGCCATCTTTTACACTCACCGTGCCTAAAACTACATTCTTGGTAAGACCACAACACCAATGTGCCTTGATACGCCCCTTCACACTGCCCGGGGGATTGAATCACAGTCCACAGTGTCAGAATAATTGTATCTAAGTTATCACAAAACTTTGTGTTTCAATGAGTTCCCGGCGAGAAGACAAAAGCTGTCTTTGAACCTACCAAGAAGAAGGCCTGTAAAACTCCACTGTGTAGGATGGCAAGCAACATGAAGGTATTCTGTTTCTTTGATGTATTGTAATCAACAGAAATATACAAAGCGGAGAGGAAGTTGGACCAGACTCCCCTCCAGGCACCGCTTCTTTGAACTGTTTTACGACCTTTTCTTTGAACTGTTCTGTAACCAAAGGCGATGGCTGTTTACGACCCCCCTCCCTTAAAAACAGCTGTTGCCATGTAATCAGGGAAAGTCCAAATAAAAGAGGAGGCGTACAATCTTTCGCCAGAGCGTGATGGAGACCGTGCAAGAGTACAGCCCAGATGTCTCTCCTCAATTGAGCCAAATTTAATTCTGTCTCTGTTTAATTCCTTGCTTCTTGTCTTCTTTAATAGATGTCATCAGTGTTTGAACCTGATACACAGATTAATAGCCAATGAGCTAAAATCCCTAGCTCTCAACTCGTTGTCCAATGCGACTCTCAAGGCGCCATGGAGCGTACCATCTTACATAATCACTGGTCTTCCTCCCTATGTTCTCTAATCCAGTGTTTTTCAACAACTGTGCTGCGGCACACTAGTGTGCCATGAGATACAGTCTGGTGTGCCGTGGGAGATTGTGTCATTTCACCTAATTGGGTTAAAAACATTTTTTGCAAACCAGTAATTATAGTCTGCAAATGATGTGTTGTTGTTGAGTGTCAGTTCTGTCTAGAGCTTGGCAGAGTAACCGTGTAATACTCTTTCATACCAGTAGGTGGGAGCAGGTAGCTAATTGCTTTGTAGATGTCGGAAACAGCGGGAGGCAGCGTGAAGGTAAAAAGGTATCTAATGCTTAAACCAAAAATAAACAAAAGGTGAGTGCCCCTAAGAAAAGGCAATGCAGCTTAGGGAAGGCTACGCAGAACAAAACTAAAACTGAACTGGCTACAAAGTAAACAAAAACAGAATGCTGGACGACAGCAAAGACTTACTGTGGAGCAAAGACGGCGTCCACAATGTACATCCGAACATGGCATGACAATCAACAATGTCCCCACAAAGAAGGATAAAAACAACTGCAATATTCTTGATTGCTAAAACAAAGTAGATGCGGGAAATGTCGCTCAAAGGAAGACATGAAACTGCTACAGGAAAATATCCAAATAAGAGAAAAAGCCACCAAAATAGGAGCGCAAGACAAGAACTAAAACACTACACACAGGAAAACAGCAAAAAACTCCAAATAAGTCACGGCGTGATGTGACAGGTGGTGACAGTACACCTACTTTGAGACAAAAACTATATTGATGCATGCTTGGTTATGCTTTAAAGTCATATCCAACAATTGCGACAATTACTTTTTACTGTCAACTGAGTTTCGTTTTTTAATGATTTCTGCTGGTGGTGTGCCTCCGCATTTTTTCAACGCAAAACATGTGCCTCGGCTCAAAAAAGGTTGAAAAACACTGCTCTAATCTATATCACCATGGCTGAATGTCTAAATGACCACTCAATCAT
Source organism: Nerophis lumbriciformis (assembly GCF_033978685.3). NCBI lineage: Eukaryota > Metazoa > Chordata > Actinopteri > Syngnathiformes > Syngnathidae > Nerophis > Nerophis lumbriciformis. Next base: position 19,622,870 of record NC_084569.2, read on the forward strand.
TCCTACCGACTCTTACAGTCCAGGTAGCGGCGCACCTCTCAAATAGCGGCGATTTATTCACGTACTGATAGGACGGAAGCAGCATCCTCCTCCTTGAAGGTGTGCATTGGGAGAACGCCGCTGGAGGTGTGCGTTCAAGGGTAATTAGTGTTTTGTGTGTGTGTATGTGTGCAACGAGCCTCAGTCCTTCCCCAGCTCGTCAGAGCGGAAATTTGTGCAGCCCTCGCTGAGCCAGCACATATCTCCTGCATCGGAAGTCCTGATTGAGACAGAAGGGTAGTTTGTCTTTTGTCTCTCCCGGGGGCTCCTTGTCGCTGCCCGTTTTAACGGTTTGAGTTCAATCTTTCCGGACACTTGACTAACCTGAGTAACGATAGATGAATCAGCTATTGGAGAAGACAGCAAGGCATACCTTCATAATGCCGTTCCAGTTGTCGCCCGTAGAGACTTGAAACAAAGTCAGGAAGGCCATGCCAAAGTTCTCAAAGGTAGCGTGACGACTCATTCCTTCACATGGGTAGTCTTGATTGCAAACTGGAGGAAGGGGGTGGGGGAAGGCGGCAGGGATGGTAAAATGAGAAGAGGGGAGGGAAACATTTTGAGGTTACGAGAGATCACTTAGAGCAGGGGTCGGCAACCCGCGGCTCCGGAGCCGCATGCGGCTCTTTGATCACTCTGATGCGGCTCAGCTGCATACTTGCCGACCCCCCCCCGATTTTCCCGGGAGACTTCCGAATTTCAGTGCCTCTCGCAGAAAACTCCCGGGATTAATATTCTCCCATTTTCACCCTTACAATAATAATAAGGGTGTGCCATGATGGTACAGCATTTAGCACCCTCTACAATCTGTATAAACAGCGTGCCAGCTCAGCCCCTTGTTAAATGCATCTTCTGCTTGCACACGTAAGTGACAGCAAGGCATACTTGGTCAACAGCCACACAGGTTACACTGACGGTGGCCATATAAAACAACTTTAACACTTTTACTAATAATGCGCCACACTTTGAACCAAAACCAAACAAGAATGACAAACACATTTTGGGAAAACATCTGCACCGTAATACAACATAAACACAACAGAACAAATACCCAGAATCCCATGCAGCCCTGACTCTTCCGGGCTACATTATACACCCCTGCTACCACCAAACCCCGCCCCCACCCCAACCCTGCTCCCTCACACATCAACCCCCGCCCCCCTCTGTGCGTCGGTTGAGGTGGGCGGGGTTTGGTAGCGGAGGTGTATAATGTAGCCCGGAAGAGTTAGGGCTGCATGGGATTCTGGGTATTTGTTCTGTTGTGTTTATGTTGTGTTACGGTGCAGATGTTCTCCCGAAATGTGTTTGTCATTCTTGTTTGGTGTGGGTTCACAGTGTGGCGCATTATTAGTAAGAGTGTTAAAGTTTTTTATACCGCCACCGCCAGTGTAACCTGTGTGGTTGTTGACCAAGCATGCCTTGCTGTCACTTACGTGAGCAAGCAGAAGCCCCATACAACGTGTGGCTGGGCCGGCACGCTGGTTGTGGTGGGCGCTAAATACTGAACCATCACGGCACGTTTGAGGGAACAGTTGCCTTGAAATTCGTAGTCTTCCGGAAAAATCAGGAGGGTTGACGCTGTCAAACGCCATTCATATAAAACCCACGGGCCACATTAACATTCAATTTTCATAATAAGGTGTGAGCCACGTGTCTGAGACCCTTGGTTTATACATAGCACAAAGCAAAAAAAAAACTTTGTATGCAGTGTTATTTCATTTTAAATTTCAAAAGATTTTTGTGGCTCCCATTGTTTTCTGTAATTTGTGAAACTGGTCAAAATGGCTCTTTGACTGGTAAAGGTTGCCGACCCCTGACTTAGAGGAATCTGGCATGCCGTTCTCCTTCACGGCGGCCTTGACGTCAACTTCCAGATCAATAACGATGCCACGTTTGTCCTTCAGCATTTCCCAAAATAATCTGGGAAATGACCTCAAGAAAGACGCATATTTCTCCAGCCCAGCAGGGATTCTGACAAGAGAGAGCGTCGCCTTCCATTTGCAACGTGGCACTTAAGGACAACTTGTATGAGAGCGATGGAGAGTGAGAT
>NC_084569.2:19627458-19637458 GCF_033978685.3 Nerophis lumbriciformis
TTTGTTTGGTCAAATGTCAACATGATCTTTAGAACCCATGTGGACACTGAACGAGCTTGGTAGTGAACTGGTGCGGTCTGTTTCATCGGAGCTCAGTTGTGGATGCTACATGGACCAAACACATGGACAATTGTTACATTTACAGAAAAAACATAAATGCATGAATTAGTGTTGGACAAAAATTATTACGATACTTTTCGGTACTTTTCGATACTTTTCTAAATAAAGGGGACCACAAAAAATTGCATTATTGTCTTTATTTTAACAAATAATCTTAGGGTACATTAAACATATGTTTTTTGTTGCAAGTTTGTCCTTAAATAAAATAGTGAACATACAAGACAACTTGTCTTTTATTAGTAAGTAAACAAACAAAGGCTCCTAATTAGTCTGCTGACATATGCAGTAACATATTGTGTCATTTATCATTCTATTATTTTGTCAACATTATTAAGGACAAGTGGTAGAAAATTAATTATTAATCTACTTGTTCATTTACTGTTAATATCTGCTTACTTTCTCTTTTAACATGTTCTATCTACACTTCTGTTAAAATGTAATAATCACTTATTCTTCTGTTGTTTGATACTTTACATAATTTTTGGATGATACCACAGATTTGGGTATGAATCCGATACCAAGTAGTTACAGGATCATACATTGGTCATATTCAAAGTCCTCATTTGTCCAGGGACATATTTCCTGAGTTTATAAACACAATATAAATTTTTAAAAAAACGAAAGAAGATGTTGTGATGCCAAAAAATATAAATGTAATCATAGTAGTATCGACTAGATGCGCTCCTGTACTTGGTATCATTACAGTGGATATTAGGTGTAGATCCACCAATGGCGTTTGTTTAAATTTTGGTGTGTAGTGAAGCATGTTATTAAGTTATTATTATTAAGCATGTTATTATGTTAAGCATGTTATTATGTTAAGCAAGCTATTCCTTGTCCTGTAGGGATGATACTTCTAAGAAACATACTTTATTTGTCGCCATGGAGGCGAGGATTAGTGATTTAGAAGTAGCTAAAACACTGCCGACTGCGGCTGGACTTTAGCCGCTAGCTAGCTAGCCATGTCTTAAAGCACCTCTTCCTGAGGGCGTTTCAGTGTTATAACTTCACCTTTATTGTTAGTTTTTAAGCCAAAATGCGTTCGTTCTCCCTTTTCTGTCTACACACTGTGTCTGCTTGTAAGTACTCCGTGATTGTGCGCTGCCGAACATGCTCCTCTGCTCGTAAACAAGCAATGACACGACCTGGCGACGACGATGGACCGGTACTTTTCAGAGGCGGTATAGTACCGAGTATGATTCATTAGTATCGCGGTACTATACTAATACTGGTATACTGTACAACCCTAGCATGAATAAAAAATATGTAAGAGAAAATTCAATGTTAATAAGAAAGCCCTCATCAACATTTTTGGCCTCAGATCTGATCCGGTTTTGAGTCCTGATCCGATACTAAATACATCTGATACTGATTACAAAGGTTTTTAGATAATTTATTTATAAATGGATACATTATAAGGTCTTTATAAATCAGTCATATTAAGTTGCAAATGACAGATGAACAGGCGAGCTCGCATTATTGTGAGATAGAAGATATTAATTTACTAATGAGGTGCATTCATTTGACTAATGGGTTTAAATAGAGTGCATATTTAAAGTGCGTCTGTGTAAAAAAATATATGCACAGCAATTTCGTATATCACGGAACGCAGCCTTAGTGGAGACTGCAATTTAAAATCAACTTTTATTGTGTTATTTCCATCCTTTTTTTCCATCTTTTTCCCTCTTTAGCAGGAGGGCCATAGCTCTCATTGAAAAAAAAAAAAAAGTCTTAAGTCTTTGTTCAAATGTCAATAGTATCTTCTGTCCCCCGGGTGATGAAAGGAGGTGATGCTGGATGCTTGCCATTTCATTTTCACTGCGAAACACGGTGTCATCTATCCTCAGGTTACATTTCCTCGCCTGGTTGTTACACTTTGACCATTTTCCTGACTTTAAACACAAACCCACACCCACGGAGAGACAGAGACCTCCTTGAACTGTTTAATTAGCCTTTAATTACCTCCCTGTTCCCCCTCGGGATAGAGCAAAGGGCTCGGTGGTAATGAGAGGGGATCGATTAAAAAAACAAAGCATCTCCTCTGACTGACCTCCTTTAACACACCGGCGTGTTGTTCATTGTGTCTTTCTTTTGGACGGTCAGTGGGTCATACTATGAGTGCATAAAAGAGGCTGTCTCTGTAAAACAGCCTCTTTATCATGTATTTATTAGAGTGTGGGCTAGACCTGTACATTTTATTATTCATTATTACTAGAGATAAATGCTTTAAAAATAGATCCACTATGGACTAGACCAGGGGTCGGCAACCCGCGGCTCTAGAGCCGCCGGCTCTTTAGCGCCGCCCTAGTGGCTCTCTGGAGCCTTTTCAGAAATGTATGAAAAATGGAAAAAGATGAGGAGAAAAAAAATCTATTTTTTGTTTTAATATGGTTTCTGTAGGAGGACAAACATGACACAAACCTCCCTAATTGTTATAAAGCACACTGTTTATATTAAACATGCTTCACTGATTCGAGTATTTGGCGAGCGCCGTTTTGTCCTACTAATTTTGGCGGTCCTTGAACTCATCGTAGTTTGTTTACATGTATAACTTTCTCCGACTTTCTAGGACGTGTTTTATGCCACTTCTTTTTCTGTCTCATTTTGTCCACCAAACTTTTAAGGTTGTGCATGAAAGGTGAGTTTTGTTGATGTTATTGACTTGTTGGAGTGCTAATCAGACATATTTGGTCACAGCATGACTGCAAGCTAATCGATGCTAACATGCTATTTAGGCTAGCTATATGTACATATTGCATCATAATGCCTCATTTGTAGCTATATTTGAGGTCATTTAGTTTCCTTTAAGTCCTCTTAATTCAATTTATATCCCATGACACACTATCTGTATGTAATATGGCTTTTAATTTTTTTGCGGCTCCAGACAGATTTTTTTTTTTTTTATTTTTGGTCCAATATGACTCTTTCAACATTTTGGGTTGCCGACCCCTGGACTAGACTTTCACAATATTATGCTAGACCCACTCGACAAGGTTTGTGTGGCTTGTGCAGCCCTTTGAGACACTTGTGATTTAGGGCTATATAAATAAACATTGATTGTTTGATTGACATTGAAATTGTAATATCGGAAATTAGAGACGATAAATGCGTTATAATGTAATATCAGCAATTATCGGTATCGTTTTTTTTAATTATCGGTATCGTTTTGTTTTTTTAAATTTTAAATTTTTTATTTTTATTTTATTTAAATCAACATAAAAAACACAAGATACACTTACAATTAGTGCACCAACCCAAAAAACCTCACTCCCCCATTCACACTCATTCACACAAAAGGGTTATTTCTTTCTGTTATTAATATTCTGGTTCCTACATTATATATCAATATATATCAATACAGTCTGCAAGGGATACAGTCCGTAAGCACACATGATTGTGCGTGCTGCTGGTCCACTAATAGTACTAACCTTTAACAGTTAATTTGACTCATTTTCATTAATTACTAGTTTCTATGTAACTGTTTTTATATTGTTTTACTTTCTGTTTTCTTCAAGAAAATGTTTTTAATTTATTTATCTTATTTTATAAAAATTTTTTAAAAGTACCTTATCTTCACCATACCTGGTTGTCAAAATTAGGCATAATAATGTGTTAATTCCACGACTGTATATATCGGTTGATATCGGTATCGGTTGATATCAGTATCGGTAATTAAAGAGTTGGGGAATATCGGATATCGGCAAAAAGCCATTATCGGACATCGCTATCAGAAATTATCGGTATCGGTTTCAAAAAGTAAAATGTATGACTTTTTTAAAACGCCGCTGTGTACACGGACGTAGGGAGAAGTGCAGAGTGCCAATAAACCTTAAAGGCACTGCCTTTGCGTGCCGGCCCAATCACATAATATCTACGGCTTTTCACACACACAAGTGAATGCAATGCATTCTTGGTCAACAGCCATACAGGTCACACTGAGGGTGGCCGTATAAACAACTTTAACACTGTTACTAATATGGGCCACACTGTGAACCCACATCAAACAAGAATGACAAACACATTTCCGGAGAACATCCGCACCGTAACACAACATAAACACAACAGAACAAATACCCAGAACCCCTTGCAGCACTAACTTTTGGAACGCTCTCCCCGACCATCTTAGAGCACCACAGTCGGTCGACCATTTTAAGAAGGGACTAAAAACCCACCTTTTTAGCACTTGTTTTTAAATGCACTCCTTGCCTATCTGTTTTATCCAGTGCTTTCATGCTCTTATTTCTCTTTTTATCTATGTTTCTGTTTTATCTAGTGTTTATCTAGTGTGTGTCATGATTTCATTTCTATTTTATTTTTTTATTATATATTCTTACTTTCTATTTTTATTTTTAATACTTTGTAGCACTTTGAGATTTTAACCTTTCAAATGCAATTCATTATTATTATTATTATTAACTCTTCCTGGACGCTACAATATACACCCCCCCACCTCAACTCCGCCCACCTCAACCTCCTCATGCTCTCTCAGGGAGAGCATGTCCCAAATTCCAAGCTGCTGTTTTGAGGCATGTTAAAAAAAGAATGCACTTTGTGACTTCAATAATAAATATGGCAGTGCCATGTTGGCATTTTTTTCCATAACTTGAGTTGATTTATTTTGGAAAACCTTGTTACATTGTTTAATGCATCCAGCGGGGTATCACAACAAAATTAGGCATAACAATGTGTTAATTCCACGACTGTATATATCGGTATTGGTTGATATCGGAATCGGTAATTAAGAGTTGGACAATATCGGAATATCGGATATCGGCAAAAAAGCCATTATTGGACATCTCTAATTATTACCATTCATTATTATTCATTTTACTCAAATATTGGTAAGAATGTAGGAAAACCTGTAGCAGGCCTATTCACCAACATCTGACCCGCCAAAACTTTTGATTTGGCCCGCCGAACATCACCCAAATAGGCTTGATGAAACCATTAAAACTAGGGTTGATCATGTATGCAGTACTGCCGCCACCCTCTGGGGGGAACAGTGAGGCATATGTGTCACAATAACGCAGCAGTACGGTGAGTAGAAGAAGACTATTCATTCAATTCTGAAAAAAAAATCTAAATAAATTGCAAAAATCTAACTTTTACCAACAACCGGACAACAAAGGTTGAATGTTCTGCCCCGAGCAAGTGCTCGAGTCATTGTTTTCTGGGGGAACCTTTTAAGCGACGGGACACATTGATCCAGACAAGCAGCAACAACGGTAGAAAGTTCACGAAACTTGGTCAACCATTTGTAAGTAGATATTGTGCATAAATATATTTAATGTGTTTTGTGTTGACAATGCTGACTTTTTGATGTGTTTTGTATTGCTGGTCGTAATATTTGTCTGAGAGTAACTGCCAATCAAACTCGTTTAATACATGTAGCGCTAAATTTGACCAGTAGAGGGTGACAATGCTACACTTTAGGTTTATTTGTGATAAGTCACATACCGTTACATTGTGTGCCATTTTTGATGTGTGAATGCTGTGTAATTTCTAGAAATGTAAGCATTTGTAGTTTATTGTATAAATTAGGGTTGTCCCGATACCAATATTTTGGTACTGGTACCAAAATAATTTCGGTACTTTTCTAAATAAAGGGGACCACAACAAATTGCATTATTAGCTTTATTTTAACAAACAATCTTAACCTCTAAAGGTCTTAGTGGCCACATGCGTGGACAGCACCTTTTAGCTCTTATTTATAAAATTGTCTACACTACTGAATTGGGGTCTTAGGGCCCTTATGTGGACACTTATACTGCCATCTGGTGGTGTCAGAAGAGTATAACATACAATGGAATTTGGAAAAAAAAAGTGTAAAAATAAGAATTAGCATGTCACTAAACATGAAGTACACGTTTGTTACTTATGGACTAAGTCAGGGGTCGAGAAACTTTTTGGCTGAGAGAGCCATGAAAGCCAAATATTTAAAAATGTATTTCCATGAGAGCTATATAATATTTTTTAACACTGAATACAACTAAATGCGTGCATTTTTAAGTAAGACTAACATTTGTAGAGTATAATAAGAATCCTATTCTTTTTAATAACTGTTATTCTGAAGCTAACCAATAATAAATAAAATACTTCTCAAAGGGGAACATTATCACCAGACCTATGTAAGCGTCAATATATACCTTGATGTTGCAGAAAAAAGACCATATATTTTTTTAACCGATTTCCGAACTCTATATGGGTGAATTTTGGCGAATTAAACGCCTTTCTGTCGTTCGCTCTTGGAGCGATGACGTCACGTTGTGACGTCACATCGGGAAGCAATCCGCCATTTTCTCAAACACATTACAAACACCGAGTCAAATCAGCTCTGTTATTTTCCGTTTTTTCGACTGTTTTCCGTATCTTGGAGACATCATGCCTCGTCGGTGTGTTGTCGGAGGGTGTAACAACACGAACAGGGACGGATTCAAGTTGCACCAGTGGCCCAAAGATGCGAAAGTGGCAAGAAATTGGACGTTTGTTCCGCAAACTTTACCGACGAAAGCTATGCTACGACAGAGATGGCAAGAATGTGTGGATATCCTGCGACATTCAAAGCAGATGCATTTCCAACGATAAAGTCAAAGAAATCTGCCGCCAGACCCCCATTGAATCTGCCGGAGTATGTGAGCAATTCAGGGACAAAGGACCTCGGTAGCACGGCAAGCAATGGTGGCAGTTTTTTCCCCACAGACGAGCGAGCTAAATCCCCTGGATGTCTTGGCTCCCTTATGCCACCGAAGATGATCAAGAGAAGAATATCGACCCTAGCTTCCCTGGCCTGCTGACATCAACTCCAAAACTGGACAGATCAGCTTTCAGGAAAAGAGCGCGGAAGAGGATATGTCTACAGAATATATTAATTGATGAAAATTGGGCTGTCTGCACTCTCAAAGTGCATGTTGTTGCCAAATGTATTTCATATGCTGTAAACCTAGTTCATAGTTGTTAGTTTCCTTTAATGCCAAACAAACACATACCAATCGTTGGTTAGAAGGCAATCGCCGAATTCGTCCTCGCTTTCTCCCGTGTCGCTGGATGTCGTGTCAATTTCGTCGGTTTCGCTTGCATACGGTTCAAACCGATATGGCTCAATAGCTTCAGTTTCTTCTTCAATTTCGTTTTTGCTACCTGCCTCCACACTACAACCATCCGTTTCAATACATGTGTAATCTGTTGAATCGCTTAAACCGCTGAAATCCGAGTCTGAATCCAAGTCTGAATCCGAGCTAATGTCGCTATAGCTTGCTGTTCTATGCGCCATGTTTGTTTGTGTTGGCATCACTATGTGACGTCACAGGAAAATGAACGGGTGTATATAACGATGGTTAAAATCAGGCACTTTGAAGCTTTTTTTAGGGATATTGCGTGATGGGTAAAATTTTGAAAAAAACTTCGAAAAATAAAATAAGCCACTGGGAACTGATTTTTAATGGTTTTTACCCTTCTGAAATTATGATAATGTTCCCCTTTAAATGCGACTTCTTGAACAGGTGCGGTAAAAAACCGATTGATGGATTCAAATGCATGACAATGTTTTATATTTTGAACGTTATTTTTAACACTGTGATTACCAACAGAATTATTCATTACTTATCGTGTTAAGCAATGTCAGCTAAGATTTATCTGAGAGCCAGATGCAGTCATCAAAAGAGCCACATCTGGCTCGAGAGCCATAGGTTCCCTACCCCTGGACTAAGTACATCATATAAAAAGATGATTCTTAGTTTTTATTCTAGTTAGGGTCCAATAAGCCCAAATAGCAAAGAGAAATAAAAAGAGCATGTAAACAAAGAGCTTGGTTAAACATATGTTTCTTATTGCAAGTTTGTCCTTAAATAAAATAGTGAACATACAAGACAACTTGTCTTTTAGTAGTAATTAAACAAACAAAGGCTCCTAATTTAGTCTGCTGACATATGCAGTAACATATTGTGTCATTTTGTGGTAGAAAATGGATTATTAATTTACTTGTTTATTTACTGTTAATATCTGCGTACTTTCTCTTTTAACATATTCTATCTACACTTCTGTTAAAATGTAATAACCACTTATTCTTCTGTTGTTTGGATGCTTTACATTAGTATTGGATGATACCACAAATTTGGGTATCAATCCGATACCAAGTTGTTACAGGATCATACATTGGTCATATTCAAAGTCCTCATGTGTCCAGGGACATATTTCCCGAGTTTATAGACATAATATAAATGTAAAAAAATGAAAGATGCCAAAAATTATCGACGTAATTGCTCCTGCGCTTGGTATCATTACAGTGGATGTCAGGTGTAGATCCACCAATGGCGTTTGTTTACATTTTGACGCCGGTGAGCTACGGTGTGTAGTGAAGCATGTTTAGCTATTCCTCGTCCTGCAGGGATGATACTTGTAAGAAACTTACTTTATTTGTCGCCATGGAGGCGAGGATTAGTGATTTAGAAGTAGCTAAAACGCTGCCGACGAACGTTAGCCGCTAGCTAACTAGCCATGTCTTAAAGCACCTCTTCCTGAGGGCGTTTCAGTGTTATAACTTCACCTTTATCATTAGTTTTTAAGCCAAAATGCATCTGTTCTCCCTTTTCTGTCTACACACTGTGTCTGCTTGTAAGTACGACATGATTGTGCGCTGCCGAACATGCTCATCTTCTCGTAAACTAGCAATGACACGATCTAGAACCATCAACCTATCCCCAGGTGCATGTCTTTGGAGGTGGGAGGAAGCCGGAGTACTTTTTTATTCATGTAAAATACACAATGGACGTCAGACTTTTGTTCTGTTTATTTTATGTGTATATTTTCAGTTTTGCAAACCTAAATGAAGGGAGAAGTGTTAAGATATAAAACTGAGAGAGGAAAATAATTCAAAAGAAGGAACATCAATCCTAAACAAAAACTGGAGCTTCTGTTTCTTCCTGCTTTTAACTAGCTGCACATGCTGGACATGAGAAGCCAGGGCAGAATGATGCATTTACTGACAGTGCAGTGTGAAAGCTGATGTGTTTACTTTGAATTAAGTAAACACAGTGTCAAAGAAATACAACCTGCGGAGGCACTTTCTGATGGAACATCCACATTTCGATGTCCGACCCCTGAGACCTTGGGCTCTTGAAACTGCGGCCCTCTTCATAATGTAATTGAATAGCCCTGTTGTATACGTTGTGTTTGTGTGTATGCGTGTGTGTGTGTGTGTACCTGAGGCAGGGCTTGGACCACCGTATCCAGCAGGGCTCTCATTCCTGTGGCCATCTTCAGCAGCTTCAGGACTGCGTGAATTTGGTAGGAAAGCGTATACCTCAGTGAGTGGTATATAAAGTATATACAGCAGTATTTCATAACGCAATGCGTACCTCGTGCTATCCTCAGTACTCGCATTATCCGAATGATAGTGGGGTTGATGGGCAGGGCGGCGCTGATCTCGATCTCCTCCAAAGTGATGCCCATCACAGACAGCAGCACAATGGCAAGGTCCAATTGGTTCCACCTGGCACAAGCATATATTTTACAAATATTACATATGACATCTTTGTTTTTTGTTGTACAACTTTTTTCCCCCGTTTGGAAGATATATTTTTGAAGGTGTGTTCAAGTGCTACTTCCAGGCCTGTGCCGCTTGATTGCTGGCTGCTGTCTTTATGATGCCTTCAAGTGCTGATTTATAATGATGCTTCTTTCTTTCCTCTGCTTTTATTATTGTTATCATTTGGTACATGTTCACGCGCAACATTCTTGTCTAGTGTGATAGTTGGCTGTAGAGTTTACAGGGTGTTAAATGTCTCTTTTAGAATTTATGGTAATTGAATTCTTACTGCTTGCTGGCTGTGGTCTTTGTGGTGCATTCAAGGGCTGATCCTTTGCTTGTGCTAGCTGATGTTGA
>NC_084569.2:19639958-19649958 GCF_033978685.3 Nerophis lumbriciformis
CTGGACCAGTCATACAATATGGTAGTCCTTATGGTGCATTCATTTTCTGCTTCCTAGCTTGCGCAATTTACTGTTTAGTTATAGATTCTATCTTGCTACATTATTATTTGTGTTAGTTGTCTTGCTTGTTACATGTTTTTACATTTAGTGTGATGATGTACTAGTAGTTGATTACCATAGTTTTACCTTAGTCTTTCTATCCTGTATTTGACAAAATTTGACTGTAAATGTGCATTAAATTTAGGTCAGGGTTCTCTGCATGCAGTAGTTAAGTATATATGTGGCCTGTGCATCAGGGATGGATATTAGTTAGAGTTATTTTGTTGATCTTGAATCCCTCGACTCAAAAGACTAACTGCAATCATAACAATAACAACACCACAAACTGATACTACTATGGGGGAATAACAACAACTACGTTAACCCTAAATACGTAACTGTAGCAACTTTTTACAAAACAACTGCTGCAAAGCATGCTAGTTTATTGAAAGCACTCCTATACTGTAAAAAAAAAAGGCAGTAGATTTCACGGTAAAATACAGACAGCTAAATCGCTGGAATTTTACAATAAAAAAGAAAAGTGGTAAACTTTTTTTATTTTATTTAAAGTAGCGCACTGTAAAAACAGAGATAGTGAATTTTATGGTTAAAAACTGGCATCTATAGAGTTTTACAGTAAAATAATAATGGTACCGTTTTAGTAATTTTGTGTAAAAGACTATGCCTAAAATCTAGAGATATATTTTTATAGTGTAACGATGGGAGTGGCGCCAGTTCCTAGCATGCTTTTCAGCACATTTTCGTAAATAGTCACTCAAAGTTTAGTGTTTAAGGAGTTGTTGTTCATTATTCTCCCCTAGTAGTAGTAGTAGTAGCCATGGGTGTGTTAGTTACCTGTTGCCTGTGAAGTTGCTGTGTGATAGATTATGTATATGCTGCAGGCCAAAGTGGCCCCAAATCTGATTTTTTTATCCAAATCTTATTTTTTTTCCAGCTGACTGTTTACACTGCAAGTAAAATGTAATTTTTATCAGACTACAGTGTAAACGCGCACATGCCCCAATGTGGCCTCGACATGCATGCGCAGTTCGATAAAGTGAAAACAAAGGAAGTTGACTGTATTCCGTAAATGAACAAGGAAGTCGCTACTACTACCACAAGATAAAATATCTTGCCATACCTTATCAGTTAGCGTATTTTAACGTTAAAATAAATTATAGTAATATAACGTAGAATGGATCTATATCAGAGGAGTCATACTCATTTTAGATCGGGGGCCACATGGAGAAAAATCTAATGGTAAAATCACGGCATGATAACTTAAAAATAAAGATAACTTCAGATTGTTTTCTTTGTTTAGAAATAGAACAAGCACATTCTGAAAATGTACAAATCATAATGTTTTTTTGTTGTTGTGGTTAATAGTATTCTATCTTTATTTTTCATTATTTATACTTTCTAAATAAATTATGTGATAATGTTCATCAGTCAACTCATTGGTGTTAGTTTTCAATCTATCAAGATAAAAAAAAAAATCAAATTACAGGATGTTATTTATGTAGTTTTCTCATTTTCCTCGACTAGTGCACTAACATCAGGTGGTTTATTTTTATTTTTTACATATGTAGCATCATCTACAAAGATACAAATAATTGCTATTGAGACATCTAGTGGACACATATAGAACAGCAGTTTCTTCCATTCAAAGATTTCAGCTCATTTTTATACTGAGCAAACTCATCCAGCGGGCCGGATAAAACCTGTTTGCGGGCCTGATCCGGCCCTCGGGCCGTACGTTTGACACCCCTGATCTGTATAGTGTAATATTTTTGGGAGGATTCTAACCTTTTTATGGCTGTGAAGGAGGAGCAACACAGACTTCAGCGTGGATTTATGTTAGCTTTATTTTTCAACTCACTTCCGTAAACAACTCACGCAATGTATGTAACATGTAAGCAAATACGCCAAAGCGTCAATTCCAGTCCTTCAACAATCGCTGTTTTTTCGGAATCAAAGTATATATTCATATATTACATACAGCCTATTATTTGTGCACTATTGGCTAGTGATGCACCAAAAATTGGGCCGTCGAAAGAAGACTTTGTTCACCGAAACCGGATGTTGTGATGAAGTATCCACTTTCTCCGTGCATACGAAGGACGGAGCTCACCCAAAGCTGCCAAAAAAGTCACATACGGGTCGCATTCAGGTCGCATTGCCGTTTGGACTAAAGTCACATTTAAAAAGATCTGATTCCAATCGGATTCGGACTAACTAAATCTGAAGCGAAAAGATCAGATTTTAAGCACTTTGGAGCGTTTAGATTGGCAAAAAAAAGGCTGATCTGTGTTACTTCAGGGCAAAAAAAAAAAAAAGAGATTTGGTGTTTAGTCTAAACGGGGCCATAGTAATATTTGTGAAGTGAAGTGAATTATATTTGTATAGTGCTTTTTTGTAGCTAAAATCTTTTAAGCTACATTGACACCAGTGTGGGTGGCACTGGGAGCAGGTGGGTAAAATGTCAGCTATGACTATGATGGCGAAAAGCGGGAATCGAACCTGGAATCCTCAAGTTGCTGGCAAAAACAGTAGACAGTCACTCCTAATCGTGGCGAAGTAGGGAGAGTGGCCGTGCCAGCAATCTGAGTTCAATCCCTGGTTCAATCCCCACCTTCTACCATCCGAGTCACGTCCGTTGTGTCCTTGAGCAAGACACTTCACCCTTGCTCCTGATGGGTCCTGGTTAGCGCCTTGCACGGCAGCTCCCGCCATCAGTGTGTGAATGTGTGTGTGAATGGGTGAATATGGAAATAGTGTGAAAGTGCTTTGAGTTCCTTAAAAAAAGGTAGAAAAGCGCTATACAAGTATAACCCATGGCCGCTCTACCAAGCGAGCCACACAAAATTAGCAAAATAAGCTAGCATAAAATGCTAGCATGCTAACATTCTCACAAAAAAAAAAAAGCCAAGCATGGATAAATTAGTGTGGAGAAAGTGTTTTGCATTTTTCCCATCATGCATTGCAAGGGATTTAAAAGAGTTTAATATTGAATTATGTGTTGTGCTTGGACATTTTTTTTAAATATCCACAAAGTCCAGTGAGCAGGTTGTGTTATGTGTGATCAAGTGTGTTGACTGTTGAGTTAGTTTATTTGCGCCATGATTGGGAAAGGTTGTTTGGATTGGGTCGTATAGAAAAAAATTCTGTGCAGTGCAGACTTCAAAGTCCAATTTATGGTCATTAACTTAAATTACCGATTTTGTCCAAAAGAATGCTACAAGATTGTAGCAATTATATTGTCAGATATTTTAAATTAAATTAGAGATAATCTAAGGTTCCTCCTTAAACTCCTGACATCTCGCGGGCCAGACTGAACATGCCGGTTCAGTTTGGACACATCAGTTCTATAATTGTATTTTTGTGTTACCGTATTTTTCGGAGTATAAGTCGCTCCGTAGTATAAGTTGCACCGGTCGAAAATGCATAATAAAGAAGGGAAAAAACATATATAAGTCGCACTGGAGTATAAATCGCATTTTTGGGGGAAATTTATTTGATAAAACCCAACACCAAGAATAGACATTTGAAAGGCAATTTAAAATAAATAAAGAATAGTGAACAACAGGCTGAATAAGTGTACGTTATATGAGGCATAAATAACCAACTGAGAACGTGCCTGGTATGTTAACGTAACATATTATGGTAAGAGTCATTCAAATAACTTTTACATATAGAACATGCTATACGTTTACTAAACAATCTGTCACTCTTAATCGCTAAATCCCATGAAATCTTATACGTCTAGTCTCTTACGTGAATGAGCTAAATAATATTATTTGGTATTTTACGGTAATGTGTTAATAATTTCACACATAAGTCGCTCCTGAGTATAAGTCGCACCCCCGGCCAAACTATGAAAAAAACTGCGACTTATAGTCCGAAAAATACGGTATATAGAATAGGACTTGCCTAATCGGCACATGAAGCAGTCTCTTCTACTGTTTTATCTCTTTAAGTCTGAGGACGTCAGCAGTTTTTCTCCATAATTACAAAATGCCTTTACCGGTACTTACAAACCCTGTTTCCATATGAGTTGGGAAATTGTGTTAGATGTAAATATAAACGGAATACAATGATTTGCAAATCATTTTCAACCCAAATTCAATTGAATGCACTACAAAGACAAGATATTTGATGTTTAAACTCATGTAAATAATAATTGACTTAGAATTTCATGGCTGCAACACGTGCCAAAGTAGTTGGGAAAGGGCATGTTCACCACTGTGTTACATAGCCTTTCCTTTTAACAACACTCAGTAAACGTTTGGGAACTGAGGAGACACATTTTTTAAGTTTCTCAGGTGGAATTCTTTCCCATTCTTGCTTGATGTACAGCTTAAATTGTTCAACAGTCCGGGGGTCTCCATTGTGGTATTTTAGGCTTCATAATGTGCCACACATTTTCAATGGGAGACAGGTCTGGACTACAGGCAGGCCAGTCTAGTACCCACACTTTTTTACTATGAAGCCACGTTGATGTAACACGTGGCTTGGCATTGTCTTGCTAAAATAAGCAGGGGCGTCCATGGTAACGTTGCTTGGATGGCAACATATGTTGCTCCAAAACCTGTATGTACCTTTCAGCATTAATGGCGCCTTCACAGACGTGTAAGTTACCCATGTCTTGGGCACTAATACACCCCCATACCATCACACATGCTGGCTTTTCAACTTTGCGCCTATAACAATCCGGATGGTTCTTTTCCTCTTTGGTCCGGAGGACACGACGTCCACAGTTTCCAAAAACTATTTGAAATGTGGACTCGTCAGACCACAGAACACTTTTCCACTTTGTATCAGTCCATCTTAGATGAGCTCAGGCCCAGCGAAGCCGACGGCGTTTCTGGGTGTTGTTGATAAACGGTTTTCGCCTTGCATAGGAGAGTTTTAA
The DNA here is from genome assembly GCF_033978685.3 of Nerophis lumbriciformis. Taxonomy (NCBI): domain Eukaryota; kingdom Metazoa; phylum Chordata; class Actinopteri; order Syngnathiformes; family Syngnathidae; genus Nerophis; species Nerophis lumbriciformis. The sequence goes on from NC_084569.2 coordinate 19,644,910, forward strand.
CTTATACTTGCAGATGTAGCAACCAACTGTAGTTACTGACAGTGGGTTTCTGAAGTGTTCCTGAGCCCATGTGGTGATATCCTTTACACACTGATGTCGCTTGTTGATGCAGTACAGCCTGAGGGATCGAAGGTCACGGGCTTAGATGGTTACGTGCAGTGATTTCTCCAGGTTATCTGAACCCTTTGATGATATTACGAACCGTAGATGGTGAAATCCCTAAATTCCTTGCAATAGCTGCTTGAGAAAGGTTTTTCTTAAACTGTTCAACAATTTGCTCATGCATTTGTTGACAAAGTGGTGACCCTCGCCCCATTCTTGTTTGTGAATGACTGAGCATTTCATGGAATCTACTTTTATACCCAATCATGGCACCCACCTGTTCCCAATTTGCCTGTTCACCTGTGGGATGTTCCAAATAAGTGTTTGATGAGCATTCCTCAACTTTATCAGTATTTATTGCCACCTTTCCCAACTTCTTTGTCACGTGTTGCTGGCATCAAATTCTAAAGTTAATGATTATTTACAAAAAAAAAAAATGTTTACCAGTTTGAACATCAAATATGTTGTCTTTGTAGCATATTCAACTGAATATGGGTTGAAAATGATTTGCAAATCATTGTATTCCGTTTATATTTACATCCAACACAATTTCCCAACTCGTATGGAAACGGGGTTTGTACATTAAAGAAGAGAAACATGAAAATTAGTTGTTGAGAAAAACAACTTCAAATCAGTACACACACACACACACACACAATTTGCACACTTACAGATCCTGCTGTTGTGTTTGTGTGTCCCTGGCTGCTATTAATGTGGTCTGACAGTCTCCCGCCGCGGCCGATACGTGACATGATGCACAGTGACTGCTCTTGTCTGTCAATGACACTTTCTAAATTCATGTGTGTGCTACTTTCGGGTTTGCCCTCATTTCTTCAATTATCAGTGGTGTTTCTTTTTCTGATCGATCCCAGTCATACATTAGACAGTGATTATCCTCTTTCAGCTACATTATCTAAATCAGTGTTTTTCCACTGTGTACCGTAAGATATTGTCTGGTGTGCCGTGGAGAATTATGTAATTTCACCTAATTGGGTTAAAAATATTTTTTGCAAACCATTAATTACTGTCTGTGCTGTCAAGAGCTCGGCAGAGTAACCGTGTAATACTCTTCCATATCAGTAGGTGGCAGCAGGTAGCTAATTGCCTTGTACATGTCGGGAACATGGTTTATCATGATCACAATATGCAGACGACAGCGGGAGGCAGCGTGCAGGTAAAACGGTATCTATAGTGTGGGCTTTGTACCGAGGATGTCGTTGTGGCTTGTGCAGCCCTTTGAGACACTTGTGATTTAGGGCTATATAAATAAAGATTGATTGATTGATTGATTGATAGCTTAAACCAAAAATAAACAAAAGGCATTGAAGCTTAGGGATGGCTAAGCAAAACCAAACTAAAACTGAACTGGCTGAAAAGTAAACAAAAACAATGCTGGACGACAGCAAAGACTTACAGCGTGTGGAGCAGACGGCGTCCACAAAGTACATCCGTACATGACAATCAACACCAAAATAGGAGCGCGAGACAAGAACTAAAACGCTACACACAGAAGAACACCAACAAACTCAAAATAAATCACAGCGTGATGCGACAGGTCGGGACAGTACACCTACTTTGAGACAAGAGCTATAGTGATGCATGGTTGGTTGTGGTTTGAATTCATATCCAACAATTGCGAGAACAACTTTTTACTGTCAATATCGGCTGCTGAGTTTCATAGTTTTTTTCTGCTGGTGGTGTGCCTCGAGATTTTTTCGATGAAAAAAATGTGCCTTGGCTCAGAAAAGGTTGAAAAACACTGATCTAAATCATATCAAATAGTCTATCGTAAATCATTTTGCATACATTGCTACATTGTTTTAGATATAAAGAACTAATGTCCCCTGCAGTGGACACTTGCGTTTTGCATACACAGCATATTGTTGTCACAAGATGTGTTAATAAGTAGACTGAAAAAAAAAAATATTTTGTAGCGTCCCGGAAGAGTTAGTATTGCAAGGGATTCTGGGTATTTGTTCTGTTGTGTTTATGTTGTGTTACGGTGCGGATGTTCTCCCGAAATGTGTTTGTCATTCTTGTTTGGTGTGGGTTCACAATGTGGCGCATATTTGTAACAGTGTAACACTGTTACTTGTTTATACGGCCACCCTCAGTGTGACCTGTATGGCTGTTGACCAACTATGCATGCATTAATTTGTGATGAGAACAGCCGGTTGATATTATGTGACTTAGACTGCACGCACACAAAAGAAATGCCTTCAAGGTTTATTGGCACTCTGTACCTCTCCCTACGTCCGTGGACACAGCGGCGTTTTAAAACGTCATACATTTTACTTTTAGAAACCGATACTGATAATTATGAAACCGATAATTTACGATATTAAATTTTAAAGCATTTATCGGCCGATAATATCGGCAGCCCGATATTATTGGACATCCCTAATAAATAGTGTAGGTTACATCACTACATTTTAGAACCAAGCTACGTAAAGAACAACATGATGGGTTTGCTTAAAAAATACATCTTGGTTGTAAATGTTCCGTTTCATTAATTTTGTTAATTTTCATGTATTATAATTAAAGCAGCACATATTTATATGCGTTAGATGCAGGGGTATCAAACTCACGTTAGCTCAGGGGCCACATGGAGGAAAATCTGTGCACTATTAAAATCATGGCATTAAAACTAAAAAAATAAAGACAATTTCAGATGGCTTTCTTTCTCATACTTTGGTCAAAAATAGAACAAACACAGTCTGAAAATATTACAAGAAAAATATAGAAAAATATAGTTTAGACCCATGAAGGAAAGAAGAAAGTTCATGAATGTTTATAACTGAATACATTTACATATGCATAAAAATGTGTTTTCTTTTGTATTATTTTTTTGTTTTTATGAATAAGTAACGTTTATGACAAAGTTTTTCCAAAACAATATAGAGTGTGAGATATAACAGGATAATGCATACATTTATCATTTGTTTTCAAAACGCTTACAAAAAAGTGGGACCCCAAAAATTTACTGTGGTACCCCATTTTTATGACTTGGTGGGTCCGTGGGACCCCATTTTGAAACACTGATGGAGTATTGATGCGTACAAAACAGCAGCAGGTGGCTGTGGCCTGCGAGCCGGTTCTAATACTTATCAAATATCATCTCGGGGGCCATATGTTTGACACATAGGCGTTAGATTAATCATCGCAAGTGATTAATATCAAAGCTAGTAATTTTTCACCCTCATATGGTATATTATTAACATTTAGTCAATATTTTTAATAAAAACGTGAGTATTTAGATTCTAACCAATTGTGTAGATGTAGACCAGTGGTTCTCAAACTTTTTTTATTTTATTTTTTTTTTACCAAGTACCACCTCAGACAGAACTTGGCTCTCCAAGTACCACCATAACGACCAATATTAAAAATAGAGTAGCGTAGTAGGCCTAAGTATTCATTAAAAACAAGGCAGAGGTTTTATTTACAAGTATAATGAATAGGTTTGGCCACTGTAACAGTACACACAGTTTGAACAGTAACACTGTGTTTGAATATTTCATAAAGTGATTCTTTGGCGTACCACTAGATGGAGCCCGCGTACCACTAGTGCGGGGGTCAGCAACCTGCGGCTCTAGAGCCGCATGCGGCTTTTTAAAGTCGCCCTAGTGGCTCCCTGGACCTCTTTCAGAGATGTGTGAAAATAGAAAAAGATGAAGAAAAAAATATGTTTTTTGTTTTAATATATTTTCTGTAGGAGGACAAACATGACACAAACCTTCCTAATTGATAGAAATCCCACTGTTTATGTTATACTTGCTTCACTGATGAGTGATTGGCAAGCACCGTTTTGTCCTACTAATTTCAGCGATTCTTGAACTCATCATAGTTGGTTTACATGTACAACTTTCTCTGATGCTGCCACACAAAGACGTGTTTTATGCCACCCCTTATTTGTCCTTTGTCCACCAAACGTTTTATGCTGTGTGTGAATGCACAAAGGTGAGCTTTGTTGATGTTATTGACTTGTTGGAGTGCTAATCAAGCATATTTGGTCAATCCATGACTGCAAGCTAATCAATGCTAACATGCTCTTTAGGCTAGCTGTATGTAAATATTGCATCACTATGTCTCGTTAGTCCTGTGTGTATTTAATTTATATTTGCATGTCTCATGACACATTATCTGTATGTAACATTGGCTGCATTTCTCATAGTTGTTTGTGTGCCATGTTGTCCCAGACCACAGCAAACGTTACCCAGCTTGCAAAGATTGTAATAAATCCATTAGAAGAAGACAGCCTGCCGTTTTATTAAACTTGGACACACACATCTATACCCTTGGCCATTCTGAGCCAGTAATTTCCAGAAGTTATCTCATCCCGTGAGAAGCCTCCATTTTACTAATGATTTCCAATGTGGCAAAAATGTATAGAATACAAATTAAAATACAACATTTCTGTCAACAAAGATTTGCTTAAGCCTTTGATGGTAGGCTAATATAGACACTTATATCATGTGTTTCCTTCATTATAACACTTATATAAGGCTTTTAATTTTTTGCGGCTCCAGACAGATTTTTTGTTTGTATTTTTGGACCAATATGGCTTTTTCAACATTTTGGGTTGCGGTACATGCACCACAGTTTGAGAATCACTGGTGTGGACTGAATCAGAAGAAAAAGAGTATTTTCCTAACGAGTAAACTCACCATAAAGTGGTTGATTATGTCAAAAATTATGAAGCACTCGTACACAACTCAGCACATGACAAGACACACTGCACCTTTCCTTGAAGAAGCGTCGGAAGCCGAAGGCGATCAGCTTGAGTATGGATTCCAGCACAAAAGTGGAGGTGAAGAAGTAATTGCAGTACTTCAGGGCGAGATCTAGAGACTGGGAGAAGGTAGAGTCAAGAGGCATGAATGTGTGCAGCTGGGTGGAGTATCGGCGGCACAGAGTAAGGGAGGAAAAATAAAATTACTGGAATTTTCC